>NW_005367354.1:1712842-1720167 GCF_000412655.1 Myotis brandtii | reverse complement strand
GGGGGATGCACACGGAGGTGTCAAGCTGCTGGGTCAGCAGGCAGGTCTAGGCTGAGTGCCAAGGAGCGTGCTATGACTGATGCCGGTGCCAGCTCAAGGAGGACCAAGGGCGGGAGTGAAAAGTGTCCCATGAACCCTGGCATCTGGGGGGTGGCAGGGTGAGCCAATGCTGGGTGACAGGGGTGATGTGGAGTTCTGCACCCAGGTCCACAGCGGCTCCCTCCAGGATGGTACCAGTGAGACAGCAGTGCAGGGGGAGGAGAACTGGGGCGGGGGGGGCAAATTGGCAGGAGATGCCCAGAGAGCAGTGCATCTGGGGAAGGGCTCCAGCAACACCCTCATGGAGGATGGAGAAGATGGACTGGACCACAACCCAGGCACATGCGCCTATTGCAAAACCACATGCCAAGTGACCCTTCGGCATCTATGTCACCTTGGAGAGATGTCTCTAGTGATGTCACCCAGCTCTGTCTTTTATCGTTGACTCGGATTAAGGATATTTAGGAGCCCAGGTTTTTAAATCTTGTGCTTTTTACCCCCCTTGAGACATCAATGTTTTTCCATGTTGCTACATAGTCAGTATTATGATCATTTTAATGGCTACAGAGTTCAAATTCCCGGAATGGACGGCCCTATCTTTCTAATGCCTCCAAGGAGAATCTGGAAATCTAAACTAAGAAAAAATAATGTTTTTAATGAAGAAAATAATACATTAGGATGTTTATTGCAAAATTATTTATAGTAGCAAAAAAATAATAACCCCAAACCGGAAACAGTGTTAATGTCCAGCCATGAGAGGATGGTTTAGTAAATCAGAACTCAATGCAATTATACAACCATAAAATGATAATTACACAGACTATGTAGCAACATGAAGAAACATTTATGCCTAATGGGGGGAAAAAGCACAAAATAAAATTATATTTCTGTCCACAGTGATGTAAAATAAAGAGTGCCCCGGGGGGGAAAGGTGGCCAGCGAAAATAAGAAATGACAGCTTCTGTGAGGGTGTTTGGGTGCTAAGGAACTGCTTTTAGAAAATGTATTCTAATGCTGACATGCTACGTTAACAATAACTAAAAAGCAAGTTAAAAAAGAAAGTCCGCCGCAGAGATGATTTGCTAAGCAAGCAAACAAGCTTTCCTTCCTAGAGGGTGGGAAGCAGGGGTTGTTGCTTCTCTTTTCTGCTTTGTAATCTGCACACCCAAGGCTGGGCCCCAGGCAGAACTGGACTGGCTCCCAGACCCAGTTGGGGGGGGAGGGGGGTGCAGCGCCTCGCCTGCACTCCTGGCAGGAAATGTTCCTGAAGATGAAGTTCAGTGGAAGAAGACTGCCATTCATCTCATGGTCTGCGTCTGCACCTTTCCAATGCCACATGCTATCATTCCTCCATGAATGCTGCCCCCAAATCCCATTCATCTGCCTGGAGCATTTCAGCTTTTTCCTACCCATTCGTATCCAGTCTTCAGAAAAACCCCCTGAGGTAGGCAGGGCTGCTAGGATTAGGTCCACTTTTCAGATGGGAAAACTGAGATCAGGTACAAACTGCAAACTTCAGTCCAGGACTTTCAACAACAAGGTTGATGAGCCTGGGAGACTGGAGGGCTGAGTCCAGGAGGCCTCAGTTGCGCCCCACACACCAAAGGGGCCTGTGGCTCTGTTCGGGGCTGAGCCCAGAGCTAAGAGAAGGGAGGGGTCCCCGGGAAGCCCCTCTGTGGTTGGACCTGTGCTGGGCCTGGCCTGCCCTTCCGGGGCCTGGGTGAATGTCCCCCCGCACCCCAGCTGTGCGGAGCCCCAGTGGCCTACAGCTCCGGGCAGACAGCACACGCCGCCCCCCACGCCAGCCGCTCATGCCACTGGGAAGCCTTTCAGAGCTGCGGGTGCCTTGTCCCTGCGGAGGCGGCAGCATGCCCGAGGCCTGCAGAGGGTCCAAAATCCTGGGAACAGAGCCCCGGCCAGCCCGGCCAGCACCTCGTTAGGAGGCCCAAAGGCGGGTGGGAGCCGTTCAGGAACAATGTTATTTATTTTTCTATTTTTAAACAAGTCTGAGGTCTCTGGGGGCACAAATGAAGTTATCGGGAAAGACATGAGGGGAAGAGCGCCTCGGCCAGCGGGCCGAGAGGAGCCCTAGGGACCAGGGCCTTGCAAAGCTGAGATGGGCTTGTTTGTCTTGTGCTCTGAGAGCCCAGGGCTGGGACCAGGGTGCTGGACAAGCCTGTTCCCTCAGTGCCGCTGGGGAGCTGGGGTGTGAGCAATACTTCTCAATGATCCCATCAGTCATGTGCAGCGGGGGGAGGCGGTTCCCCCTCCGGAAGGAAGCCCGGTTCACGTCTCACCTCGGCCACGTGAACGCTTCCCAGACCCTCCGTCTCCTCATCCGGCACCAGGGCCGGCCATTCTGGCCTTGAGTCCCCGGCACCTCTCACCAGGAGGAGCAATGGGTGACGTGTGCACCTGGGGGGCTGGGACCCCCATCTCACCGAATCCTGGTGCGGCCCTGGAAAGGGAGCTGGTCACGCATCCCCGCCTTAAGGGGAAGGAAGGGGAGGCCCGGAGGAGTTGGGTGACCTGCCCCGCAGCATCCAGACCCAGGCCCACCGGGTTCAGAGCCCTGTCTCCTCCCACAACCCAAGCTGCCTGTCAGGTGCTCGAGGCAAGGGAAACGCGCTGTGCTCTTGGGAGCTTTCAGAGAAATCATGACTCATGGGCAGGATCAACCGAAGGGCTGCGTGGACTTGGCCGGATGAGAAAGGCCTCCCAGGAAGTGAGAAGCGTGTGAGGAGCAAGGAGAGCTGGACTTGTGGTCATGGTCCTGGTCTGGTCCTTACCGGGTGCCAGCTGGGTGACTGTGGGCAGGTCACTCATTCACTCCAGGCCTGAATGGGCCCCTCCGTGAACCAAAGTCCATCACAGAGCTGCTTCCCAAGCTCGATGAGAGGGTCCGATGAAATCTGACACATGAGGCGGCAGGGGGATGCTCAAGTGCCACACAATTGAAAACTCCTCCCCAATTCCTGTCCCAGACAGCAATGAGAAGTATGGGTTGAGCCAATTGCAACAGGCAAGCAGTGGGGAGTCCTTATGCATCGGCCCCTCCCGGAGGCCCCGCACACAGGCAGCCACTGCAGGTACAGAACCTCCAACCCAGTCCCTCCACCCCCATCGCCCCACTTTAGAGCCACCGGGCATCTGTGCCTTGCCCTGGGGTCCACATAGAAAGTTGGGCCAAGAAAAAGGAAGGAATTGGCCCAAGACCACTCAGCCAGGGGCAGGGGAGGGGAGGGGGGGAGCTAAAACTAGAACCCAGAGCTCTTCCCTACCTTCCAGGCTTTCCTGACTACCTGTCCGGGAGGCATGACACACCTGGGAGATGAGGAAACTGGGGCCCGAGAAGAGCAGTGACGTGCTCGAGGCCGCTGGGCCAGTGGCGCAGCCCAGGCGGGAGGCCAGACCCCAGCTCTCTGCTGCTGGCTGCTCAGCCCAGAGCAAAGACTGCGTCCTACATCCCTGAGCTTTTTCTGAAACCAACCACTTCTTAATTCTTTGGCTGAATGTCTAAATAAGGATTTTTGCCAATTCTGAGCCCCGCTAACTGATGAAGTTGTCAGAAAAAGATCTAATGATGCTTGAAAATGCAGGGAGTGAGCCAGCTGCCAAATTGCCCTCCCAGCTCTGACTCTGCGTCAAGGAATCGGGGGACCCTCCCCCCGGGGGGGCGGGGGGCTGGAGGTTGAGACTCTGCCGCCTTTCATCAGCTGTGTGATGCGGATGAGTTGCTTAACCCCTTTGAACTCCCTCCTCCACGGGTCGCTCTGAGGATTAAATGAGATGACGTGTGTGTGACATGTCAGCACAGTGCCAGGCACAGCACAGATGCAGGGCAGCCTGGGAGGGTGGGGCAGGGCAGCTGACTTAACTGCTGCATGGACTGGGGTGGCTGTGCCTGCAGCCCCGGGTGAGTGAGCTGAAGCCACCAGCTCCATTTGGGGAAGTGCTGGGTCAGCCCCAATATCCTGGAGGGAGGGGGCAGCAGGCGTCTCAGCTGGGATGAAAGGCTCAGGCCCTGGGAGGTGGGTCTGGGAGGCTGGGCAGGCCCCGCCCTCTGTTCTCTCCTCTTTCTCGGTGGAACATTTGTCCCACTCAGGAGCCTCAGCACTAGGGGTGGGGCCTGGCTTGGGGACTTGGGAGTGAGACAATTCCCAGGCCTGGCACAGAAGCCCGAGAGGCTGGACTCTGAGAGGGCCCCCCCCCCCAAATGAGCTGGACCTAAGTCCAGGCCACCCCCAAAACGAGACACACATACGTGATCTGCCACCCAAGGGTGGGGCTCAGGTGAGTGTCCCAGCCATTTCCCCTCCATCACCCACTGTCCAGGCCACATCTCTCTCCTGTTTTCCCTCCTCTCCTGGCTACATGCATGGGCACAGATGTAGACATGTGTGCACACACATGTCGCCTGCTTGGTGACCCTTCATCTTCCCCAGAAGATGGAGAAGAACGAACAGGTCTTGGGTACAAACGTATGTTTGCGATTCTGGGGCTTTGCACAGAGCTGTGAACTTCCCGGAGACCCAGTCTCCTCATCTGTCACCGGGGAAATACCAGTGAGCTTTACTTAACCATCACGGCCGTGAGAAGCACATGAGGCGGAGCCTGGACAGGGCCTGTAACCAAGAAGCACATGACTAATGGCAGTGGACATTTGGGGCTGGAAAGTAGAATTGCTGTAACCATGAAATCTGCTTCTATTTTTAGCAAACCAGGGAGAGTATCTGAGGGTGAGGGAGGGGCCCAGGCAGTGGCCTAAATACAGCATGAGGATTATCACGGGGTCCAGCTGTCCTAGTCCGGGCTGTAGGTAATCAAACATCCCCCTCCCAGCAGGCTGCCTCCCCTGCGTGCTCAATTCTGTGCCCACTGGCTGAATGCAAAGTGCTCAGAGGACCGCTCTGAGCTCATGGGAGCCGAGAGGTGCACGTTAGGAGTGGGCAGGCCGGCTCTGCACCAGGGATCAAACCTCAGAGTTTCCTCAGGATGTGGTGGGAGTGGGAGCTGCAGAGGGAAGCCTGGGCTCCATCTCTGCTCAGCCTCTGAGGGGCCCCGGGACCTTGTATGATCAGATCCCATCTTGTGCCTCAGTTTCTTCATTTATAAAGGCCTGTCCACTCCTGGGAGGTGCAACCTGGCCAAGAAAAAGCTCTGACAAAATTGATTTTTAAAAAAGCACAGGCAGATGCCTGGAGTCCAGGTACTGCTTCCCTTCCCCCCCCCCCCCCACTCTTCTCAGGTGGCCAGGTGTGCCATCACCCCTGGAGAAGGGGCTCAGGCGCCCACAGGCCACCAGGACCCCTTCCAGCCCAGGACTCTGCAAGACAAAGCAGGGCGGTCATTTGTAATAACAGAGTTTTCACTGGACGGATTGCTTACCCCCTTTGACCCTCTGCTTCCCCAGCTGTCAACGCAGATAATAACTCAGCCGGCCAAGGGCTGCTGGGAGTTAGCGTAGGTGCCGGATGGCTGAGCACTGGCCTGGCCCAGCCTCAGGACACCACTAGGGAGGTCCTTCTGGGGCCTTCAGGGAGGGGTGCTGTTCCCAGACCTGCCTGGCTGCCCCAGAAGCCACTCAGCATCCTAAAAAGTGGGGAGGGGTCGCTGCCAAAGCATGACCAAGGTGTCTTGGGCTGGGTCGCTCTAAGAGGTTCAGTGTCCACCAGGTAGCCTGGGTGGGCCTCTCTGGGCCCCAGTGTTTGGCACTGGGGTCAAGAACCAGCTCTGTAAAGCCCCGAGGTTTGTGGTCCTCCCGTTTGTTCTTAGCCCTGAATTTCCTAAGAAAAGGCCTCATAAGCCCCCCAAACCTCAGTCAGTGCACAATGCAGAGGAAGTGCAGAGCAATGGCTTACGGGGTAAATGAATGAATGAGAACCAGGTGTGGGAACCGCATTCATCGGCCTCTTTTAAAACGTCTCTTATCCGTGGGACTCTCCCTGGATGATCGACAGGACAAGGGGTGACATTTCCCAGGGGGCCGTGGGGAAGCAGGGGCTCCCAGAGCAGCCTGGCCGGGCTGGAGTGTGGGGTGGGGACGGGCCAGCGTGGGAGCGAGGCTCTGAGGACACCAGGAGGCGGGGCGCCTGGGAAGCTGGGAGTGGAAAGCACCGAGAAAGGGCTGGGGCCGCCACTGTCTGTCTGGAAGGCCCCGAGGCGGCAGCGATGAGGAGAGGGTGCTTTGGGGTGTCCCCTGAACACCAGGTGTGATTCCTTAGTGAAGATGACAGGTGGGGCACTGGCATCTATTTCCTGACACCCCGTCAAACTGAAATAAAGGGCATCTTTAGAGGCTTGACCTACGGAAGCAGAGAGAACTCGAGGGAAGCAGATGAGCGAGCGGTGACTGAGCCGGCAGGTGTCAACCTGTCCCACATCCCAGAACCCTCTAAAGCAGCGGTTCTCAACCTGTGGGTCGCGACCCCTTTGGGGGTCGAACGACCCTTTCACAGGGGTCGCCCAAGACCATCGGAAAACACATATATAATTACATATTGTTTTTGTGATTAATCACTATGCTTTCATTATGTTCAATTTGTCACAATGAAATTGGAGGCCACCACACCATGAGGAACTGTATTAAAGGGTCAGGTCGAGGCATTAGGAAGGTTGAGAGCCACTGCAAAGGCTCTGGAACGGAAAGCACCAGGTCTCACTGGAAACGGAGGTCATGACAGGTGGGGCACTGGCATCTATTTCCTGACACCCAGTCAAACTGAAATAAAGGGCGTCTTTAGAGGCTTGACCTACAGAAGCAGAGAGAACGCGAGGGAAGCAGATGAGCAAGCGGTGACTGACACAGCAGGTGTCAACCTGTCCCACATCCCAGAACCCTCTGAAGGCTCTGGAATGGAAAGCACCAGGTCTCACTGGAAACGGAGGTGGGCTAACAGGAGGACAGATCGAAAGTCTTGAAAGGCAGCTGGGGTTCTAGACCTCCCCCTACTCGACACGGCGGGGTGATTGCCCCCCTCCAGCTCCCGCAGAAGATTGGAGGGCTGTTCTCTGAGACGAGCGTAACAGAAGCGTTCTGCGCTGGGGACGTCAACCACCATCGAGAACTGGAAGTTAAATTAATATATTTAATATATTTAAGTCTGAGACTCCACCAGCCCTCTTTCCCGACTCGGCCCAGCATACTGGCGGCCAGGACTTCCCTCCTGCCTTCTCTAGAGTGTCCTCAAGAAATGGCCCCTTCAGCTCACCCTCCAGAACAGCTGGGTCCATAAACCCCACCCAAGGATTTGAGCTTTGAAACAGCTTCTTAGCAACCACCCCCT
>NW_005367354.1:1709164-1712321 GCF_000412655.1 Myotis brandtii | reverse complement strand
GTGGGGGGGGGAGGTGTGGAGAGAACAAGGTCACACACGAAAAGAATCAGGAAACTTTTAAACAACAACAGCGAAGCTAAAATGTAATAGAGTGATGCTTTCCAAGTTCTGGCATTGGAAAAAAAATTATATCCAACCTGTAATTCAATTCCCTCTCTGAAGAGTGAGGGGAGAGTAAGACACTCAGATATGTAAGGTGTGAAGGCATTTACCTCCGTGCACCTTTACCAGGAAGCTACTGCGGGATGTGCTCCACCAAAACAAGGGAGGAAACCGACAGAGAGGAACCCGGGGATTGGCAGACCCAAGGCAGACACAGTGTGCAAGCTTCCACAGCCCCCACCTTCCAGGAGACCTGAGATCTTCCCACAGGTCCCGCCACCCACAGTCTGGGCCCGGAAATTAGACACCCCGTCACACCACACCACTACGCATCCGTGTTTACAGAAAGCAAGACCGTTATTTACAAGAACAGAAACACTGAGCGAATTCACTTTTAAATACACCAAGTAGAGCAGCAGACAGAGAGAAAACAGAAGCCTTCTGAGTGGAACAGGCGGGGCCTTGTCCGCAGGCTTCCCCACCACCCTCTGCTGCCCGGGCCGCTCTCCCCTGCTCCCCGCTGATGGGCAGACCCTTCCCAGTATTGCCCAGCCCTCATTATCCACAAGTGAAGCCAAGTTAAGAAAACAGAACCTTCCCGGACCACTGGAGATCCCGAGCCAAGCTGCAGCGGTGCCTGGAGCTCCCTGGGGCCCCATTCTCCAAGCCTTTTCCAGAGATGTGTTCTGGGCAGGGTGAGTCATGAACTCCCGTCCTCGGGCCTCGGAGAACACAGGGACACTGGAGCCCCCACCTCCCAGCAAGCCTCTCCTTGCTCATTGTGGGAGGCAAGTTTTTGCTTCGTCCAGGATTGGAAAGACACAGAGGGAAACTTTAGTCCTAGATCTAAACCCCCGAAAGTTAACCTGAGGACCAGCGATGGTCAGCGACAAAGTTCTTGACAACCAGGAACAAAGGGAAAAAAATAAAGACGAAAAGGGATGTGTATGGAAAGAACTATTCTTCTGGGATTAGATCCTTCTTACGTTTCTGTTCTAAAATGAACACTGGAGAAAAAAAAATAGAATGATGGTGATTGTGGTTGACATATTTTTTAATGTCCTTACTTGGCAAAATAGGAAAGTTGACATCTCTAGCTAGTCTTCCTCAAAAAAAAAAAAAAACTAGAAGAAGAAGTGGGGCGTGTCTCTAAGTGGTTAGAGCATTGGCTTAGGCACCGAAGGAGTTCAATTCCCAGGCAAGGGCATGTACCTGGGTTACAGGTTTGGTCCCCAACCCTGGTTGGGATGTGTGCAGGAGGCAACCAATCAACGTGTCTCACTCACACATCTCTCTCTCTCTCTCTCTCTCTCTCTCCCTTCCCTTCCTCCCTCCCTTCTACTCACTCTAGAAAGCAATGGAAAAAATATCCTCTGGGGGAGGATTAACAAAACAAAACAAAACAAAAAATAAATGGGTGGGGGAGAGGGAATTTCATTGTCTATGATGGTCCAAAGGCTGGGGCACAGTGTGGCAGATGACACAGAAGAAAGTAAGACCAACCCCCAGACTAGGTCCAAGTCCAGAACCAGACTAGGAGGGTGAGGAGGGCACCTGCAGATACCTAAGTGTGGCTGGAACAGGCCAAATGCTTGGCTGGCCCCACTCGGTGCCCTTCAGTGACAGAGAGCAGAAAGTAAGACCAACCCCCAGACTAGGTCCAAGTCCAGAACCAGACTAGGAGGGTGAGGAGGGCACCTGCAGGTACCTAAGTGTGGGCTGGAACAGCCCAAATGCTTGGCTGGCCCCACTCGGTGGCCTTCAGTGACAGGGAGCGCCCGTCCTCTTCAAGGATAGCCTTTCACCCGCAGGAACACAGGCTCCATGTGGCCCCCTCCCATGTGGGGGGGGGGGTCTATTTGCTTCCCCCAGCCCCACTCATTCCTCTTGTGAAATGACTTGCCTACGATCACACGGCTAGCAAGTGAGTTCAAACCCAGCTCTTCTGCTCCTGGCCCAGGGCCCTGCCCGCTAGTTCTCTAGATGTGGCAATGGCTGTGTTCTCAATTCATGAGTTGGTTCTGGTTGCTCAGAACCAGTTGGCAAAGCAACAAAGAAACAAAAAAAAATTTAAAAATACAAAACAAGTCAATGTGATCGCAATAAGCATATCTGCATAGACAAAGGTATGGAAGGAAAGAGGGCCCAATGGTCATGGCCGTCCCCCTCTGAGGTGGGCTGCCTGGTGATTTTTACTGTGTTTTTCCTTTTCTCCTTTCCAGTTTTTACCTTGTTTCTATTTGTATGACAACATAAAATAATAACCATGTAGAAAGATGAAATAAGAGAAGTAAAATTAAAGTAATTTCTTTCAAAGATCCCATCTCACTCTCTGGCCACTTTCCAGAGAATAAGCTTTGGGGGTTGGTGCTCCAGAGATGGCCAGGTCCCCGCCCTGCTCTGTGGGCGTGGCCTGCCCAAGACCCTCCCTCCACGGCTCTCCATCCCTGCGCTTCACTGCAGCCTGACATTCCTGCTGCATCATCCCCGGCTGCCAAATGGTGACCCACAGACAAGCAGCCCCCAGACCACCCAGGGTCATTGCCAGGGTGCTCCTGCCCACCTGGCCTGAGTAGAAGTGGAGAGCCCAGCCTTGGGGGTCAGTCTTGACTGACAGTTCAGGCTCTGCTGTCAGATGGCCCTGGGCAAGTCATTTCCCTCTCGGGGCCTCTGTGTTCCTATGGGTAAAACCAGGGTGGAGAGCATTTGACAGGGAGTAGACTGGGTGGTCTCTAAGTTTATTTCCAGGCTTAATATTGAAATATCCTGGGACTGACCGTGACATCATCCCCCACACATTTGACCTTGCCTCTCTGGGCTGCCCTCGGGTCCCTGAGTGGAGAGTCTAGGTCTGAGAGAAGTCCCAGCCATTGCGCACAAGTGTGTTTGAGCATATGTGTGTGTGTGTGTGCAGTGTGCATGTGGGGGTGTGGGGGTGTGCAGGGGTGTGTATGTGAGTAGGAGGTACCAGAGGGACATCATCCAGTTATCTCACCTTTTTGGGGGATCCTGCTCCTTTCCTCGCCAAAACCCCAGTCATCCTCTCCCCCCCACC
>NW_005367354.1:1698768-1708986 GCF_000412655.1 Myotis brandtii | reverse complement strand
CACACATGTGGTCTCTCCCCCAGGGCACCATCCCCTAGGCCCCTGGCCCTCTTCCAAGAGGTGCCCACGGCTCTCAGAGTCCACCTTGGTCCAGACAGAAATGAAGATGGGTTCTAGTGCACAATGACAAAGCCAAAGCATTTTTTCCGCCGAGATCTGAATGAAAAATCCGGAAGCCCGACAGCGCCATGATTTGTTACCCTGACATCGCCTCTCTACGCATTGAACAGAGTTTAATTAAAATCTCAGGAGTGATGAGGGCCCTTTGACTGTGCACCTCTGGGCTCTTCCAGGTGGAAAGGCAAGGTCTTTTCACAACAAGGACAAAGGCTCAAGGATGGCCCCTAAAAGATTGGGGGTCTGGGGTTCGCTGCAGCTCAGGCAAGCACAGCCTGTGGGCTTGCAGGAAACTGACGGGCAGCCACACCCACCACTCCACCCATTTCATGAGGGAAGAGACTGAGACCAGCTCTTTCAGCCCCTCAGCAGCTCCCAGTGACCCCACCCCCATCGCCCCACCACCCTGGACTCACCCTCAGGGCCGGCAGGGAGCTGACCTGGTCCGTGGTCAGGGTGGCCTCCTTGTAGTACTTCCCAGGTGGGCAGAGCTTCAGGAAGGTGTCGTGGATGCTGAGAAGCGAGACATGATGGGCTGGAGAGTAGAGACCAGCAAGCCCCCTCCCTCCCTCCACCGTGCTCTTTGGAGGAAAGGGACTCAGGATTGATTGACACAGAAAAGGCAGTTATAAATCATCCACCCTTCCAGAAACATCCTTGAGGCTGCAGTGCACAGAGCTCACCTGGCGTGGGATGGGTGGGGGGAGACATTCCCCAGGAGAGCACTGGGGGACTGAAGGACAGCAAGGAGGAGAGGAGCCGCCCTGGAAGGGGAGGGGCGTGGAGCCGTCTGCCCCAGCCCCAAGGAGTGTTATCACGGTGATGGTTAGAATTGCAGGTGGGAGGTGACCATAAAAAGCAAACTGACTTTCAGTCAATGTTATGAAGTTGAAGCATTCTCTGAGGCCATGGACCCATTTGGCTGGTGCCCTGGGCAGACAGTTCCCCCTGGGAGTGCCGGCCGCAGGCTGCCTACTCTTGGGGACACTTCAGGGAACCAAAATGGCAGTCTCGCCAGGACAGGGCCATTATCTCTCATTTACAGATGAGGACACTGAGGCTCAAGGAGGTGAAATAACTTGCCTAAGGTCACACGGTGGTCAGAGTGAAAGCCAGAGCTATAGACACCCGGCCCTTCCCCCAGGACCCCAGAGAAGGGAGGTGTCAGGGTGGCTGAGGGAAACTTTAGGAACCTCGCCTGCCCCTGAAACCCTCTCCTCATTTACCAAGCTCCATGCTGGGTGCACTCCAGCACATGATCTCATTGAGTCTTCCCATCAACCCCTGGGAGAGACATAGGGGTGATCATTTCTATAGAGGGGTAAACTGAGGCACAGAGCGTTTAAGGGGTGTGCCCAAGGTCAGGAAGCTTGGAAGAGACAGAGTGGGGTCTGAGCCCTAAACCTGGTTCTTCTGGCTGTGCCGCCCACCCCTAAAGTGTTCATCCCCACCCAGGGGAGAGACTGGAAGCCCCAGCCCCCTGGAGAGCCCTGGGGAGGGGGTGCGTGGGGAGGGCCCTGCCCGGACTTCGTGCCTCCCCAGGCTTCGGGGTGGGCAGGCTGCCCGCACATGAGTCGTGGCTGTGTCTCAGCTGCCACAGAATGTCCTCCTCCTCCAAATATGGATCAGCCGGCTCTAAGTGGAGCTCTGAATTAATCACTAATGGACTCAAAGTCAAAGTCATTTAAAAAACTCACACACAGCCTGCCAGAAACCCAGCCGGCAGGCTGTGGCTCCCGCACACCTAGCCCAGACGCGGGAGGGGCCGTCTGCGCCCGGAGAGGCAGGCACCAGCTCTGCTGAGCACACTCGGGGGACCGTGAACCAGCCACGTCCCCTCCAGGCCTCAGTTTCCCCCGTGTGAGATGAGTCTGGGTGGTGCCCTCACCCCGGCTCCTCCAGTTCAGACATTCTGTGGCTGTTTCTGTCCCTCTCTCTGCTCACCTCTTGCCTCTGTAGGCCCTGAATTTAGTGGTTTTCCACTGGGTCCCTCATTAGAATCATGGAGGGGGCTTGTGAAAGGGTCTGTGTCCACCCCTGGAGATTTCCATTCAAGGCCAGGGCGGGGCCCAGGCACTGATAGGTTCTATAACAGTGGTTCTCAACCTTCCTAATGCCACGACCCTTTAATACAGTTCCTCATGTTGTGGTGACCCCCAACCATAAAATTATTTTCGTTGCTGCTTCATACTGTAATTTTGCTACTGTAAACAATATGTAATTATATATGTGTTTTCCGATGATCATAGGCGACCCCTGTGAAAGGGTCGTTCAACGCCCCCAAGGGGTTGCGACCCACAGGTTGAGAACCGCTGTTCTATAAGCTTCCTTCCGTGCTGCTGTGGTGCAGGCAGGAGGAGAACACAGTGCCTCTAGGCCCGTCCTGGCTCGGGGGCCTGGGCCATGGGGTCCCCAGGCTTTACCCACGGGACAGCCTGCAGGTATTTTATAAATAGCCCTATCTTTAGCCTGCAGGCTTTTAGTCATGTGATTGACTACTTCCAGGCTGTGTGCCTTGGGCACATCCTTTCTCTGAGCCAGTTCCCTCATTTGCCAAAAGGGGATGACAACACCATGAAAATAGCAATGACCACATACTCAGCACTGACCCTGGTGCTGTCACGGGTCGGATCATCATCTTGTCCTAATCACAGCCGTTGCTCTCCGGTCACCCTTTTTCTGTAAGTGTGGGAACTGAGGCTCAGCGGAGGTGAGGAGCTCACCCGCCATCACACAGCTAGGAAGTGACTGCTGAGCCTCGGGCCCAGGCCTCTGGCTTCCAGGAAGCAAGCCCGTCACCACTCCGCCTGCTGACCTGGCGTTCCAGGAAATCCAGGAGCTCAGGGCCAGGACAGGGCCTGGAGCCCGGGGGAAGTCTCCATTTCGATGGCTAGACATGCATCCTATGGATCGATGCTCACCTGTTGGATAAGCGCTTTGTGCACGAATGTTGGATGTGACATTATTTGTAAAGCTGAAAACCATAAACAATGTAAGTGTTCATCACAGGGGGTTGGGAAAATGAATCATGGTTCTTCCGTAGGAAGGAATGCTCCGTAGTCATAAAAAAGAAAGAGGCAGATTTCTGTGCTTTAAGCGAAACCAGCCAAGATGAAAACTTTATAAAAAAGGGTCCGGAACAGTATGAATGCTACCCTATACATGAGTAAATGCGACAGTATGAAAGGGATACCCTGTTTGAAGGCTCTGTGTGTCGGTCTGTCTATGAAAGATTCTTCTGGAAACAATTGAGCAGTGGCTACCTTTGCTCCGTTGTCATTTAAAAAAGAAAGAGGCAGATTTCTGTGCTTTAAGCGAAACCAGCCAAGATGAAAACTTTATAAAAAAGGGTCCGGAACAGTATGAATGCTACCCTATACATGAGTAAATGCAACAGTATGAAAGGGATGCCCTGTTTGAAGGCTCTATGTGTCGGTCTGTCTATGAAAGATTCTTCCGGAAGGCTAATGGGAAACAATTGAGCAGTGGCTACCTTTGGGGAAATTGGGGGGGGGGGGGGACATTTACTTTTTTATGTAGAGCTTTCTATGCTATCGAATTTTCTAGCCATGCTCACAAGTTACATTTTAAAATTAGATTTTATTTTTGCTCAAGAGTTACTTTTTAGAAAAGCTCAGTAGGGGCAGTAGGATGTGAGTCATGTGGAGTTTTGTCATATTTTTTTCTATATTTAAAAAAGTGAGTGAATTTTAATTTTCAAAGGAAAATAATATAGCCCCGTGACTGGCCTGGTCTCCATGGCTCCCTGTGTCCCTCAGTGCTTGGGAGGCTCGTGCTTGTGGCAAAGGCGTCGCCTGCCTGGGACTCGAGGTGGGAAGTGTGGCTCTCAGGCCGGGCGTCGTGGTGGGGAGTCCACGCAGAGACAGTGAGGGGAGAGGGCCCAGGCCTGAGGGTCTCACAGTGGTCTCCTCCCTCCAGCCCCACCCCGCCCCATGCCTTAGTGAGCTCATGTATCCGTCTACCAAGTGTTCGCTGAGCCCCTGGCTTGGGCTGTGCACTCACCCCTCCCTCATGCCGTCCATCCCTCTGCAACCTCATGAGGGGACGTGGTGATGGGTGGCTTTGGACAGAAACCTGTGAAGCAGGGACCAAGGTTCACCATTGCATTCCAGGGCCGGCACGGTGTCTGCCACACACCAGGCATGGAAGGGAGGCTTGGGGAGGCGTGGGCGCTAAGAGAGATGTAGTTAGCGCATCAAGGTGACCCAGCCAGTGACGGGTCCAAACGGGCTTCAGACCTGTTTCCTGAACGAATTACGGTTCATTCAGGAACACTTGTCTTCATCATCCCAGGGAGGGCCTGTCCACCTCTGTGATTCCATGAAGAAGCCCTGCCTTGCATCCCCCAGCAGCTTGAAGCCTGACATTCAGGCCTGGGGATCACGACCCCACCCTGGGGCTGGTCCGTCTCTGCCTGCTCTGGGCAGCCTCATCCTTCCCTCTTACCACCACGTGACCTTAGGGCTCTGTGGCTCTGAGCAGGGACCACCCTCAGGAGCCAGGGCAAGATCCCAGCCCAGGGAGTGGGGCGGGGGGCGGGGATGGAGGGGCTCTACTCACCACAGGATCTCATTTCTGGTCAGGAAGGTCAGCGCCTACAACAAACCACAGAGAGGTGACCTGCCCACTCCGTCCAGCCCTGCCCTGGCCTCCCGAGGAGTGGGGAGCTTCGGGGGCCGGGGTGGAACAGCGCGTGCTCTCCTCCCACAGCCAGAAATGGAGGCACCTGGCCCTCTGCAGTGGATGCCTGAGGGGGTGGCCAAGGAGGAAACAGTGCCCTGCCCCCTCCCCTGTCTCTCATGGTCTCAGGAAAGAGCGTTTGGGCTCAGACCTAGAGAGAGAATCAGAGACCAGACGGAAACCGGGCTGTGGAGCAGGGAACCGGTGGGGAGGAGGCCTGGGAGGACTGGACTGGACCTCAGCAAAGGCCAGGGCCACCACTCTCTGACTGGTGGACTCTAGACTCTAGAGCAGCGGTTCTCAACCTGTGGGTCTCGACCCCTTTGGCGGTCGAACGACCCTTTCACAGGGGTCGCCTAAGACCATCCTGCATATCAGATATTTACATGACGATTCATAACAGTAGCAACATTACAGTTATGAAGTAGCAACGAAAGTAATTTTATGGTTGGGTCACAACATGAGGAACTGTAGTTAAGGGGCCAGAAGGTGAGAACCACTGGGCTAGAGCTTCAGATAAGAGTCTTCCCGCTCGCCCCACCTGCCTTCGGAAGCTCCCCCCTCTGCCCAGAGTCTCAGCCTGATCTACCCACCTGGTACTCCTCCAGGTCCTCCCAGTGGATCTGGTACCTCAGACACTGTCCCATGCCGGCCACACCTTTCTCGCTGCCGGCAGCAGAACCTTTGCCCGCAGGGCTCACCAGTTTGTGTGACCAGGTGATCTGGTTGCCATAGTTGCCATACATTCTACCTTCTGCCCATTCTACCTGAGCTTCTGAGGGGGCAAAGAAATGTGCTCTTCTGGTTCCCAGGGCCGATAGACACCACCCTAAGCCACAAACACAAAGGCAGCCCAGGAGCAGGGCCGAGTACCATTCTGTTGGCTTGGGGTCACACTGCCTGGGTTAGAATCCCAAATCTGCTCATGCTAACAAGACACGTGACCTCGGGCCAGTTACTCAACCTCTCCGGGTCTCATCCTCAGCTATAAAACAGGGTGATAACCATGGGGCGTTGTGAGGATTATCTGAGTTAATACAGGTAGCAATGCCAGACACATAAGTGCTCAATAGATGTTAGAATCCTGTCCCAAGCGCTTTGCCAAAGGTGGGGGTGCAAAAATGAGTAGCATAGACCCTGATCTCAGGAGTGGCCCAAAGAGCACCTACAGGGGCGTCCCACCCCCTCAGTCAGGGTCCGGTCAGGGTCCCTGCAGGAGCAGAGGGTACATTCAAATGAGGGTACTTTGGAGAGGGTCTAAAAGGGGGACTTCATGGAACTCTTCAAAAGGCAAGGTGGGGTGTAGGCAAACCACCCAGGAGAGGGCAGAATCCTAGGCTACTTACCACAGAGTTGCTACAGTCCTGGCCCAACACACAGGGATCCGGACCCCAGCATCGCTCTCTCCTCTCCTTATCTCCTGCAGGAATGAAGAGCGGGTGGAGAGTTAACCTGGGGAGACAGAGAAGTCCAGCTCAGCTGCAGGGCCACAGGCCAGGAGGCGCCTCCCACAGCCACCTTATCTCCTGCAGGAATGAAGAGCGGGTGGAGAGTTGACCTGGGGAGACAGAGAAGTCCAGCTCAGCTGCAGTGCCACAGGCCAGGAGGCGCCTCCCACAGCCACCGCCACTCCTGCCTCTGGGCGGTCCGCACGCCCACCCGCACTGTGCCGTGTGGCTTTCCTGGTTCTACCAGGTCCTTCCACACGCTCTCCCATGTGAACATCCCCAGGCCTTTCTGTTGCAGCTGATTTATGTCTCTGGAAATCAGCTGCTCAGTTTTCTTTTCTTTTGCTCAATTTTCCTCACCTGTCCTTCCCGGAGATGGAGCCGAGCAGAAGAACCCCAAGGGCCCTCAGCCCCTCGTTGACCTGGCAGACACAGGGGCAGCACCTGCAGTGTGCTGGGAACCGGGAGAAATGAGTGACTGTGGTCTCAGCCTTGAAGAAATGGATACTTCACACACACACATGCACACATGCGCACGCACATGCACACACATGCACACACACATGCACGCACACGCCAAGGGAGCTTGAGCGGATGTCATCAGAGGCTTAATAGTACAGGGCTGGCTGCATCACTGCGGGCAAGTCACACAACTGCTCTAAGCCTCGGTCCTCATCTATATAAAACGGGAATAATAAATCCCCACTTTATAGGATTAATGCAAGGATAAAATAAGATGCTATATTTATTTAGCTCTTACTTACCAGGTACCGGGCACATAGTGAGTTCTCAATAAAGGGTAAGTGATATTGTTACTTTTTACAGCTGAGCCTGGAAAAACAGGCAGGATTTTAGCAGGCAAAGCCAGCAATTAAATCCCATCTGCTGCTAAGCCCTCGGAACTTCCACCATCGTTTATTGAGCAGCTTCTCTCTGCCAGCCGTGTCCCTGTAAGCTGCCCCCTGCCATGCACACAGAGGTCTGTGAGGTCGGCAGGTACCGCTCCTTTGCCCTGGGAAGGCCAGCGGGTGAGGTTCAGCGACGCTGTGGGAACCCTCAGGCGAGTGGGCAAGGGAGGGTCCAAGCCTGGATTGCAGGCGCAGGCCTGGGGGTTCCCACAGCCTGGGTGGGAGCCAGGTGAGCTGTGGGCGACAACCCCCGAGGCTGCTTCCTTCCCGTCTCACTCGGTCCTCCTGTGACCTGGAGCTGCCGGTGGCAGCGTGGCACAGGCTGGTGGGTGCCTTTATGCCCTGTTGACACTCCCGAAGGGGAAACAGACTAGAGAACATCCCTGCAGCTCTTTATTCAACGGCTGCTTATTGAGAGGAGACAGAGTACAGGAGAGACAGGCCCTGCCCTCCTGCAGCCAGACACACAAAGGAAGAGCAGCATCCCTGCCACAGAGATAAGGCCCTGGAAGCAATAAAAGGGGAGAGGAGACCCAGGGACCAGGAGAGGTGAGCCAGGCTAAGGGGGGAGGTTTTCAGGCCCAGGAGGTAACAGCATCCAGCTGGGATTTAATAACACGGCTTGGTTTTCATTACCTTTGTTTATGGCCTTCCTTCCATTTTGAAAATGATGCAGGTTTGCCATTTATAACTATGATATAAGGTTTCCTTTATAAATAGACCTGTTTAATGAAAAGAAATAGGAGCACATATAAAGAAAAATGCTGAGTAAATAATTGTACAGGTGGTGAAGGAATATGCCAGAAATCATAAACCTCTCTCTTTCTCACCTCAAGCAGGTAACCAAGGTTTGCAAACTCTGCTGCCCTCCCCTCTCCTTCAGTTCCATCCCCCCCACATCCTCCCAACGCCTGCCCACAGCCGCCCCACCACACACACAGGTTTCTGTGATTTCATCGAGAGAGGGTTCTCATTGGTCCTTACAAATAGCAATAGTAGCAATAAGAATATCACCTTACATTTGCATATCCCTTTGTAATTCCAAAATGCTTTTCTGTGCATGGGCTCATTTACCTAAGAAATAAAAGCCTATGCTCCTTGGAAGAAAGAAAGAAAGAAAGAAAGAAAGAAAGAAAGAAAGAAAGAAAGACTCCCACCCCCATATGATTCTTCCTTCAATTCACTAACCAACCAACATCCCTGCCCCCTCCATCCAAACTCTTCAGCGGGGGTGTCCTTGAGCGGCAGGAGCCCCAGCCTGGCCCCACAGCTCTCATCCTTCCTCCCCAGGGTCTGCCCCTGCCCAACCCTCTGGCGTGGGATGGAATGTGCTCTTTGCAAGGTTTCTGAAGCCTTGCAATGAACTCTACCAACTGTTCAAACTGCAACCACTACTCAGCCTTGATTTAGACGTCTCTTAAAAAGGGCTGGAAAACAAACAAACAAACAAAACACACACACACACACACACACACACACACACACACACAAAGACAAACAGCCCAACTAAAAAAAATGGGCAAAGGATTTGAATAGAACTTTCTCCAGAGAAGATACACAAATGGCCAATGAGCACATGGAAAGGCGCTCATCGCCATTAGCCATCAGGAGATGCAAATCAAAGCCACAGTGAGATACCACTGCACGCCCACTGGGCTGGCCCAAGTCAAAGATACAGTAAGTGTTGGTGAGACGCAGAGAAACTGGGACCCTCACACACTGCTAGTGGGAATATTAAATGGTGTAACCACTTGAGAAAAGAGTTTGGTAGGTTCTCAAAAATGTGAAGGCCCAAGATGGAGTCACTTGTGCTAAGCCCCACATCATTAAACCAAGACTGACTTACAGTTTTGGCTCTCCCAGAAATGGAATCTTAAAGCCAGTCCATCAGGAATCACCTAATTAGCACCAGTGAGGTCTTCTGCCCGATACCTCCCTGCCATTCCTTTAGGGCAGTGGTCCCCAAACTGCGGCTCTTGAGCCACATGCGGCTCTTTGGCCCCTTGAGTGTGGCTCTTCCACAAAATACTGACTTCTGCGCATGGGCCACGAAGTTTTAATCGCACTGTACATGCGCGCCTGCACGTGGTATTTTGTGGAAGAGCCACACTCAAGGGGCCAAAGAGCCGCATGTGGCTCAAGAGCCGCAGTTTGGGGACCACTGCCCTAAAGGAAGGTGACCTTGCCACAAACAACCGGTGTTTTGCTAATATAACTTGTTCCCACCACCTTCTGCCTATAAAAGTCTCATTTCGTACAGCTCCTCAGAACTTCTATCTGCTAGAGTCAATGCTGTCCGATTTATGAATTATTGAATAAAGCTAATAAGATCCTTAAAATTTACTCAGACTAATTTCGGTTTTTAACACGTACGACCCTGCAATTCCACTCCTGTGTGTATACCCAAGAGAAGTGAAAGCATTTGTCCACATAAAATCCTGTACGTGAATGTTCATAGCAAGATTATTCATAAGAGCCAAAAAAGTAGAGACAGCCCAAATAATCACCAACTAATGAATGTATAAATAAAATATGGCATATCCCATATAAGGGAGCATTATTCTGCTGTAAAAATAAATGAACTATTAATACATGGGACAACATGAATGAAGCTTGAAAACATGATACGAAATTAAGAAAGCTAGTCACAAAAGGCCACATATTATATCATTCCATGTATATGAAATGTCCAGAATAGAAAAATCCATAGAGACAGAAAGTAGATTGGTGGTTGCCAAGAGAAGGGGGGAGGGGAGATAGAGAGGTTACTGCTAATGGATATGGTGTTTCTTTTTGGGGGTGATGAAAATATTCTAAAATGAGTTGGTGCTGATGGTTGTACAACTCTGTTGTGCACTATAAGATTGAATCATAGGTCAATGATTTATTAATAAAGCTATTATTGAAAACCATTTCAAGGAGCATGTATGTCCTTAGTGCCCAGCACATCGTAGACCCATCATAAATATTATTAAAGAAATGTGTAAATGAGTATTACATTTTCAAATAGTTTCCAATCTATTTCCTCAGCCTGTGAGTCTTGT
>NW_005367354.1:1690064-1698736 GCF_000412655.1 Myotis brandtii | reverse complement strand
GGGGGGGGGCAGGACACCCACTGTAGTTATTTGGTGCTAAGGACCAGGGTGGATCCTGCTGGGGCAGGTCGCTGCCCAGCCCCGAACGTCAACTAGATTTCTGTTTGCGTTCCCAGCAGCTGAGCAGCCTGGAAAAAGCCACGCTTGGGCAGGAGAAAGGATTGTCTATGTTCCTTGGTGTGGCAAGAGGCAGGCCTGGGGAACGCAGACTGTGGGATCTACAGGAGCATCCTGGCGGACTGCGAGGAAAAGGACAGAAGGACTGCCCTTCTGGCCTGGGAGACAGGGGACGGAGAAAACAGTGGCGACGCCAGACAGCCATGAGCTCACTACCCCAGGGTGAGGGCGCAGGGAGCTTAGAAACATCCCTGGTGCTGAGAATCTCAGTGCCTGAGTCACGCTGCCTCAAGGTCACCTGTGGGATAAGTTGGGGGCTGCACACCTCTAGAAGTCTGCCAAGAAAGGGGGAGGGACGGGGGGATGACTAAGGCAGGGCTCCCAGCCTCCCAGGCCCTGCAGGGAACCCATATGCTCCAGGGAGTGGATCGGAGGGGCTGAGAGCTCAAGCAAGGCTGGCCAGGATGCAGAGGCACTCTCCCAGGGACAAGGGGGACAACCCAGACTCCCACGGTGCGTGTCGGCACATTGTCCATAAGGCCAGCTGTGACCGTCATGCCTGGTTAGACCAGCAAAATGCACAGAACAAGTATGGATCTGAGGACACTTCCCCGTGGCCAGCGAAGCCCCCGCATGCTGCCAGGTACTGACTTGGAGTAGAGAAAGGGTTACCCAACCTGAAACACAGCATTTAGGCAGAGGGACTAGCTCAGGGGTGGGCAAACTTTTTGACTCGAGGGCCACAATGGGTTCTTAAACTGGACCGGAGGGCCGGAACAAAAGCATGGATGGAGTGTTTGTGTGAACTAATATAAATTCAAAGTAAACATCATTACATAAAAGGGTACGGTCTTTTTTTTTTTTTTAGTTTTATTCATTTCAAACGGGCCGGATCCAGCCCGAGGGCCGTAGTTTGCCCACGGCTGGACTGAATCATTGGCCCTATGATTGAATGCCATCTCCAGCCCCCTTCCCTCCCCAGACGTTGAGCTGACGTCATCTGGTTCAAAACCCCAGCCCTCTGATCACATGGTTGGCCCCCATCCTGAGTCATCTCATCAGAGTGAACTCAGGCAAGGTCTGAGCTGCCCACTGGAATAACAAAGACACTCTTATCACCTGGGAAACCCCAGTGGTTCTCAACCTTCTGGCCCTTTAAAAACAGTTCCTCATGTTGTGACCCAACCATAAAATTATTTTCGTTGCTACTTCATAACTGTCATGTTGCTACTGTGATGAATCGTCATGTAAATATCTGATATGCAGGATGGTCTTAGGCGACCCCTGTGAAAGGGTCGTTCGACCGCCAAAGGGGTCGCGACCCACAGGTTGAGAACCGCTGCTTTAGAGGTTGCCTCCCGTGAACCAGGGACATAAGCCACCCACATTCCTTATTACTCAGCACCAGGAAGTCTGGGGTGGCGTGGGGTACAGTTAGAGAGACAGAGACCTCGGCCCAACCTTGTGAGAAGAGAATGATGTTCATTTGGGGATGAAAAGATTCACTCAGAGGAAAAACATGGACAGGTAATATCTTCAAATTTAAATCTTTGTGTTTTTTCTACCTTCTCATAAGAGATCTTTTTTTCTTTTAAATTTTAATCTCCCATTCACATTGCCTGGGGGGGAATGTAAAATTGTTATAGCAGAGGAGAAAAAGCTAGAAGCTGTCAATGTTACTATTTTTTATTTTTAAAATCCAGAGGGAAGGCTGAGGGAAGCAGGGTCCAGAGTTTATAAAAGAAGGAGAGTGAGGAAGCCCTATGCCACCAAGGTGGGCGAGGGGCTCTGACTGGGAGCACTGCCCCTGACCGGCTTGGGGAGCCTGTTAACCTTGGGGAGGAGCCACATGAACAACCAGATCCTCACTATTGACTTACTATTTTTTATTTTTAAAATCCAGAGGGAAGGCTGAGGGAAGCAGGGTCCAGAGTTTATAAAAGAAGGAGAGTGAGGAAGCCCTATGCCACCAAGGTGGGCGAGGGGCTCCGACTGGGAGCACTGCCCCTGACCGGCTTGGGGAGCCTGTTAACCTTGGGGAGGAGCCACATGAACAACCAGATCCTCACTGTAGACCTGTGGTGGGCAGTTAGGCAGACGTGAGCAGAGCAAGGACGATGGGCTGGCTACAGAAGGTCACCAGGATGAAAACCCAGGTGCCTAGCAAGGGACAATCGGTTATAGGGTGGGACCTGGCCCCAGGGTGACTTTCCTCCCCTAGCTTATCACTGGTCATGGGGTTTGGGCCCCCTGGCCTTTCTCCCCTAGAGATAACATCTAGGCCTCAAGTTGTTTCAGCTCCAGGCCCAGATAAAGCAACAAAACCAGCCACAGCTGACCTCAGGACCAGCTGCATTGAATAATGACCCCTGCCCTGGTGCCGGCCCATCAGTCAGTGGAGACCACAACCCTGAAAGGACACACCTGGAAAACTGCTGAATATTCTATTGAGATCTTCCCTTGGGACCTCCCCTGAGTCTCCACCCTAAAAAAGCACATCGCCTTGGCCTCCAGGACTTCAGGCACTGCGGTGAGGACAGGTCTAAGTGAGCTTGGTCCAGCTCAGAGCACTGCCTCAGGATGCTCTGGGCATTTTCTGCCCCAGGACTTCTCCACCGAGAAGCCTCCGCAGCCTGTGAGTGAGCACAGCCCAGAAGGTCAAGGTGACACTCCTGGGGGTGGGCGCTGGTGGAGAAAGGGCACCAGTTCTGGGAGGGGTTTGTGGCTTCTCAGCAGGACTGTGAGGTCCTGGCTCTTCCAGACAGATGGGACTGGACACTCCGGCCTAGCTGGGCTTCTCCTTCCCCTCCCCCCTCCCCTGCCCCTCACTCCTGCTGCCTGGGACCAGCTCTCAAGTTAATCACAGGCACTGCTGGTGCCTGTCCTGCTTTCATGTGACAGCTGGCTGGGGCACCCACAGTATCCAGGAGCCTCGGGGTGCTGCCCTGCTACTTGGCTTCCTGAGGGAGCAGTCCTGGGTTTTTAGTTCTAAATTCCCATAGACACACCTTAAAGACCATCTCATTGGACCCCTATGTTATGCAGATGAGCCCAAGAGGAAGCTGGCCTGAGATCACGTGGGGAGGGCTGGAACCCAGCTCATCCTCTCGTCTCCTCCCTCCCAACAGGCCTCTAAAAGCTGCTCGCTGGAGGTTTAATGAGATCCTATCTGTGAAAATGCCTTGTAAACTGTGAAGCATTATGAATACGCTATTTGTCATGATTTGTGCCAGGCCTGGGACTGGAACCCAGATCTGCTGACTCCCGGCCAGTGCATTAAACCCGGCAATAAGAAGACTGCATTAGACAGCTATTTAGGATTTCTTATTTTTATAGTTACGCTCTCAGGCACTGGCTTACTAGAAACCCCAGCCCAGCCACCCTCTCGCTGCCGGGGACTCGGTGTTGCTTTCTGCTGGCTGGCTGAGGGTGGTTGCTGTCCTTGTCGATGTCTCATTCACTTATTCAAATTTTCTAAGATGTCCCAGGCACTTGGCTAGTGCTGGGGATATAGTGGTGACCAAGGCAAACACAGTCCTGGCCTCAAGGAGGATCCAGTCTAGTAAGGAAGAAACGTATTCAATAAACACTCGGATAATTATATAATTTCAGCGTACTGAGTGTTATGAACAGAGGGCAGGATGCCATGGCAGCGAGTCCACAGAGGCACCAAACCAACATTGAGGGTCAGGGGAGCCCCTTTGAGGAGGAGACATTTAGCTGAGACCTGAAGGATGAACAGGAAAGAGGCAGGCATGAGAGAAGAACGGGGATTCCTGGCAGGAAAAGAGCTTGCATATGGGCCTCAAGATGCTGACCCTAAGAATAGACAAGGGCAAGAGGCAGGCCAGTCGGGACTGGGAGGGGCTGGGCTCCGTGAGGGTTTATCTTCAAAGCTTTCTTAAAAGCAAGGGACGTCATTGCGTGTGTTGTGCCGAGCAATGACATAACCAGAGGTTTGTTTTCCAGGGGTCATTCTGCTCACAGGGTGGCTGGCGAGCATGTTGGACGGGGGCCAGCCTGGCTTTGGGAGGAATGTGAGGAGACTACCCAATAACGGAGGGGAGGGAGGGGAGCCATCCTGGGACAGGGCTGTGGCCCTGAGAGGAGAGAACCGGATGAGTTCATATGACATTTTAAGGCGGAATCAGCAGCACAGGGCGGGTGGCTAGAAGGGAAGGAGAGGGAATTGTCGCTGGTGAGCCTGGGCTCCTGACATGAGCAGTCGGTGGATGGAGGAGACGCCTCTTCCTGAGCTGGCACTGGGGGAGGGACAGGTTTGGGGGAAGAACAAGAGTTCGGCTGTGTTGAGTTTCTGTGTAATAGTCATGTGGAGATAACAAGTGGCAGTTAGTTATGTGGGACTGAGAGCTCAGAACGGAGCTGCGGACTGGAGACAGACATGTGGAAACGTCCAGGCATAGGTGATAGTTACAGTCATGGAGGAGGCCAGCCAGGGACCACAGTGGTCCCTGATGGATACAGGGTCCCTGCCTTCAGGGAGCTCACATTCCCAGAGGGCTCCCTGCTTCCGGTAACATCAGCGTAGCTCCTCAGAGACCACTAACAACGAGCTGGACAAAGTCCTACAGCCACCTGTGTGCAGGCAGCCAGGATTTGGGAGGTCAGGATCCCAGAAGGACAGGGAGCCTATGGGAGTGACATTGGTGTTATTCCTCCCCCTAAGGCATTGCTGATTCGTGGGTGGCATGGGGCAAAGAGGCTAAGAACCCAGCCAAGGTGGTGGATAAGAAGCTGAAAACTTGAGCTGGAGGTTTTGGTGATGGGAGACAAAATTGGAGTGCAAAATTCCCAGGCAAGCAGGACCCCAGGGCCAAGATGTCTGGGAGGAGAGAAACACATCTTGTTAAAAATTCCAGAACCCTTTTCCCTGAGGCATCTGCTGACTCACAAACAGCACTTGCTGGGGTACTGAAGGGCTGAGCAGAAAGCACAGCCCAGAGACCCCGAGGCTGAGCAGAGGTTTAGGAAGGCAGGTGGGGCTGGGGAAACAAACTTGGAATCCAAGACCCGCCGAAGAGCACAAATCCTGGAACTCAACCCAGATCGCAGTGAGAACCCCAGGAGGGGAGGCGCTAGGAGGGGGTTGAGCTGGCAAAAGCAGCCTTCACAGACATGAGAGCTGGCATCAAGGCAGCCACATGCCAGACCGGGTCAGGATGGCCCCTGGGACGGCCTTCAGAAAGGCCAAGTCAATCCTCTTTGATGAGAAACTCATCAGTCAGGGCCCAAAACCTATCTCCATCATAGAAGCAGACCCATGGGTGATCCAGATACCGGTGTTATCCAATAAAGACTTTCAAATAACCAAGATTAATATGCTTAAGAAAATAGATGGCAAGGTGAAGAATTTTACCAGAGAAATGGAATCTCTGTGCAAAAGAGCCAATGGAAATGATAGTGGAACTAGAGGCCTGATGCACGAAATTCATGCAAAAGTAGGCCTTCCTTCCCCCAGCTGCCAGCACTGACTTCCCTCTGGCACCTGGATCCTGGGCTTCCCTAGCAGCCCCGGCTTCATCCAGAAGGTCGTCCGGAAGGACGTATGGTCTAATTAGCATATTACGCTTTTATTATTATAGATGGGTAGAATTTAAAAATTAATATCCTTGAAGAACAGTTAACATTTTTCCAACATCCAAGTGGAAGGGTGTCCCAGGGGCAGGTAAGTGCTCCAGAAAGCCCCACAGGTGACAGCCCCATGGGTGACAGCCTCACAGGTGACAGCTCCACAGGTGACAGCCCCACAGGTGACAGCCTCACAGGTGACAGCCCCACAGGCGGCAGCCGGCGAGCAGGACAGGGTAGGGCGTGAAGCATGGGCTGGCAAGCAGCAGCAGCACTCGGGGAGGAAATTCATGGAAGGGTGGCCGGACTCACATGATGCTGGAATGTGAACGCTGGACGAAGAGATTGGCGGTCTGCTCTGCAAAGAGTGGACAGTAGTTATGTTTGTCCGGGTCTTTGTTTGGGTTTAGTTTGCCTCAGTGTCAACTTAGAAAAATGACCGTTTGCATTTTTTAAAAGTTACCCTTCTCTCGAACATCAAGAAAAACAATATCCACACCAGTATTTAAAGCATTTCTCACTGCTTAGTCTTTTGGGCTATTTTTGTAAAACTATATAACAAGCCTATATTACCGTTTCAGACTATAACACTGAACGTTTGGACACATTTTGGTGTTGAGCAAGACCTTTTTCGGCTGGCTTATTGTGTCCTTCCTTTGCTGACCTTGTAAACTACTTAATTGCGAAATATGGTTCGTCTCAGAGTGCCTCTTAACGTTGTATTCTTTATAATCGAGATTTTTCCATTGCATGGGAGGCCATTCTCACACACACAGCCGGCTCCTCCTTCCACTGAGAGACATATGGTTTTCATCAGCCACTTCCCTCCTCCTGGCAGAAACCATGGCAAGGACTTAAATTTTATTTAGCAAATAGCCCACTCCTCTCACACCAAGCCCTTATTTGCTGTTCTCCTGCTTCTCCTGTTCCACGCGACTCCACCTCCATCCCTTTTCCTAAAAGAACCCCCGTCTCCTCTCAGGCAAACCCAACTGATTGAGCTGCCCCACCTGCCAGACCTGACCAACCCTCAGGCCCCCCTGGGAGCGGGAGCAGACCAAGCTGAGTAGGAACCATCGTTCAGGAAGCGAGGGCTCCTGAAATGAGCTGGGCGGCCAGCTGGGAGCTGTTCCTCACTGCCCCAGAGAACGGGCAGCTGATGGATTGCTCGGGAACTGGAGGCTGCTGACATGCGGGGTGTCCTGACTCTGAGCTGATCCAGGGGGAAAGACAAGCCTCACCCTCTTGCCACAGGCTCCCTCGCTTTCTGTTTCCACCAGGTCTTACCCTCCCTGATGTCATTCCGAAGGAGGCACTTTCTAAGCTGGCAGCCAAGTTTGGCAAGCCCCCCACCCCCTGACCATCCTTCCTCGGAGGCTGGCTGAGCCCCACTGACGTGTAAATGGCCAGAAGAAATCCCTGAGTGCTAGTGAGAACAGCCCGAAACTGGGTGCTGAGGGACCCGGGCTGTGCAGCACCCTCACCACCACCATACTTACTGCAGCACCTCACCATGTCTGCCCCCTCCCCCCACGTACCCTGAATCCATGCACATTTCTCCACCTCCACTACTGCCCCCTCCTCTCTTGCCTGGACCACTGACCTAGCCTCCCGGCACGTCCCCCTGCTTCCCCTCGGCCTCCCCTTAGTCCATTTCCCCACAGAGGCGGAGTGATCTGGCCAGCCCCCTACTGCAAACCTCTCAGTGGTCTTCCATTGGACTTGCAGCAAAATACCGACTCCTCACCATGGCCCTCGAGGCCCTGCCTGTCTCTCAGCCTCAGCCCGAGTGGCTCTCCCTCACTCCCTTCAGACCCTGGTGACTCCAGCATCCTGGATCCCCAAGGCCAACAGTTGGCTCAGCCTCTTCCCCTCCCGCTCAGAGCTGCACAGCCTCTGGCCCTGCAGGTGGGCCTGGCTTCAGGCACCAAAACAAGCTCCTGCCTAAGGTTCAGATGGTCCCTTCACAGGACTGCGCTCCAGGTGTCTCAGCCTCACCTGCCCCCCGCCCCCGCCCCCCATTTTTCAGATGAGGAGACAGAGACCCACATGGGTGCAGGGGCTGTCCAATGGTTGGAATGAGTTTATGGCAGAACCGACCCAGAAGCCTGTGTCTTGACCCTCATGCCCGCGCTCTTTTCTCCTCCCCAGGCTACCTGGCGAGGGACCCTGGGGGCCGCCCAAGGAGTGGAGGGACCAGGTCTGCAGTTTGTGCAGCACTTGGGGACCACATTCCAGTCTGACTGCTCCCCTGCAGGGCCGGGATGCAGCGGGGCTCTGATTCAGACAGATGCCATTTCTTGATGCTTCCCATCAGCTGGGTGCGCCAGTGCATGCTGGGAACTCACCAGGGCTCACCGTTCCTTAATTGTGGAGGGCTCGGGGCCCTGGGTGTGAGTCATACACTGGGAGACCCTCAGCCATATAGAGACCATGACCCCAGGCAAGCAGCAGGGCTCCTAAGACCTCGATGGAGGAAGGCAAAGAGCACCGCCTGTGGGTCAAGGCACCGCATGGCTGGTGGGATATAGGCTTAGGCTGTTTCCAGAAGGCTCTTGTATTGGGAGATAGGGCAGAGCTAAGGCGGTGCTGATGAGGATGGGGTGGGACCCGAGGGGGAAGGATGTATCAAAGGAGCAGGTGGGGTGATGGAAACATCTCTGGGCTGTAGTTAGACTTGAGCAACAGGGAAGAAAAAGCTGCAATGTAAACAACCCACAGCATCGTCCCAGCACGGCTGCCTTCCGAGGGGGTGGCATAATTCATATCAAAGGGGTGAGGAATCTTTATGTGCCTGCAGAGACAACTGGGAGGGGAAGGAGTTAAGAGGGATAATTTGATTGTGTTAAAGAAAAAAGTAATTTCAAAGCTGGTCCTTAATGTGTTCTGTGCAGGCAGAGATTGGCCCAGAGGCAGTCTCAGGCAGGGGGTGGGGATGAGCTGCTCCGCAGGAGAAATCGATGCTA
>NW_005367354.1:1689717-1690039 GCF_000412655.1 Myotis brandtii | reverse complement strand
CAGAGGCTGTGCAGCTCTGAGCCAACTGTTGGCCTTGGGGATCCAGGGTGCTGGGGGTGGTGGTGCGGGGAACAAGATGTCTGATGGGGGCGGGATGGCCAAGGGAATAGCTAACATTCAACTTTAAGGTGTTTTCTGTGCTAAGACTCAGTGCAGCCCTCTCAGTTATATGTAGGGAAGATGTGTTACGTGTGCCCTACACTGGGGCTACTTCGGGGAAATCAAGGAAAAGGAACTATGCTTTACATTTGTCTTGACACAAAACAGAGAGAAGAAAACAACCTCAGGGGCAAAAAGAAAAAGAGGGGAGAGAAAGGACGGA
>NW_005367354.1:1667174-1689168 GCF_000412655.1 Myotis brandtii | reverse complement strand
AGGGAGGGAGGAAGGGAGGGAGGGAGGGAGAGAGGGAAGGAGGGAGGGAGGCAGGGAGGAAGGGAATTCAATAGAAACAGAGAGAAGGGTTGGGATCAAATCCCCAGAAGTATTGCAGGAAAGCCTGGCTTCCCTCTCTTGTGGGTTGAGGGGTTTGACCCATGTTCTCTTGGCTATTAAAAGACTCCCTAAGCCATAGGGCTTGGGAACACCCAAAGTGGGAGACCTTGTGATTCGAATCTTGTGTGTGACTTACCAAG
The DNA here is from genome assembly GCF_000412655.1 of Myotis brandtii. Taxonomy (NCBI): domain Eukaryota; kingdom Metazoa; phylum Chordata; class Mammalia; order Chiroptera; family Vespertilionidae; genus Myotis; species Myotis brandtii. The sequence goes on along the minus strand of NW_005367354.1, from coordinate 1,688,908 downwards.
GGGTCAGGAAGAAGAAAGAGGACATGTGAGTTCAGAGCGGTCTGTGAGGGCCCTTGAGGAGATGGCTCATCTAAGAGTGTATGTACATCCAGGCCTGTGCTGTTGAGGCAGGGCCTCGGCTCACCTTAGCCGAGGGGCTCACAGAACCCTTGCAGGATCTGGAAGGAAGCGGCTATTTCCTTACACACACACACACACACACACCCTGAGATTGTGCTAAGGACAGGTCTGGCCCAGTGTCTCCCTGCTCCCTTCCTCTTGCGATTTCTTAAAGCCTCCTTTAAATTATAGATCGGCTCACTAACAGCCAGTTAAGATGACTGAGTGGTTTCATCTATATTTCAGGGCAGCCCTGGGATCCTTTGGGCCGGAAACGAGGACACACTCCTTCCCACTTCCCTCTCTGAAACTGACGTTGTTCAAGGTGTGAGCCTCTGAGAACTCCTGTTGCCGAGTTGCTTCATTCTTTATAAAAATATAGATGCCTCAATCATATGTTGCCATGACCGGGGTCCCTCCAGACGGCCTCCCCAGCACCTGACCCACAGGTATCAGCCTTATATCTCCATTTCTTCAGAGGAGAGTCCATCATGTACTTTATTGAATTACGACTCTAAGAGCAAAGGTCCCCAGAGACACTGGTGTGGACACTCCATCCCGAAGAGTCTGACCACAGTGGGAGGGATCTAGAAGCCATCTCAAATGTCAGATACATTGAGAATATTGATTCCAGGGAAGAGCAAATCAGGGAGAATGCACAACTGTTAGTGAGAACTCTGACTTATAAGTAAGATCAATGGACCAAATGAGATTATTGGCTAGTGTTAAAGGGAGGATTGATTAAGTAGCCTCAGGAATGGCTTGATCCAGTAGTTCAACAAAGTCCCTGGGGCATTCATTCTCTCTCTCTCTCTCTCTCTCTCTCATCCTCTCTCTCTCTTTCTCTCTCTCCCTTCCTCTCTCCCTGCTCTCTCTCTCCTCCAACTGCGTTTCTTCTTGGCATTACCCTTGGCTGAATCCTGTACCTCAAATTACATTCTGAGGGCTCTGTCTCATGCCATCTCTCAAATATTTTCTTTCCACGGAGCAGGAAGCCTTCTTGGCCACCAGGAGCCCTCAATTCATATCCTATCAGTTTAAAGGCCCTCACCAGAAAGAGATGGTCTTTCCTAACAGCTGTCAGAAAAGTCCTGGGTTCGACTCACTGGCCCAAATTAGAAGCACAGGCCCCTCCCTGATCCAGTTTCTGTGGCCAGGAGGTCAGGTGCGCCTGTTGGCCAGGCCTGGGTCACAGGCACACTCCCTGTTTTGAGAAAATTGCTATCAGCTCTCCCCAAATCTCATGGAACAGGTACCCACAGGGAAGAGAGGTTCTGTTACCGCAGGAGAATAGGAGGTGCCAGCCGAACAAAGGGCAGATTCCACTACGCTGTCTGCAAAGTTACGAGATGGCCTGGGTTATTTTTCTTTCTATATAATGTAAGTTTGCTCACATCACCATCCTGCCTAATATCCTTCAGTGGCTCCCCAGGGCCTACAAGATAAAGTCCAATTCTTTCTAAGGGCTTGCCAAGCCCTCCAGGCACTGGCCCTGGCTCCCCCTCAGCTCCATCTCCTACCTCTCTCTGCCCAGTTCTCTCCTCCACCCCCAGCACCACTGCACCTAGAGCCAGGCAGGCCTCTGTCTTCCCCCACCCCCCCAAAGCACCCCCCAGGTTCTCTCCTACTTCTCTAGACCAAGACAAGTTCAAAACATTGCCTGAAATCTTAAGGGGAATCAAGGAAGTGCATATGAGAAAGTACCCCTAGACTGTTTTTAGAAGCAGCTCTGCTGAGAACCCACACTAACTTCAAAGTTCTTCCCAAACCCACTGCCCAACTCACCTGCCAACTGCCTCCATGTGGTCAGGGATGAATCTCCTCCCACCACAGGCATCTGGCAACCATTCCCCTTCCTTGGAGTTCAGGTCTGACGCCCCACCCCCCTCCCCACCCCAGCTCCTAGAAGTAGTTTTTCCTTCTTGCTCACATTGAAGATCGGCCTCCCAAGCCCTCCTGTCCTGCCCCAGAATTTGCCTCTTCCATGCAATGCATTACTGACAACAGGGATATCCAAACAAAATGCCTGTCAGGGCATCTTTCGGATGTTGGATGTCAGGTTAAAACCGAACCTCATGTGGGACTCCAACTCCCAAGTCCAGGTTGGGCTGGACGAGACCCAGTCTGGCTCATTTGCACAGCTGTGTTCTCGGTCTACGCTGAGGAAGCGAGCGCTTCTCTCCCACATTTCTCTCCATTCCAGCCCTCATCTTGTGCAAACAGCTGATCTGGAGAAACACACCCCACTTTGCAAGAACACACCAAGTTCAGGTATAGGGTAGTCTGATTCCGAATTAGGAGATGCTCAGAGGCAGGGCTCTATACCTGACCTCCTGGCCAGTCTAAATAAAACAACTTCAGAGGCAGAATTCCACAAATTCATTCAATGTACATTACTAAAGGGTATTAACATTTCAGACGAAGAAATTCCTGTTAGGGCCCCATCAGTGCTTTCCCATACTCACCAAGAATGATAAGTAGGCCCTTGCTTTCTATTAGCATAGCTGAAAGAGCCAACTCGAGTGGTATGTTCCAAAACAAAGAAACATCTTCCATAAAGCAAAATTTAGTCTCCATCCTAAAAGGCAGTTTATAATCCTAAATGGCATTTTTTCCAGTTTTAGAAAAAAACAACTTATTATAAACCCATTACAAAGTAATTTTATAATTCCAGGACAAAGGACGATAAGGAGAGCAATTGGGTGAAGCCTGATTTCAAAGGTTTGTCATGGGGAGACCTATTGATACATCCAATCAAAACCAAAGACTAATCAGATATGAAAATTCTCCAAACCTGCTACAAAAAGTGAAATTTTGAAAATTCTTCAAAACTCTATTTTAAAGCATAGCTGAGCTCAAAAGCAAGAAAAATTCTAGGCATCAGAATGAAACAGAAACCTACATCCTTAGAGAGTCAAAAGGATCAAACCCCCAAAAGAATAGAAACAGGCAATAGTGAAATCACCCCCACAAAAAGCCTTACTAACGCAGAGCAGTTACAAGATTGTTGTGAAAAATAACCCCTGCTGAAGATGAACTCACACACACAAATTATAAAATACTAGAAGCCTGATGCACTAAGATTCGTGCAAGAATGGGCCTTCCTTCCCCTGGCTGCTGGCACCGCCTTCACTCTGGCCCAGAGCCGCCTTTCCGCCTTCCCACGCTGCCCATAGGCCCGGAGCACCTGGGGCGGGGCGGGACGCTTGTGTATGCAAATTAATCCACCAACTTTGTTGGGATAATTTGCATGCCCACTCCTGATTGGCTGGTGGGTGTCACAAAGGTACAGTCAATTTGCATCTTTCTCTTTTATTAGCACAGATATGGGGAAATCCAATGCCAAGTCAGACTATCCATGGGTTTAAGAAATGGAATCATTCACACCAGAGGAATTAAAGACTAAAAAATGACCTGTAAAGAACCTTAGGTTCAATTAAGTGTTTACAGAGATAAAGAAAGGCCCATTTAACAAGCATAGAAAATTACGAATTGAGAACAAGAGGATTTGCAATCCTGACTACAATTGTAGGTTTATCTTTCTCTTTGCAGTTTTCTTTCCCTTCATGTATTTTGAAGCTTTTTTTTTTTTAGGTCCATATACATTTATCTCATAATCTATCCCTTTTAATTGAGGTGTTTAAACCATTTTACATTTAATGTGATTGTTGATATGGCTAAGTTTAAATCTGCCATTTTGCTACTTGTATTCTATGTGTACCGTCTGTCTTTGTTCTCAATTTTCTCTTTTTTTGAGTTATCTAATGTGTCTTGTTATTTTATTTTAACATAGGTCTACCTCATTCTTTTTAACCCCAGTATAATATTCCATAGTATGGATGTATCATAGTTATTTACTTAGCGATAAAAATTTAAATATTTTTTCGTTTTTAAATATTACCAAAAACATTGTAATTGACATCTTTATGCATGCTTCTTTCTCTCTCTGTGAGTATTTCTGTAGAATCAAGTCTCAGAAGTGAAACTTCTGGGTCAAAGGTAAGCACTTTTTCATTTTGATAGAGTCTGCCAAGTTGCCCTCCAAAAAAAGCTGTATCAATTTGTTTCCACCAAGAAATGGCAGTTCCCTACTCCTTGCCAACCTTACACAGAATCAATCTTCTTTTATTATTTTTTTGCCATTTTATTGGGGAAGTTGTCAGTTATTGTTTTTAATTTGCATGTCTCTGGTTTTTTTTAATGATATTAAGCAGATTGACATATATTTAAAGCCACTTGTACTTCTCCTGTGAATTGTCTATTGTCTTTGGCTGAATTATGTTCCCCCCAAATTCATAAGTTGAAGTCCTAATCCCCAGCACCTCAGATGTGACTTTATTTAGAGATAGGGCTTTAAAGGCAGTAATTGAGGCAAAATGAGGTCATGTGGTAGGCCCTAATCCAACGTGACTTTTGTCCTTATAAGAAGAGATTAGCACACACATTTATGTGTATAGAAGAAAGACCATGTGAGGACACAGTGAGAAGCCAGCCGTCGGCAAGCCAAGGAAAGAGAAGAAACCAAACCTGTCAACACCTTGATCCTGGACTTCTAGCCTCTACAAGTGCAAAAAAAATAAAGTTCTGTTGTTTAAGCCACCCAGTATGTTCTATTTTCTTATGGCAGCCCTAGCAAACTAATATTCATATTCATCTATATTGCCAAATCTCCTGGATTGTCTTTTCTTATTGATTTATAGGAGTTCATTATATATTATCTATAATAATAAAAGTGTAATATGCTAATTAGACTCGACAGCCAAACGACCTTCCAGATGTCATTCCGGACATCTTTCCAGGCGAAGCCGCAGTGGTGGGGGCCGAGGCAGAGGCAGTTAGGGGTGATCAGGCAGGCAAGTGAGTGGTTAGGGTCTATCAGGCAGGCAGGCAGGCAAGCGGTTAGGAGCCAGCAGTCCCAGATTGCAAGAGGGTACAACCAGGTTGAGGGACCCCCCCCCTACACCCCTGCACAAATTTTGTGCACTGGGCCTCTAGTCCAGTGGTTCCTAAACTTATTTGGCCTACCGCCCCCTTTCCAGAAAAAATATTACTCAGCGCCCCCTGGAAATTAATTTTTTTAAAATTTTAATAGCAATTAAACAGAAAGATATATGTATTAATGTTTCTACCTTTTTCGTAAAATATAGTAAAGAAAGGTGTAAATTAGAAACATTGAAGTTTGAAATTATGAAACTATTTATTGAACTCAGAATAGAAAGGTAATACAAAAAAAGTTAAAACAAATGCACCTGTGGCCATCACCGCCCCCCTGGATCGCTGCAGCGCCCACCAGGGGGCGGTAGCGCCCACTTTGGGAATCACTGCTTTAGTCAATATTAACCTTTTATCTAGAGCAGTGGTTCTCAACCTTCTGGCCCTTTAAATACAGTTCCTCATGTTGTGACCCAACCATAAAATTATTTTCGTTGCTACTTCATAACTGTAATGTTGCTACCGTTATGAATCGTAATGTAAATATCTGATATGCAGGATGGTCTTAGGCAACCCCTGTGAAAGGGTCATTCGACCGCCAAAGGTTGAGAACTGCTGATATAGAGTTACCATATAATTTGTTGTTCATACCAAAACACTTTTGAGAATGACAAATATTAAACCAGATGGAACACCAAAACAACAAGCATAAACTAAAACTGCCCTGAGAAAACTAGAATGTATGTTCGCCATATTATTGTCTGTTACATTCTGCCAAATTTTTCACCAAGTATATTAATTATTTTTAATTTGTTAATAGACTTTATTTTTAGAGCAGTTTTATGCTTATAGAAAAAATGAGCAGAAAATTTCTCTATTATTAACATCTGTTATAATTGATGAATCAATATTGATACGTTATTATTAACTAAAGTCCATAGTTTACATTAGTGTTGGCTCTCTGCTATACAGTTCTATGGGTTTTGACAAATGCATAATGTCATGTATCTACTACTAATTACAATGTCCTACAGAGGAGTTTCACTGCCCTAAAAATGCCCTATGCTCCATCTATTCATCCCTCCCTTTCTCCCCCAGAACCTGTGGCAACCATTGATCTTTCTTTTACTGTCTCTATAGTTTTTCCCTTTCTAGAACATCATATTGTTGAAATCATATAGTATGTAGCCTATTCAAACTGGCCTCTTTCACTTAACAATATGCATTTAAGGTTCTTCCATGTCCTTTCACAGCTTGATAGATCTTTTTTTATCATTAAAAATATTCAATTGTATGGCTGCACCGTAGTTTCTTTATCCCTTCACCTATTGAAAAATATCACAGTTGCCTCCAATTATTGGCAATTATGAGCAAAGCTGCTATAAACATTTGTGTGAAGGTTTTACATAGGAAAAGTTTTCAATCCAGTGAGATTGCTGGATCGTATAGTAAGCCTATGTTTAGTTTTTAAAGAAACTGCCAAACTGTCTTCCAAAGTGGCTACACCATTTGCATTCCTACCAGCAATGAATGAGAGCTCCTGTCTCTCCACATCCTCATCAGCATTTGGTGTTGTCAGTGTTTGGGATTATAGCCATTCTAGTAGATGTGTAGTGGTACCTCATTGTCTTAATTTGCAATTCCCTGATGATGTATAATGTTAGACATCTCATTAGCTTATTTGCCATCTGTATGTCTTCTTTGTGGAGGTGTCTGGTCAGATTATTTTGCCCATTTTTTAATTGGGTTGGTTGTTCTCTTATTGTTGAGTTTTAAGAGTTCTTTGTATGTTTTGGATACAAGTCCTTTATGAGATATGTGTTTTTGCAAAGATTTTCCTCTCAGCCTGTAGCTTGTCTTTACATTCTCTTAACAGTATCCTTCAAGGAGCAGAAGTTTTTCGTTTTTAATGATGTCCAGCTTAGCAAATTTTTTCTTTCATGGATTGGTCTCTTATCTCAAAAATCATTGCCAAACCCAAGGTCAGTGGGTTTTCTCCTGTTAACTTCTGGAAACAGATTTTTCTCCTGTTATCTTCTGGAAATTTTATAATTTTATATTTTACACTTACGTCTATGACCCATTTTGAGTTAATTTTTGTGAAGAGTGTAAGGTCTGTGTCTAGATTCATTGTTTTTGCATGTGTATGTCTGATCGTTCCAGCACCACTTGTTGAAAAGACTATCCTTTTTCCATTGTATTGCCTTTGTTCCTTTGTCGAAGTCTGTTTTACTCTGTCTCACTGATCTGTTTATTCCTCTATAAATACCACGTTTTGATCAGCAAGTTTACAGTAAGTCTTATCTTGATACAGTAAGTTGTATCAATTCTCCAACTTTGTTCTTCAGGATTGTGTTGGCTATTCTGGGTCTTTTGCCTTTCAATATAAATTTTTGATCAGCTTGTCGATATCCACAAAATACCTTGCTGAGGTTTTAATTGGGATGGCATTGAGTCTATATGTCAAGTTGGAAAGAATCAACATTTTTAACAATTTTGTCTCTTCCTATCCATGAACATGGAATATTTCTCCATTATTTAGATATTCTTTGATTTCTTTCATCAGAGTTTTGTAGTCTTCATGTATATTCTTCACATATTTTGTTAGCTTTATGCTTAAGTCTGGTTTTCTCTTTCTTTCTTTTCTTTCTTTCTTTCTTTTGTGCTAATATAAAGGGTATTGTGTTTTTAAATATCAAATTCTAATGATTCATTATTGATATATAGGAAAGTAATTAATTTTTGTAGCTGGAGCTCTCTTATTGGAATGCTTTCCAGAGGTCTTCTGGACTGGCCCAAGACCTTCTGGAGCCATTTGGGTCCTCACAGCCACTGCTAAGCTCTAGACTGCATCTTTTCTCATCTACCTTTTTATTTAAAATATATATATGGCTAACACTTTAGAGTATATATTTATTCTTTCATTTGACCTCCTAAAATACAATGATAGGTGTAGCTATAATTACTGAGGGAGAAACTGAGGCTCAGAGAAATTATTTGACTCACCAAAGCTACAAAGCTACTAAGTCTCAGAGCCATTTATTCATTCAGCAGCTGTTTCCTGCTGGCCTACTGTGTGCCCAACAGTCTGGAGACCCAAAGCTGAAAGAAAACATGTCCACGGTCATCAGGGTGCTCCCAGGTGGTGGGCAGGCCGGCTCATGAACAGGCAATTCCAAAGCGACGTTACTGCCCCAGTGGTGGACCGTACTAATCCAGGGGTTACGCAGGAGAAGGTCTCCAGGATGACCTGGGGGAGTCCTCTCAGACAGAGAAGTAGCATTTGACCTGAGACTTGAAGAATGACTAAGAATTTCCAGGGAGAGCAATGAGGAGATTGTATTCCAGGAAGGAATAGCACGGGCAGAGGTACCCAGTGTGAGAGGATGTAGAGTGTTCAGGGAAACTACAAGTTGTTCTGGATCACTGAATCACACGGTGGTGAGGGAGGGGGATGATGATGCAGAGACATCTAGGCTGGAGGGGCACTCAGTTGATGGTAGTTACGTATGCCAGGCTCTATCCTAATCACACACAAGCTCATGGAATCTTGCCTTGTCTAGACTGGGACCCCTGAGCATAATTTACATTCCAGAGCCGCTGCAGGATCAGGCTGAGGCTGTCCTCCGTGCGACTTGTCTATTTTCTAGCATGGCCTCCTCCCTTTCCTGCCTGCTTCTCCTCTTCCTACTACCTCCCTGGGAGCAATTAACAAATCCTCATCTCAGGGACTGCTCCTGGGCAGCCCATCCCAAGCACCTGCTTAGTTTCAACCACTTACAGTTACTTGATACCACGTCATGATTTTATTTGTTCACTGTTTGTCCCCTTCACAGAATATAAGCGCGAGGAGGACAGAGACCTGACCTATTCCATTCACTTGTGCTCCTCATGCCTGGGACAGTATCTGGCACATAGTAGGTGCCCAAAATATACTTTGCTGAATAAATGATCTCAGTTAATTCCCACAATGACCCCGTGGTGGTAAATACTATCATCTCATCTTACAAATAAGGAAACAATTTCGTAGAAGTTTAATAACTTGCCTAGGCTGGCACAGATAGTGGACAGCACAGCTAAGGTTCCAAACTTTGCCTGTGACTCCAAACCAAAGCTTAGGCTTTAAACCCAAGTCCATGTTTGCAATTTCCAGAACATTCCAGGCTATTTCACACCTCTCCAAAGGGGCTCCTGAAGTTGCTTCTTTTGCAAAGAAACATCCCTCCTATTCCGCATCTCACCCCAAGTCGACCCTCATGGTGCCCTGTGAGCCCCTCTGTCCCTGGACAGATTCCTGGTGGCTCTTGTTCATCTTTACTTCCTCTTTCTCTTCTGTGAAGTCCTTTAGGATAAATCTTCCCCTTGTTCATTTTTGAGTTCAACCCTAATGAGGGTCTGTCACTGGACCACTAGACAGCTGAGGCCGTGAATGTGGGATTGGCGCAAAGTCTGAGGGCCACGCTATACTGGCCATGTGAGGCCCAGTGACCTTCCCAGCCCACATCAGAGCATGAGGCCTGGTCCCTGGGGGGTCTCTAGATTCAGGGACCTTCCCCCAAATGCCCCTTGGCTCAGGGCTCCTCTTACCTCTCCCAGGCCCTTCACCCTCCACCCCCGTCTGCCCCCCAGGCTTCCAGTGGGGTGAGTCCATTCATTACACTCTCCCTGCCCCTGCCTGTCAGAGATCACCCCGGTGAACCTCGGGGGGCACTGAGAGCCATCAATCCTAGTTACAGCTGCTTGGTTGACTTCCCCAAACCATGAGCTTAAGTCTTCTGAGAGTTGCCCCCAGGTCCAGCCCCTGAAAGAGGCCTTGGTCTCAACCAAGGCAGATGTAGAATCCCTGAGGGAATGTAGGCCTCCTCCAGTGGAATGCTGGGGCTGCTGAGGACCCTACAGACCTCCCTGTCCACCCCCTGAGGCCCAGATTGGGGGCATGGCTACTCTTGGGTCACAGAGACAGGTTCAGGGCAGACGGGGGCCGAACCTGGGCCTTTCACTGCCCCTTTCTATTTCAGCTCACTCTACTGCTACTTAGTAATTGAGACACGGGAAGCTTTCCTGTGCCCGGCCAAGGACCCTACACCCCTGCCCCCTTTCCAAGGCCAAGCATTGGTAAGGGCAAGAGTGAAGTCTGGCCAGGGCAGGAAAGTGCTGTCTTAAAGAGGCGGTAGGGCCTGCATGCCTGGCTGAGCTGGCTGTCACCCGGGGCCAGGTGGGCCTCTGACACTCAGCAGGAATTTTCCATTTGCGCATCCTCCGGCTGGTTGGGATCCAAGGCATTTTTAAGCTTTTTTTTTTTTTTCCATTCCAGTTGTTTCCCCTGCCCCGTGAAGATGCACCCTGGGGTCCAGAGCAAGGGTCTCTAATTCTCAGGGAGGCTCCAGGGAGCCCCACCCAGGAGCCACCTGTTAGTGCTTAAAATACAGAATTGTAGAATATAGGAACAAGAAAGTGTTTTTTTAAAAATCTACACAGACAGTGAAATTGAGGTTCAGAGAGAGGAATGACATGCCAAAGGTCACTCCACCGGTAAGTGGTGCAACCAAGATCAAACACAGGTTTGTCTAACCCCGACAGGATTACATTTCCACGGTACCAGTTTCCCCAAGGTCAAGAGCCAAGGTCACCGAGACACTCCAGAAGTCACGTGAGAGAGTCCCACAGATGAGGCTGTACGCGGGAGCTGAGCCATCTGTGGGGAAACTGCCAGGCCCCAGGAGAAGGCCCCAGAATGGACAGCTGAGTTGCCAAGGACACACGCTTCCCCACGCTCCTTTTCCAGGCCTGGCAGCAGCGATTCCAACAGCTCCTTCCCAAAGGCAAGGCCAGTGGGTGATGACCCCCCCTCCAGGGGCCTGAGACCCCTCCTCTCACATCACAGTGGTAGGGCTGTTTCCTGGGTGGAGGCAGACCTAACCTTGGGGCATTCCTTGTGCAGTGATAAGTCCTGGACCCGGTGAATATGTGTGAAACACAGCCTAGGAGGCTGGGCCTATGAAGACTGGCTGGGCTGGAGTCTGAAGCTTGTGGACTCTTTGTCAAACTGTGCAGGGCACTGCAGGGGGCAGCCACAGGCAGGAGGTCTGACCCCAAGAAAGTATCCCTCGTGGTCAGAGTAACCCCTGGGTCTGCAGGTCAAGGAGAAAAGACTGACTCTACAAGGTGAGTGACACTCTCCAGTCTCTTCGGCGGGACCCTGGGGGTGTTTCCCAGAGTCCAAGCTAACTCCCCAGAGCGTGGGCCTCCCCAGGGCTGGACCTCAGGAGCCCTGGCCTTGCTCACAGAGGTGGAGGTGGGGAAGGTGATGACGGGAGACCTCAGTGCCACTTGGCCTGCGCAACATTTACCTTCGTGAAACTTGTAGAACAAGGTCCGCAGTTACCAGCCCAGCACGAGCGTGGGCCTCCCCAGGGCTGGACCTCAGGAGCCCTGGCCTTGCTCACAGAGGTGGAGGTGGGGAAGGTGATGACGGGAGACCTCAGTGCCACTTGGCCTGCGCAACCTTTACCTTCGTGAAACTTGTAGAACAAGGTCCGCAGTTACCAGCCCAGCACTCCCCAAAGTAAGTTCTGTGAATCAAAGTCCAAGGGTATTCGAGGGGGAAAATGTTTCCATGGCCAAGTAAGTTTGGGAAACCGGGTCAAACCAATCCTCCAACGTATCACAAATTTCTCGCAGATCTCTTAGAGCGGTGGTTCTCACCGGGGGCAAACTATCTCCCAGGGGACATTGTATTTAGACATTAGTTGTCACAAGGGGAGAGGTGCTCCTGGCATCTAGTGGGTAGAGGCCTGGATGCTGCTAAACATTCTACAATGCACACGGGACAACCCCCCCCCCTCCCCCGCAAAAGAAATCTGGCCCAAAATGTCAACAGCACTGAGACGGAGAAACCCCGGAGCATTGCAAACTCCCACAGGAAGTGTGTCAGGTCCGCAGGGGGAGAGCAGTCGTCATTCTCTGGGGCCACTCAGCATCTGCTCTCCCTTCCCACGTGGGAGGATTCCCCGTGTTGTGAAGCAGCGGCTGCCTCCCAGCCCAGCAGCTGGAAGTGGCCGATTCACACTGTCCCAGCCTCTCTTGAGCTCAGGTGCGGGCACACGGCCTCACTCCGCCAACTAGATGCATTTCCCCAGGCTTTGGACCCAAAACTTGTGATGCAAAGCAGCAGGGGCTCTGCAGACCCTTCTGGTGAGGACGGTGGCAGCAGCCACGATCTGTTTCTACAGGCCACAGGGGGGATGGTTCTCGAGGCAACACCCAATGTTGGTGGCGCTGGTGGCACAAGCTAAAGTGTCTGTGCCCAGTGGTGGTCGCAGTGGGGTCTTCCTGAGGTCAGTCCTACAATATGGCGTTGGGCATTGATCTAGACGCTTCGTCTCTGACCTTGGTTTTCTGACCCCACAGCAGATTCTGTGAGCTACCCAAGGTCCATAGAATAAATCCCTTCTCAGCTAAGTCAGCAGAGTTGGCTTCTGATGCGTGTACAGAACTGAGTGATGCTCCGAGTTTCCCAAATGCATGTGAGCACAGGATTCTTTCTTTGTAGAATATCTCGAGGAACTTTTATTCCATGAGAATATCTTGAGGAATATGGACCGAACTGTCAAACAGGGATTCTTACAACCTCTGCTCCAGCCAGAACCAGACACTGCAGTGGCCCGCCTCTCCCCAAGGCCATTGAGGACGCTCAGCCCCCCCTCCTGGTCCTCGCTGACCCAGGGCTCGCCCACAGCTGCCTCCTCCCCAAGTGCCCCCAATAACCGCAGCTGCTGCAGCCTCAGAACAGAACATAATATAATCAAGGTGTGCAAATGCTTGGGCTTGTCAGAAGGTGGAAAGAACTGAAATGTGGGTCCCAACTCTGTTGCTTAATTAGGCCAATGATATTGGCAGATCAGAGATAAGTTTAAAAAGAGACTGAGGTTTTGAGAATCTGCGGAGTCAGGAGGGAAAGAGGGAAGCTTTAGGGAAGTCAGCTCTCCACCCAGCGAAGAGTGAAAGTAGTGTAGGGGCTTCTATGCCCCGATTTCACAGAAGGTGCTGGGGCTGGTTTCAGGTGGCTTTAAAGAGCAGTTTTAGACACATCCATTCATGGGTTCACCCAGAACATATGGAGCCCCAGTCATCGAGCAGGCGCTGCCGAGATAGCTTCGGGCCAAACAGACACACGGACCTGACCCGCCCTCCCTGAGCTTGGGGTCTAGTGGGGGAGACAGACAGCCAATCCTTGAGGTGCAACTGGTCCTTCTGTTACGGTGGTGTTGGGAGGAGAGAGCCGCCCAAGGACCATGAGAGACCTCATCCCCTGGGTCAAGGAGGACTTCCCCGAGGAAGGGACCAGCAGAGGAGCAGGTGTGCAGGTGGGGGGGTAGGAATCAGCTGAGATAAAAGGAGCACAGTAGCCCGGCTAAAGTGGCTCAGTGGTTGAGCATTGACCTATGAACCTATGAGGTCACGGGTTCAATTCCCGGTCAGGGCACATGCCCAGGTTGTGGGCTCGATCCCCAGTGGAGTGCATGCAGATGCAGTTGATCAATGATTCTCTCTCATCAGTGATGTTTCTTTAACTCTCTTCCTTCCTCCCTGAAATCAATTTTTTAAAAAATTGGAAAAGAAAAAAAGGAGCACAGTGGGTTTGGGGACCCAAACAAAGGTTCCCAAAGCCCAGGAGGGGAGGGCAAGTGGACCTCAAGCCAGGCTGGAGAGGGCGGGGGAGAGGGTTTGCAAATACCCTGCAGGCCGTCCCCAGGGCCCAGGGCCTCATTCTAAAAGCGTGGGAATCACTCTCGGGTTCTGATTGGAACCACGTGGCACAGGTGAGGGGCACCTGGAGAACAACATGGCTCTCCAGTGCTGAGGCAGATGGAGGGGCCGGTCCTCATGGGGGGTGGGTGTCCAGGTGAGGGAGGTGGAAGGGACACAAATGGACTTGGGGAGCAGCTACAGTGTGCTCAGGCCTCAGGCTGGGGGCTAGACATGGGAACGCCTTTCCGCTGAGCTGAAGTAACATAAAAACAGCCCTGGCCTCTCATGCTCCCCCCACCCCACCCCACATGCTTGCTGCAGGCCTGAAGGCTGTCAGCGCGGTTCCGGACCAACAGGCAGGGCGCCTGCGAAGTGGGGGCTGAGGGAGGAAGAGGAAAATAAGCAACAGGAACTGGCCCCGGCAGCTCCAGAGAGAGTGCTGGGAAGGAGTCAGCAGGCGGCTGGTCCAGCCGCCCCTGACAGGTGAGGAAGCTGAGGCCCAGGTTCAGGGGCAGAGCTGGAAATAAAACCCAGGTTCCTCCGATGCTCTTTCTGCTGCTCCAGGTGTGTGTGTGCACATGGGTGTGTACACGTGTACATGTGTGGTGGAGACGAGGCTGGCCATGATGCTGGCCTGCGCTAAGATGTGTACAGAAATAAGAGAAATGCTTAGGAAAGAAGTTAATCTCAATATGGCGTGTATTCCGTTTCAGAAGGTTAATATCTTGATTTTTTTAAGCCCTTTCTGTTTTTTTCAAAGAGGATTTGGTGTTCTCAGTCCCAGCTGGGAGCTTAAGAAAACAGAACAGTGTTTCTCCGCCTGCTGCCTTCCCTGCTGCTCGAGGCCTCTCATGCTGGACCCGGGGGCAGGGGTGCCTGGATCCGGGCCTTGGCTCAGGCCCGCTCTGTGCACAGAGGGGAGGGAGAGGCACAAACCGCAATGTGTTGTGGGGAACAGCCCCGGAGTCTCCGCACCCCATTCACTGCCTGGGTGAACCTTGGAGCCATCCTTTCGCCTTAGAAAAACGGAGATGACGGTGAAAACTTGTACACTGGATGTGCTCTTAATACCAACTTCCGGGGCCAACAGGGGAATGTATTCCTGGGGTCGCCATTGGTGGGTAGACAGAGGTCTTGGTGTGGCCATTTGTACCGCCCCCCCCCCAATCAAGCCCCTGGAGATCAGCCACAGTCTGGAGTCCCAGCCCACCAGACCCCACAACTCCCTGACCTAAAACTCCCAGGAGAGGACCCTGCTCTGCAGAAGTCTGAGCCCAACAGGGTAACAGGAGGTGAGCTGGAGCCCTGCCCAGGCTCACTGGGTTCTCAGCAATTTTGACAATAACAACAACAATAATAATAATGCCACAACTCCCTGACCTAAAACTCCCAGGAGAGGACCCCGCTCTGCAGAAGTCTGAGCCCAACAGGGTAGCAGGAGGTGAGCTGGAGCCCTGCCCAGGGCTCACTGGGTTCTCAGCAATTTTGACAATAACAGCAACAATAATAATAATTATAATAATAATGCAGGTTCCAGTTTCCCCAGATTCCAAAGGTCCACGCAAATACTTCTCTCAAGTCTGGTGCCCTGGCCGGTACCTAGGACCCATCATGTCCTTTGCTGGGCAGCGTCCCTTCCTGTCAGGGACTCAGCAATAGATTCGCACTCAATCAGGACCCAAGTGCCACCATCATCTCACATGCCCTTCACCCTTACCCTCCCTAGGCCTCTGTTTCCTCACCCATTAAGTGGAAGTTTAGACCAGATGACACCCCTCCACACACACATACGTTCCCCTTGGAACTCATTTCAAGATTATAAACTTCCACGGAACCTCTGCCTCTAACAGCCCACCCACCTCCACCCCAGGCCAGACCCAGGAAGCCCTGGGTTGTGGACCCCAAAACCTGCGCTCTTTCCTCTGCCTCTCGGCTGCCCCCTTAGATCCACTCGGTTGAAACAGGACGGGCTCTCTGGCCAGGTGCTCTGTCCTGACTCAATGCAGCAGGCCTGTGGTAATGCCGCGGAGGCCTACTTGGCAAGGTATTGAGGGACAGGAAAGGCCCACCGAGCCTGTGGGGTGATTCCCTTCTGGCCTCTCAGCTGGGCTCATCCCCTCCCCCAGGGCGGTGGCAGGCCATCATCACACACCCCTGGGCCTCTGGCAGCCGTTTTCCCGTTTGTGCTTTTGGATCCAGCAAGTTACAGTTCATTCCTTCGGCCACATTGTTCATTAACGACATCACTTTTTCCATCTCCCTGACGGCTCAGTGCCCTTTCCTGAGCCCCGCCTCCCAGCCGATCTCCATCTCCTTGGCGGGCTGTGGATTCCATGGGTCACAGGACCACGCCATCTGTGGGTCACCTGAAACGGGCTCAGCACAGAGCCCAGGTACCACCTGCCTCCCCATGGTGACCCAGCACCGTGGCCAACCCTCGTCCATGTGCTTGGATGGTGACTTGCCCTTCAGATTGCTTGGTGCCCTAGAGACATGGCCCTTCTCCCAAACACGCAGCTCAAAGGCATCCTTCCATCTGTGCACGGCGGTGGAGACCCTTCTGAGTCCCTGTGTAGGCTGGTGCCTAGCACTGTGCTAGGGCTGGGCCGTGGACAGCTCGGCCTCCTCCTTTATCCCCACCTCCGATCCATCACCGTGCAGTGGGTTCATGGACAGTCCTGGCCCCTTTGCAAGCTGGAGTCACTTGGTCTTGCCCACAGTTCTGCCCTGTTTCCTACCCAAAGTCAAGCACCTGTCCCTCCTGGGGCAAATCCAGATGCGCATCCTGGCCCTTCCTATAGCCTTCCTCTCCGAGCTGCTCATTCATTCACACACACAGTGTTTCTAAGCCTCTTAACTGTGCCAGGCCTTGCTGATAGCACCTTCTGTTCTCTTCCCTTATTGCCGCCCAGCTCTGCCCTCAGTCATTTTCTAGCGAGGGAGTATGGCCGAGAAGTGGACGCACAGACTTCGAAGTCAGACTAATCTGGGTTTGAGTCCTGGATCTGTTGTCTATTTACCCATAAGAATTTAGGCAAGTTATTTCACTGTGAGCCTCCGTTTCCTCAACTGTAAAGGGGGATGCTGCCATTACGAGGGCCATTGGAAGCATTACGCCATCGTATGTGTGCCTGGCATTACGTGCATGTCTGGCAGAAAGGCAAGAAAGAGCCTGGAGCATTCAGATGCACAGCAAAGAACACAGAATGGCTGGTGCAAGGAGCCCGAAGTGGAGTAAGGGGGGTGAGGCCGGCTGGTTCAGGCAAGACAGGAGGCCGAGCCTAGGAGTGCAGACTTAGATCTGGGCGCCAGGATCTCATGGTGGAATAGCCCTGCCCTGCCCCGCTCCCTCCACTGCCTCCAGGTAACAGTGCAGATTTTTAGATGGGCACTCCAGGCTTTCCCATGACCTCCCCACCCGCCTTCCTTCCCACAGCTCCCGGAGGAGTGTGGGAAATAACGTGGCTTCTTCCTTAGAGCCTCTCTCCTGGCAAATGTTCACTGTGGGGCTGAGGAGCCAGGCCCTCCAGGCCTGCTGGGTGCCCCCACATATCCCGCCTCCTTCCTTCTCTTCCCTGCCAGCTCTTCTCAACCCCAGTGCTGCTTCTCCTCCCCCTGCCCACTGATGCCCAAGGACTCTGCATGGCCTCACAAGGTCACTGGTTGCCAAGCCACACCAGGGCTCCTCTTCAAGGACAGACCAAGGCTTTGGTCTAATTACATGGGCACCAGCCATCTGAGGTCACCAAGGCCAGGGAAAGCTGGAAGTCAGGTGGCCGCCACAGTCTGCCCCAGCAAGGCCACCCTACTCTCAACGCTACAACCATGAAAATCAAAACAGAGGTTAGAGAGGGAGATCTGGATCCCAGCGGTTACTAACAATCTCACCTATTCTTTTTCTTTTTTAAAAATTGAGATTTAATCAATATATACTATCGTATTAGTTTTAGGTGTACAACATCATGATTTGATAAATGTATATATTGTACAGTGATCACCATAATACATTTAGCTAACGTCTATCACCACAAATAGTTACAGTTCTTTTCTTGTGAGAAAGTTTCTATTTTTTGACCACCTTCACCCATTTCACTTAGCATAATGCCCAGCAGGTCCATCCACGTTGTGGCATATGGTAGGATTTCCTTCTGAATAATATTCCATTGAATATGTGTAGCACATTTTTCTTATCCATTCATCCACCAATGGATAGGTAGTTTCCATATCTTGGCTATTGTAAATAATACTGTAATGAACATGAGGATACAGATATCTTTTTGAGTTTGTGTATTCATTTTCTTCAGGTAAATACCCAGAAGAAAAATTGCTGGGTCATATGGTAGTTCTATTTTTTAAATGTTTGAGGCATCTTCATACTTTTTTCCATAGTGGCTGCACCAAGTTACATTCCCACCAGCAGTGTACAGGTATCCCTTTTCTCCACATCCTCACCAACATTTTTTCTTTGTCTTTTTGATGACTGCCATTCTGACAGGAGTGAGGTGATACCTCACTGTGGTTGTGATTTGCATTTCCCTGGTGATTGGTGACATCAAGCACCTTTTCATACACCTGTTGGCCATTTGTATGTCTTCTTGGAAAAATGTCTATTCGGATCTTCTGCCCACTTTTTATTTGGATTGCTTGTGAGTTTTGTATAGAGTTGTATCTGTTCTTTATATGTTTGGGATATTAATCCCCTACCAGATAATATGATTTGCAAATATTTTCTCCTATTCTGTGGGTTGCTTTTCCATTTTGTTAATGGTGTCTGTGCTGTACAGAACTCTTTGAGTTTACATTCTCACCTTTTAATAGAATTAATTAATTAGTCTTAGCTTCTCATTCATCACCTCACTGGGAGTCCCCCAATCGCTGGGTGAGTGAGGCCACAGAAGGTTGCTCTCCTCGCTTTTCCCTGTTTCTTAGAGGAGGAAACTGGGGCTCAGAGAGGGGCCCACTTCTCACAGCTGGTCACTGCCGAGGTCTCCTGGCTTCTGGTCCTCTCCACTGAGCGGCTCGTCTGGAGAGTCTGGGTTACACTGGTTGCTTAGTACCAACCCACAACCCTAGGATTTCAGCAGGAGAAGGGACTGATGTTCAAAACCCATCCTCAGCCTCCTACAGTGTCCAGAAGTCTTTCAGGGAATCCTTCCTCAGGAGAGAAACCAGCACAGCTAGAGGGGAGACTGGCCTGGGATCTCATCTGTCTCCATCCTGCTCATCACCCCGTCATGTTCGGGGACCTCCTCTCCCATAGCTTCCAGCTCTAACACAAACCAACTTCCTCACAGAATCTGGGGCTCAGAAGCCAATAAATCATGGTTTAAAAAATCATGACTGGCTTTTTGGGAAACACACATTTCATTAACTTCTAGACTCAGAGGAAAAAAGAAGGCCAGAGGGCATTCATACTTTTAAAAATATGTATTATTTAAGTATTTTTAAAAACATAGTCTGAATAATTCGATCCTGCAGCATGTATTTTGTATGTTTGAAGATTTCAGACAGGTTCTTCTCTAGCTGGCCAGCTCGTTTCAGCCTGGACTAGAAGCCAAACCAGATGGACTAGCTAGACTAGGGTTTCTGTTTTGTTTTAGAAAAAAAACAACAACAACCAGAAATCAATTTATTTAGGTATGATTGACATGCCAACAGCTATACATATTTAAGGTATACAATTGAATGAATGTGAAGATAAGTATACATCTAGGAAACCCATCACCAAAATCTATCCCATAGACGTATTCATCACCTCCAGAAGGTCCCATCCGCCTTCCGTATTTATTATTGTTGTTACTATTTTATAAGAACATCTAAGATCTTCCCTCCTGGAAACTTTTAAGTATACAGTACATTCTTGAGATGGACTAGCGTTCCACACTCAGAATGGATCTTTCTAGTCCTTCCTACTCATTTGACAGGCAGGGAACTGAGGCTTGAGTCAGAGAAATGTTCTCCCCAATGAAAGTCAGCACCTTCGTGGCAGAGTCAAATCTCAGCCCAGGTCTCTGAGTCCACACCCAGTGCTTCTCCCAGTGTGGCAGCCCCGCTGTGGCCTGGGTCTGGGCAGCCTGGGGAAGGGCCGGGGGCCACCTTCTGAGCAGCCCCTGGCTCAGACCCACCTGCCCACCTCTGAGCCTCAGGCTGCTCTGTGCTACCTCTCACATATGTGTCTGGTTCACACGGCTGTCCCTTTGGACTGCAGAGAGGGGCTGATTGGATGTAATTGCTTTGCCTAGAGCGAGCTATCTGCCTAATAGAATCAGCTGCCAGTAATTAGCCTGCCTGAGGCCCGTTTCCCCAGCTGGAGTCCTCTGACCTCCGGGCCCTTATTGCAACCTGTGAGTGTTGGGCCTCTGCAGGCAGCTAGGTGTCTGGTATATCTGAGGGGTCCCAGAACTTTGGGTGGAAGAGAAGAAGCTGGAAGAAAGCAGTGCTGTGAAGGCTCAGCAAGGATTCCAGGTACAGGCCTCCCTGGGGCCAGAGAATCACAGTATTCCATGGTTGGAGGGGGAGAGAGCCTGGCACTGAGGGACTTGCTGCTCCAGAAATGTTGAACTGAGCCCAGTTGAATCACAAAGGGCATCAAGTCCAGCCCCAACTCCAGTACACTCAGCAATCAACTCAAAAGGCACCTACTATGTGCTAAGAACTGTACTAATTCCTTGGATTTTTTCGAAAAAGACCTCAACCCAAGGGATCAATCAGGCTGTGCTTGCCTACCTCCACTGACCAGGAGCTCAATACATCCTGGGCAGCCCATTTCTTCTTCAGCGGCTTAGAGAATATTCTGTCCATTGAGGGCTGCGAGGTCTTCCACTGTAGCTTCTCCCCACAGATCACTAATCCCTCCTGCAACTGACAGCTCACATGTCCCCTGTATCTTTTCTGCAGGCAGAATGTCCCAAGTTCCTCTGGTTGTGTCACATACATCATGCGGTGAGACCCTTGTTAATCTGGTTGATGGGCCTGGAACCTGCTTCTGTTGTCAATTCCTCTCTGCCGGCAGTGGGGATTATGGGGGTCAGAATTCCTCTCCCAGCAGAAAGAAGTGCAGCTAAAGTCCCCAGGAGTGCCATGGTGCCCACTGAGGGACAGACGCCTAAAACCTGCTCATTGGGAGTAAAGTCACCTCTCTTGCCCTCTCCCCTGCCTGGACACACACACACACACACACACACACACACACACACACACGCTGTGCCGTGAACACTCACAGGCACCACTCGATACGCACTGGCTGATTAATCACTGCAAGTGCTATTATAATTATTGTGTTCGGAGCTGAGAACAGGCTGCCTCTGCTTGCTTCTCAGAAGCCATAAACCTGCAAAGAAGGATTTCAAGATTTGTGGGGCTGTTGACTAGATCTGCAGGCTCACTTTTTCCTTAGCAGCAACACGTTGTTTGTCAGGGAATCCAGGCCATGGCCGCTCCAGAATGCCTGCAGAGGACAGGCTCAAGGGACTTCATGTGTGCAGTGGGGAGGGGGGCAATTTAGGGAACTTATCTTGTAGCTAAGGTTTAGAAGTCACGCTAGCTGGACTCGAGTCCCAGCTCTGGCCCAGCGAGCTGTGATGCCTGGACGTGCAGTAGGCATGAGCACTATAACGCTTCTGGTATGTGTCCCAGTGAAAATTCCCTGCAGGCCCTAGGGACACACATACAAGGATGCTCATCTCAGCGTGGTCTTCAGAGTCAGAGGTAGAGGATGCCGAGGGGGCCTCTTCAGGGGAAGGGATCCGTCGAATGTGGTGGATGCTGACTTTGGACTAAGGCTTTCTGCTAACGAATGGAGCAGGCCTGACTCCCGCAGAAGCTCCATGAAGATGGGCTGGTTCCCACTCTCACTGGTAGGAGACCCAAGTGTGTACCCAGAGCTGGTCACAGCTCATGTGGGGCGGGCTGAGAACAGAGCCAGGTGTCCACCTCCCAGAGTGTGCTGTCCC
>NW_005367354.1:1662312-1666248 GCF_000412655.1 Myotis brandtii | reverse complement strand
CCCCCACCCCCCAGCTCCCAGAGCCTCTCCTTTGTGAACAGCTGACTTTTGTGTTTGGTTTGGGCTTGAGATGTTAAACAAATAGTGTCTCTTGACAAACGCAAGCCGGCTGCACTGGGACCAGTTACGCTCTGTAAATCCAGACCAATCCTCCACGTCTCTCTCTACAGAGATACACCAAGAAACACCTCAGTCATACGCTAAGCACCCTGAATTCTATCCACTCCCCATCAGAGGCAGGATCCCCGCGCAGCTCTCTGCAGCAGCCACTTCCCTGCCTTTCTGCTGCAGCCCCTGGGCCTACAGGGCTCCTTCCTGTCTCAGGCCTGCCTCTGGCTTGATGTTGAGATGGCTCTGAACACTCCTTCCTACAGCAAGTCATGGGCCCCAGGCCCTGCCAACCCATCTAGCCCAGCCAGGCCTACTGGAACGGATGGAGGAGTGTTTATAGAGTGCCTTCTGTGTCCGGGGCTGTACCACGGGTGGTGGGGCACAGAGATGAGCAGGGCCCTTTCCCTGCCCAGTTGAGTCTGGTCTAAACAGGATGGAGCAGAATTTCATGTGGGGCTCCAGTCCAGCTAGTAATTGATAGAGTCAGGATTTGAAGTCAGCTATCTGACTCAGGGTCAACTATTTCACTCCCTACCTCCCTGCTCCCTGCACCCATCCTCCAGCCAAACTGGCCAATAAAGAGGCGCTGAAAAGCAATGGACAGAGAGGGCTCTGGGCCCCTCATCCTTCAGCCCGCATTCTTGACCATTGTACAATGAGCATTGCGGGCCACAGGGCCAGGCCTGTCGTTAGCATCACAGAATGTCAGCGCAGGAAGGGACTTTTTTAGGTAGAAAAGGCTGTGTAAACTGAGGCCCAGGGAGAGGGAGTGACTGGCCCCAAGTCCCACAGCAAATGAATGGCAGAGACAGCACTCTAGCCTCAGCCACCCGACTCTTCACCCTGCGTTCTCTATACTGCACAGGATTCCGGAAAATCATCACACAGAAGGCTGACCAGTATCATGATCTGAGAGATGCAAAAACATCTCTAATTGCCCCAAAGCTTCCTCCACTAAAGTCACCAATGGATTGAAAAAGAAAAACAGAAGAACATGGAGACGCCATAGCTGAGCCGTCTTTCCCATGTATAGCAGACAAGATTGACAGAGGTGCTCTCTGACACCTGGCCCTGGGCAGAGGGTGGGGCATGCCTGGCAGGTGCAGGCAGTCCCAGGAATCTTGGAGGAAAGGGTGTGCCCGAGACTGTGAGGCCTTTGGCACAATCCCACCCAGGTGGAGGGTAGGCTGAGGCGACTCTTGCCTAAAGGTCCCAGGGGCTACATAGAAGCCTAGATGGGCACCAGCTTGAAGCCCCCCACCAGTCCCACCTCCTTAAGAGAAAGGAGGGAGGAGGGGCAGGAAGAGGAGACCCAGGCTGCTCTCCACCGTGGTTGTGCTGTGTTCCCCGAACTGGCAGATGTCCTGATCCCACACATATGGGTGCTACAGAAAAAAAAAACCCACCATGGGGCAGGAGCCCTGCACCCCCTCACTCACTGTTGATCTTGGCAAATTCCCTTCTTACACTCCATGCCTCAGTTTCCTCATCTGTAACATGAGAGGGTTGAGCTAGACAATCTCTAAAGGCCCTTCCAGTTCTGAAGTGCTGAGAGCAAGCTTCATCAGAATTAATAATAAATGCCCTCCCCTAAAGACAGCTTTTTCCCTTTTTTAAAGCTCTTAGACTCATAATATCGCCTTTCATCTGCACAGCAGTCTGGCCTGGCTGCCAGAAACAAGCCCCTCAACACATAGCCTTTCACACGGAAAACCAGGTCTAGCAAACCACTGCTCTTCTAGATCAGCTTTGGGGGAACTGCTTTTGGGGGGGAGTGGCCAGGAGTCTAGAACCCAACTTGTATTCCTACCCCTGGGAGCCAAGAAGGCAGCGTGGTTTTTTCCAGAAAGCCAGAAGATGCTGAGGGGAAAAGCCTGCAGTAGGCTGGGTTCATGGCCAAAGGGGCAGGGCCAGAAAGTTTGTGTCTTCCAAGAATCAAAGATCCTGGGGAAAGGGGTGCCGATAGGATGGGGAGAGGTAAGGTGTCACAAATCAGGGCCCTCCCATCAGGCTCTGGTCAGAGCCCCGAGTCCTAGGGGGAAAGGAGATGTTATAGAGCCCCATATTGTCTGATTGCACATATGTGATCTCCTTTGGTCCCTCACAACAATCTGTTCAGAGGTAGTATAATTATCTATCCTATTGACAGAGTTTTTAACATTGAGGCTCAAGGAGTCATGATGGAAAGAACATGGGCCAAGGAGGCAGACTGAAGTCTCTTCCCAGCTGAGTGGTCTTGGGTGACTCTCCACACTGCTTTTAGCCTCAGTTTCCCCATCTATAAAATGGACATAACCACACCTACCTTTCAGGATTGTGGAAAAGACTCGAGATAATGAATGTAATAACATGCCCAGCAGACACACAGCAGGTGCTCGATACATGCTTGTTGCAGGAATGGTTGAAGGAAAGAATGGGTTGGTGGCACTCCTGGGACAAGCAGTGCAGTGCAGTGCCCAGAGTGACAGGCCAGCCCAGGCTGTGGGCAGATGGTGCTCCCGCTCTGGCTGGCTGCCTCCTGAGCCTATCCTCAGTCAGGGCCCCTGGGGCCTCTTTCATGTCTGACCTCGTGGCCCATGCCAGGGTCCCAGGAAAGACTTTTTGACACCCCCCTTGGCAGTGGGATTTGCATTCCAGTCATTCTGCTCACTCAGCCCATCCAAGTCTGGAGTGGTTTGGAGCTAAGCAAGGCCTGTGGGATCATCTGCCAGGGCACCTCAGCGAGGAGATAAGGAAGCCAGGCTCTGAGAGGGGCAGTGACGCCTGGCCTGAGGGCCCACAGCCTGTCCCTCCTCACCACCCACTGCCACCATGTTGACAAATGAAGAAACTGAGGCATGGGGAAGACTCCTGGTTCCTCCAGATCTGGGTCCCACCAGCCCTGCTGCATGGAGATCTCACTTCTGCGGGGATATCCAGCATTGTCTCCGGCAGCGGCAGCCCAAGCCCAGCCTGGCTGCTGGTGCAGGACAGGGGCCACAGATGATGTCAAAACAGCCCAACCCCCCCCACACCCCCCCAGGGGGAGCAGAGCCTCTGGGACTGGGTGCTCCTGGCCGAGGCGACCAGTTTGTGCCTTCACAGCCAATAGGGGAGCCATGCTGACCGGGGTAGGGACATATTTTATGAGAGCAGGATTTTCCTTGGGTGTTGGCCCACGTGTGCCCAGGTCCACAGCTGTGCCCTCCTGTTTCTAAGACAGCCGGAAGCCGGGCACAGAGGAGGGGCTGTGGCCTGGAGGAGGGAAAGCTGGCTGGGTCCCAGTGCTGACACTAACTCTGTGTGTGTGTGCCTTTGCACGTCCCTTGACCTCTCCGTGCCTCAGTTTCCTCAGCCACATCACAAAGGGCAGAACAGCGAGGCCCGAGGTCCCTTCCAGCTCCAGCATCTGGGATTTCTGCGGAGGGAGGGCGGGGTGGGGGCTCACTCTGCCTTTCCTCTCCCCTTCCTTGCTTTTCTGTCTCTGTTATCCATTTATCTCCAGCTACCCAGGTCTCCCTGTCATGGTCTGCCGCTCTCTGCCTCTCTCGCTCCGTATTTTCCTGCCTGCCTCTTCTTTTCTCGGCCTATGAGTCTACCTCTGATTTTATCTCCCTGTCTGTCACACCCCCCTCTGCCTCTTTTTCTCTCTCCCTCTGTAGTTAGATGCGTTTCTCTGTCTAGTTATCTCTTTCTCTGGGTCTCTGTGTGTGTGTGTGTGTGTGTGTGTGTGTGTCCTGGCGGCTCTCTCCGCGGCTCTCCCGCTCGCTCCCGTCCCCTCCCCCTCCGCCAGCCACCGCCTCCCTCCCTCTGCGCGTCTCCCCAGTCCTTATTTGGCTGGGCGGG
>NW_005367354.1:1628444-1661980 GCF_000412655.1 Myotis brandtii | reverse complement strand
AACCTCAGCCAGGGCGGCTACGAGGAGCTGGAGCGCGTCGTGCTGCGCCTCAAGCCGCACAAGGCCGGCGTGCAGTGGCGCTTCGCCGGCTCCTTCTACTTCGCCATCACCGTCATCACCACCATCGGTAACTCCTCGCGGGGCAGGGGGCGGGGACCCGGGGCGAGCGTTCCGGAGCCCACCGGGGCGGGGGTCCCCCGGTGGAGGGTCTAGGCGCCGAACCCACCCAGTGCTGCCGGAGCCCCGAGTTCAGCCTGGCGTGTCTGCTCCGCCGGCACAGGACTTGGGGGAGGCGTCGGTTCCTGGCTCTGGACCCGACTCTCCAGCGGGGCCAGCCCCAACTTGTCCCTGCCAGGCTGCGCGGGGCCCCGGGGGACTCCGAAGTGTGTGAGAGGAGCAGGAACCAGACCGGCGGAGGCTGGGGAGGAGGGGTGTGGCCCGGCCAGGCCGTGGAACCGGGCGCTCAGTGCCCGCCGCTGGGAGCGTGCGACTCCTCCCTGTCCCTGCAGATGGGCTGGGGCTCCAGGGACACGTGTGGATGCAGGTCCTCGGCACTCCGGGGACTCTGGGCCACTCTGGGTTCTTGAAACACCCTGTACCTGCGGGCTGTGGGTGCCTCCGTGTGTGTGTGTGTGTGTGTGTGTGTGTGTGTGTGTGGCGCGCGCGTGTGGGTGGGTGTGTGTGTCCAGTTCCGAGAGTTTGTGCCTTTAATGCTGTTGGGGTGGCAGAACTGGTTCTGGAAGCCAGATGCAGCCTTGTCTGCCTTCTTCCCTGCTGTCCCAGGGAACAGTCACCTCACAGGAATGGCCCCAGTGCCCCTCTCCAGGCCACGGCCACCGCAGCACAGGAAGCTACACACGCACCTAGGTGCTCTCACAACACAGGCACGGGCGCACAAACAGGTACACACGTGAGCACACACAGGCACACACAGGCACAGACACACAGCACACAGCAGACGTCCAGGAAAGAACTCTCCAGTGAGGTCCTTGATATGCTGTTCAAAAGTGTCCAGACGGGAGTAAACACCTTGCCCACTCCCAAGACTCTATGAACCCAGCCAGCGCCTCACTTCTGCCCCTGCATGACCTTGGGCAAGTCCCTTCCCCGGCCTGGGTCTCGGGCTCCCCTCCAGACAACCAGAGCTTGACTGCAATGATCTCAAGGACTCCTCCCAGTCCTGACGTGCTCCCACCCACCTTCCTCCAAAGCCCCCTGGGAAGCCACCAGGGGCTGTTGCTTCCGCCTCGCCTATCTCCTCTCCTCCCCCGGGTTCCCTCCTTGCCTTGGCTGGACTCCCAGGGGCTCCTTGCCACTTGGCATGGCCCGTGGCAAGATGGCAGTGTTTTCCCAGGAGTCCCGAGGGTGAAAGGCAGGGCTCGAGGCTGTCCCTGCCGTCCGTCTGTCTGTCCGCTGCTGGACTCTGTGGGAGGCTCCACGTCTCTCTGGGGGCCACAGGGAGCTATGCAGGGTAGTTCTTGGATTCCTCTCTTGGAAGAGGAAAAAAGGAGCCACAAGTAGATGTGGCCCCAGTGGGGATCCCTCTCGGTTCTGCTGACCCTGTGAGTGTAGAGCAGGATGACCAGACTCAGGCCCTGCCCAACGGTCAGGTTTGCTTTCCCGGGAAGGACCAGACCGGTCCTCCCTTCCCACTCGGCCACCGCCCTGCCACCTGCCAGGGTTTCAGGAGCAGCAGACATTCTCAGGCCTCCCTGCTCCCTCATCCCACACATCATGCCCCTGGTCATGTGCCCCCTCTCTTTCTCAGTCCCAGGTACCAGCTGCCCGGCTCCTCAGTAACCCCCCAATCGACCCCTTGCCTCCAGCCTCATCCCCCACGGGGTGAGTTCCCCTGGACAGTGCTGCCAGAAAGACTCTCCTCAAAGCACAGCTCTGACCGCACCAGCACGCTACTCAGAAGCCCGCGATGGTCCCCCTACGCATGGAATCCAGTCCATGCGCCTTATCTCAGTTTCACGGTCCTTTATACCTGGCTGCGATCTCTGTGTCCAACTTCATTTCTCACTTCATACTGACGTGATCCCTCCACTGCAGCCAAACTGTTCCCTAAGAACACCTGAAGTGTGGCTGTCTGACGCGCCTTTTTCTCTGCCTTCTATTTATCTAGTCCAAGCTAACCTTCCAGGTCCGGCTCAAACCCCACTTCCTCCTTAAAGTCTCTAAGAACATCCCAAGCCATGGCTCTGGGCAATTGCAAGACGTATTGTCAGGATGACGCGGGTGACACTGGAGGCTCTTTTGCCTGGCTATTTAAATGTTAGGGGCTGTGTTTGGTCTCGTTAACCACACTGTCATCAACCTGCACGTGGGCAGGGCCTTGCGGTCCCCACCACCGTGCTCCCCGTGCTGGCACAGTACCCAGAGGCACCCGTGAGCACGGAGAAGGCGACTGGTGGGTTTCAGGTGTGCAGAAATGAAAAGGCATCATCTTTTCCCTCCACCCCTGCCATCTCCCCAAGTGTTTGTCGTCCTCACCAAGAGAGATGCTAAAGGCTGGAGGTAGAGACAGATAGAGTGTGATTCTGGTGATTATTTATTTATAATGTGCCGGGCAAGAGGAAAGACAGCGTCAAAGCACCACCCTAGTGTTGTGGGGGGCCCCAGACTGGCACTGCCCACTCCCTGCCTCCCCCAACCACCCCTGGCTTTTTGTCACCTTTCACCCCGGCTATGCCACCTGCCTGGAAGCTGTCCACAGGAGCTCAACTCTAAGAAAAACCTGTCTGGGCTGTGATCAATGCCTGGAAGGGGCTTTATATTAGACTAATTGACCGAAAACCCAAAGGCAGCAGCCTCTGTCCATCTGACCCCTTTGGGGATCCAATGGATCTCCTGAGGCACCAGTAATCCCATCGGGGTAGGATAATGACAGAACCTCCCATTCATTCAGCACCTTAATGAGCACAGTGCACTTTCATCTCAGCCTTCATAGCTCAGAGACGTTTCCAGGGCAGGTATTGTTAGCTCCATTGCACAGATGAGGGCATGGAGGCTCAGGGCGGGGAAGGGACTGCCCCAGAGTAATGCAGCTGGTGAGCAGCGAGTTAGAGCAAGAAGCTGGGTCTTCTGACTCCAAGTCTAGTGCTCTTTCCCCTGCTGGCCTCTTTGCTGCTTCCTCTGCTCCATAGGCTGTGAAGCCCAGAGCCGGCCAGGATCAGCATGACCAAGATGTGCTCAGTGATGCCAGTTTGCTGGGCACCCACCATGGGCAGCCTTGATTGGTTGAGGGTCAGCATTAGTCATTCACCTGGTTAGTCACAGTCTCTGCTGGCTGCAAGGATTCCTCAACTCCCATCTCTGGCCTCCTAGCCAAGAAACCCTTCCTTTCTTGGGCCTTAAGTTCATCATATGCAAACAGAAACTGGGAAGTTTAACCTCTCTAGCTATTGAGTCATTAAACTCCTCCGGGGCCCCAGCCCCATCTATTCATAGCCGGAGGCTGTCAGAGCAGGAAGGGGCCTGGAGATCAGCTAGTGCCCCCCTCCTCTGACAGAGGTGATGGGCGCCACACAGCCAGAGGGTAGCGAAGCCTGCCTCCCAGGCCCCACCTTGTTCAGGACGCCTCTTTATTTAGTATTATTATTAACAGCAACAATAATAATAGTAGCCACCATTTAATACCTACTCTTTGGCAGGCCCTATCCAAAACTCTTTCTTTCTATCCCCTCAATTCATTCCCTCACCTACCCTTCAAGATGGGCACTATTACCTACATTTTTTCAGGAGAGGAACCGAAGGCTCTGGGTGTAAAGGACTCACCCACCGCCTTGTGACTTGAAAGGAGGCACCTGCCCAGATGCAGCTGAGCCCCTCTGACTCCCATGCCCTGGATGTCTTGCCAGTTCTTTCTCCACTTCAAGAACTCAGCCCAGACCCTGTATCTCGAGGGCACCGAGCAGCCACAGCTTGTCTTTCCCCCAACAAAGCCCTCTCCAGCCGGCTGCTTCCCCGCATCCTTTCCCCAACCACGTGCTAGAGCTGTGCCCAGCACCAGGCCTATCTGAGGCTGCCACAGGCTCACAGGTGCCTGTTCTCCCACTGCAGGTCCCAGAGTCCGTGTGGCTCTAAGGCAACATGAGGCCAGATGATGATTAGCTGAGGGGCTGGAGCAGAAACGCTTCTGTCCTGCTCTTTCCTCAGCCTCCAGCCTGTTCTCAGCTGAGCACAGGTCCCATGGCCTGGGTTAGGTTATGAATTCAAGCCGGCCGCTCACTTGTTCCATCTTTCCAAGGAGGAGGAAAGTACAGAAGTGACCTGCCATCCCCAAATCCCAAAGTCCTCAAGCAAAAGAGTGAAAGGAAACGTTAGCAATCCTCCAAACACCCGAGAGGTCAGTGACTTGCCCAAGGTCATACAGTAAGTGGAAGGTACAACCCTGAGTAGAACCTGCACCTTTGGGCACCCAGACTGAAGTTCCCTCCATCACCCCAGCCTGTTCCCCTCATGACCCCACCATCTCTCTTAGCACTGGACCCCAGCTGCTTATCACTCCACTGTTCCCAGTCCTCTCTTGACTTCCCAGGGGGATGGAAGGGCAGCCCAGCTGGCAACAGTCCCACTGCCCACTCTCAGTTGGCATTTCCTTCCTCCCTGCCCAGAGGCCACTCCTCGGCTTCAACCACACAAGCCTTTGCTGAGGGTGGTGTAGAAATGCAGGTACTGGCTTAAAAGCCATCGTGCCAGGGTTCATCTCTCAAACCACCCCTCCACTAACTCCCCCCAAACCCCGCCACCAGCTGTATGATCTTGAACAAATTACTTAGTCTCTCTGAGCTTGTTTTGTCATCTATGAAATGGGAGGATAATATCTGCCTCCCAAGATGAAATGGGAGGATATAAAGAAAGTGCCCGGTTCAGAGTAGGCACTTAATAAACAGTATCTGCAACTATTGGTGCTATTAGTATTATTGTCTGTGTATTATTACTTCCCCCACAGCGAGAACTGCTATTCCCCAAGGACTTCTGTGGCCACAGCTACCTCTGCTCCTTGCTAACATGTGGGGACAGTAGGGCTGAAAACCAGAGGCTGCTGCCCACTTCCCTTTATCCTCCCAGTCCTACTCCCCCATCCCAGGCTTCCATGGTTATCACCTATGCCTGGAGCCCCCCTGCCATTCAGACTCAGGGCCAAGACTCCCTCCTCTGAGCAGGCAGACCCTGGGGAAAACCAACTGAGAGAGTGAGGTGCACGGTGGTAGAACCAACCCTGGATTGGAGCAGGGAAGCAAACGTTCCAGTTCCACTTAGTTCAGCTGCTGGTCCTCTATGACCATCAGTTTTCTCATCTACGAAGCGGGTGTATTTGATCAGAGGTCCTTCTGACTGCCATGCCTCCTGCCTACATGTCCAGTTCCCATACATCACAATGCGGGGGGGGCGGGGGGCGGGTGGGCATGGAGGGAGTCGGGTGAGAATCGGACAGAAATAGAAGACACACGGCCGGCCACAGTGGAGACAGGACAAACACAATAAGTATTTTCAAAGAAAACATAAACAAGCACAGATGAATATAGTGCAAATCACCACTATAAACAGCTTTCAGCTGGCAGCACAAACGGTGACTCTGTGAGTGGATTTTGTCATTTAAAAAAATGTAAAACTGATTTCCCTGCAGTCAGCCAGCCAGGGAAGAGACCGTTGGCAGCCTGGGCACCTTAGCTGAGCCCAGGATGGGCACTCCCTCGCCCTCGGACAAGTGACCTCATCTCTGCCTTGGACGCAGGGGAGTGTCATGAGTCTCTAACACGTCAGGCGCTGTCCCAGGCCCTTCTTACCACCGTCCTTCCCACAACCGCCCTGGGAGGGCTGGCGTTATCATCTGATGACAGCCCAGGAAAGGGAAGCTCAGAGAGGTTCAGAATGTGGCCCAGGGCCCTACAGATATAAAAGGACAGCCCTGGGGCTTACCCCCAAGACTGTAGGGAGTATCTTTTTACAGAGCCCTCAACTCCCTAACCCCACCAGAGCCTCTGCCATCCCTTTTATTTTTTTTAATATATTTTATTGATTTTTTACAGAGAGGAGGGGAGAGGGATAGAGAGTTAGAAACATCCATGAAAGAGAAACATTGATCAGCTGCCTCTTGCACGCCCCCTACTGGGGATGTGCCTGCAACCAAGGTACATGCCCTTGACCGGAATCGAACCTGGGACCCTTGAGTCGCAGGCCGTCGCTCTATCCGCTGAGCCAAACCGGTTAGGGCTCTGCCATCCCTTTTATAGGAACATCACAAGTAATGAAAATGGTACCAGGTCTGTGCGGGGCACTCAAGCTGTGGCCTCAGTTTCAGGACCGATTGCCCTCAGGACTGTGGATCAAGCAGGTAGCCCAAGGAGAAAGCAGAATGTGAGCTCCAGTCCTTTCAGTTTACAGTGTGGCAACTACAGTTCAGATAGAAAGGGGACTTGCTAAAGGCTACACTTCCCGTTGTCCTCGGAGCTGGCCTTGGAGCCCTGTGTGCTGACACTTCACTCCATGCTGTGGGGTCCTCTTAGAAAAGAGAGCAAGCTGCCAGCCAGCCTCGTCTGCTGGCCCCGGGCCTCCTCCTGATCCCTCCGTGAGCCTCTGGTCCTCAGAGAGTCACCTGACAAATGCCTTTTGTGGTCGTCGATAGAGCAGTCAAGGGCCAAGCCCATGCCACGGCCTCTCTCTCCACACTTGCTGGTTGTCCAGAAACTGCCGACGCTCAGGCTGCTCTCTGGTGGCTCCTGGAGACCTGCTCCTCACCTGGAGCAGCCCTGCCCCAAGCTACTGGCCCAAGGCACATTTCACTTTCCCATTCCCTATGGCCGGCCTCAGCCCCTGCCTAGAGCAAGCAGCCCCAGTCCTCCTGGTCCTGTGGCCTCCTGGGACCCCTGCCAAGCTGAGGCTGACCCTCCACCCCTGCTTCCTCCAGTGACACCCAAGGAACTCGTTGTGAAGGGGTACTGGTTGCTATGAATATAAGGCAGGAGCCTGGCCTGGGAGCTACAAATGGGGTTCTTTCTCTCCTGAGACGCCTTAGACAGATTGTTCATTCTCTCTCTCTCTCTCTCTCTCTCTCTCTCTCTCTCTCTCTCTCTCTCCCTCCTTCCCCTGTATTTATGGGAGGAACAAAAAACTTCCCTAGTGTACCCTAGTCTTCCCATCCATATCTCTCTCTCTCTCTCTCTCTCTCTCTCTCCTTCCCCTGTATTTATGGGAGGAACTTCCCTAGTGTACCCTAGTCTTCCCATCCATACAGAGGGATTGTCCACAAGGGGACATGATGTACGCTAGCCCAGCAATGTAGAATTTTCTACGCTAATGTTTCCCAAATGATCAGATCTGGGTTTGATCTTGTTTAAATGCAGGTTCTGAATCACGAGGTCTGGGTTGGGGCCTGAGACTCTGAATTCTCACAAGTCCTCAAGGGACCTGATGCTGTTGATCCATGGTCCATACTTCTAGTGACACGGATCTAAATAACCTGGAGACCTGACTTCTGGGAATAGACATGTGACTGTGGTTTTAAGAACAAGAAGGTTTAGAACTGGGAAAATCCTTAGGAATCTGGTCTTGGAATGTTAGAGCCAATGGTCTCAGAGCTAATGGACCCTTCTCTGAGGCTTAGAGCGGGGCTCTGATTTGCCCCATGGGAGCCAGCCCTGGAGCCTGGGTGGGGCCACGTGCTGTACAGTCACTGTGGGTGGGAGAAAGGGAAGTGGAGAGGGTGGTGGAAGGGAGAGGAATGGAAAGGGCTTGTCCCATAGGGAAGCCTGCAGACAAGAAGCCACTGGTCCTCCACTGTCCTCCTTTCCTCCCCTGTCTGCCAGGGAAGTTCCTTAGATCCATGGAGAAGGGGTGCCCCAGAGATTACATGTCACAGTGGGAAACTGGTTCCTCCCTCATGGCATCTACCCAGAATCCCAGGGGCAGTGCAACCTCCAGCCCCCATTAGGAGAAGAGGCTCAGGCTCATTTCTTCTTTCGTGGGCTGGGATCCAGACGGCCAAGGCCCATAGAAGTCACCAGGCCCTATGGCTACCAGATACCTCACCCTGTTGCCAGCGACAGTGTGGAATGCAGGTAGCAGGACAGGGCCCACTCCTTTCTAAACCCATCAGACCACACGTGTCTGGACATCAACAACCTGGGGAGCATTCAGAGGAGGAGAGCAGCATGTCAAATGAAGGGCACTTGGTGGGAGCGGGCCTGCAGAACATGAGTGCTGCCTTCAGATATCTGCTGGGCTATTGAAAGGTGAAAGCATCAACCTTGGGCTGATTAGGCACATGGGGTTGAACCAGCACCAGAGGGTGGAGTCCACAGAAAGACTTAAGTCCAATATAATTCAGAACTTATTAGCTTTGAACTTGACCAATGATGGACTGGGCGACCTTGAGAGGTGGGGAGCTCCCCATCATGGAAAGTATGCAAAAGACACTGGATAGGCATGCAGCAGAGGTCACCTAGATCAGTCAGGATCAACCAGAAAAATAGAGCCAGTGGGAGATACAGAGTATGAGATGTATTACAAGGAACTGGCTCGTGTGATCATAATAGCTGGCTAGGCAAGTTCAGAATCCACAGAGCAGGCCACCAGGACGGCCAGGCTGGAACTCCTGCCAGCCTAGGGCGAAGCTGCTGTCCACCAGCAGAATTTCTTCTTCGGGGAATCCTCAGCTCAGCTCGGAAAGCCTTTCAACTGATTGAATCAGCTCCATGAAGATTATCTAGGATAATCTCCTTTACTTAAAGACAACTGATTATGGACTTTAATCACATCTACAAAATGCCTTCACAGCAACATCTAGATTCGTGTCTGATTAAATAACTAGGGCCTTTATTAAGCCTAGCCAAGTTGACACATCAAAAAATCATCACACAGTCCATATATCGGACTGGGGGCTGCTATAAATGGGTTTTAAGATTCTCCCCAAACCTAAGATGCTTTGATTTCTTGATCTCCAAGGGGGCATCCTGGAAAGTTAGAGCACCCAGAGTGGGACTCCTGACCCTCTGGGTCACCTTCCAAATATACCAAGGCTTGCCTTCATTTTAGTCAGTTTACCAGAAATCATTGAGCTCTCCTGAGTGCCAGGCACTATACCAAGAGAATAGAAAACTAGGACCCAGATCCTTCCCCAAGGAGCCTCTGGTCCAGTAGAATCCTGAAACCGCAAATTGAGTGGTATGTATGCTAAGTCCCAGTGGAATGACTGAAACAGGGATCTGAGAAGGCTTCCTGAAGCAGGTGGTACTTCAGGTGGGCTTGGATGGAGAGTGAGGACTTCAGGTGAAGAGTGGCGGTGGGAGCTTTCCAGGATGCGGGAACAGCGTGAGACCGGCTGAGGGCTATGCGCATGCCAAGGAAAGGTGGTTGTGGGCAGACCCTGGAGGGGGCTGAGTGCTGGACTCCGGTGAATGGACTCGATTTGACAGGTGCTGGAGGAGGGAAGTGACAGACGCCAACCTGTGTTTGGATCCACTACCTGGATCCTGCCCAGTGGGTGTCCCCATGACCCCAGTTGAATTAGTGGTCACCCTCATCCGCTCAGTTGAACTGGTGGGTGTCCCCGTAACCCTACTTGAACAAGAGGGTAGTGACAACCTGAGTCTTGATTGCCCCCCTTCACCCTCTCCTGGTCGCTCAGCAGACCTCAGCCAGCCCCCAGGACCCAGTTCCTTTTCTGGGCCAAAGCTCCACTCTGGAGCCCAGACCAAAACCAGTCTATGGGTGGCGTGCCGGAGGCCTGGGGCAGCACCGAGCTAAGAGATGAGACTCTGTGGATATTCTCTGCATGGACAGCCCCAGGTCCCCACTCTCAGATCCCCTTCCTCTCTGCTCAAGGCTCCAGGGCTTGGCTCGGACTCAGTGTCCCTCTTCAGGAATGTGCAGGGCCTCTCCTGACCACAGCCTGATGCAGAAATAACCATCTCAGAAACATCCGGAGAGGCACATTCCAGCCTGCCGGCCACGGGATCATCTGGGGGGGTCTCTCCAGAGACCCAGATTGTCCCGCTCCAGCGGAGCTGCCTGGAGAGAGTGGCCCCCGGCTCTCAGGCAGGAGGCGGCCTCTCTCTGGGATGGGGAGAGTCCTCCTGAGGTCGCAGGGGAGCTCCCCGAAGCCTGGGGAGCAGGCAGAAGCAAGTCCCGATCGGTGCAGCAGAGGGGTCTTCCCTGGGTGACTCCATCCAGATCTTAGACCCGACAGGAGGCAGCCATTCCCCACGGAGCCCGCCTCGGTTCCCATGGTCATGAACCAAGGCTGCCATTCACTGGAGGTTTCTCTGGGCTGAGTTCGTTCCGTGTATTAGCTCATTGAATCCTCACAGTCCCCGGACGAGGGCAGCACTATGTAGTCCCCCTTTCATAGATGAGGACCCTGCGGCTCAGTGAGGTTAAATGCTCCCAGCGTCACACTGCTGGCGAATGGCAGCGCGGGCGGTGTAACGCGGGCGCCACACTCGGTCCCACAGGTTCTCTTCTGAGCCTCACAACAACCCAGAGGTGCAGGTCTCATTATTCCTACTTTGCCAAACATTGGACTTGAGAACGTGAGGTCACTTCCTGCGACCCAGAGCCAGCAACTGTGGGAGCCACATTCCAGCCTGCCGGCCACGGGATCATCTGGGGGGCTCTCTCCAGAGGGCGACCCAGAGCCAGCAACTGTGGGAGGAGGCGTCGCCTCCAGACCTTCCTACCCTAAAACCGAGCTCTCCCCTCGAGGGCTGAAGGTGGGTCACCCCACCGTATGGGCGTTAGTGCATTTGAGAAGCACACGTCAGCCTGTGGAGGGCAGAAGGCCGTGTTGTGGGGGCAGCCGTCACCGAGTGGCCTTAGTTCCGTGCATTTGTCAGCACCATCCTTCTGAACAGGACAGGAACCTGAAGCCAGAAACGGGAACAGAGTGATGATTCTTGAGAGTGGCCAGTAAGTGTGGGGCGGGGGCCTCACTGGGGGTGCTCACTGGTGCCTTGCTGATGGGGGCAGATAGGGTAAGACGCCCCTGTGTGCCGAGTAGGAAGTTTGTCGGGTCCGTTGTTTGGGCCAGAGCCACCGGTGTCAGGGCCCAGCCCCCGCGTGTTAACTCATTAGACCTGCTAAGCCCAGGAGGCAGGAAGTGTTAAATGCGCCCCGTGTGAAGGAGTCTGCGCTCAGGCACAGGAGAGGAGGGAGCGTCTTAAGACCGCGCTCTGCAGCTGGGAGGCTGGGCCCCTCGGCGAGCGGGCAGCTAGCGTTTCCTTTCTGGGTTTCCTTGGTCTTTAAGGAACATTCAAGGGGCCGCAGAGGAAGAACCTTTGGCGCTCACAAGCCAAAGCGCCTGGAGCGAACCAGGTGGCGGAGACATCAGGAGTCAGTGGGTGGCCCCAGGAGAAGGTCAGTCTCCCCACCCGCTCAGAGGAGAAAGGGACTGAGAGTTTCCGTGGGGGTCCCACGGACAGCCTGCAGCTCCCCTTCATGGCTCGAGCTCTCAGCCTGCTCTCCAACAGCCCCAGGGAAGGGCTCCAGCCCTGGGCAGGCCCCTCGGCTGGCCGTGTGAGTATCACTTATCTGGGAACAGACTGGGGGCTTTGGCCAGGCTGAGCCAGTGTGCCGCCTCTTCAGCATGGCCTGCCCCGTGGGTTGTCCACCGTGAGGCTTAGTCAGACCCTCCAGGGCTGTTCATGGCCCTTGATCCACCTCCAGATGGGGCCAGAAAGAAAGGCACCTGGATCCGAACTCAGTGGCAGCCTCCTTCCCTCTGGTGTCTTGCTCAGCTCAAGGCCCCAGAGCCAAGCACTCTTGTCTTCCCGGGGACCAAAGAGGCCCTGGTGTCCCTGGCTGCCCTCAGGGCTGTCCAGTCGATGTCCAGTCTACACATCCTTTCTCAGGGTTGTGACTGATGACCGTGCAGCTGGCTGAGTGAAGGGGGGGACGCAGCGCCCTCCACTGCTTCTCTGCTCCTACCTGGCTGTGGGACCTACAGCAAGTCACATCCGCCCTGGGCTTATCCGCAAAGGACTGGGCTGGTGGGTCCGAGCCCCTTACAGCCCGGACGGCCTCTGGTGGACCTGCCCCTGGCCTTGGCTTCTTCCAGTCCCTCCTGGGAGGCACATTCCCCGGGACGACGCTCTTGTCCCCACTTCACCCCAGGCTGGCGGAGCCCTGGAGGGACTTCCTCTGAGTCCAATCCCTAGAATAAAGCTCTGTCCGGGACCTCCAAGCCACCCCCCTTCTGGAAAGAAAGCATTTCTGAGTGTGGCCCCGGCCCCGTTATCAGCAGAGCGAGTCCACTGCCCCAGCCCCTGGGACAGCTGGAATGCAGGAGCCTCCCGCCTGGAAAGGGCGGCTGCTCAGGCTGGCAGCTCCCACGGTAGCCCATGTGGGGGTGGGAGGAAGCCGTGGCACTGAGAGCAGGCTGACCCCAGCCAGCACTTTCTGACCGGGGTCACCTGCAGAGAGGTGCGGACGGTCTGACTTCCCACATCACCGCCTGCCGGACCTGAGCCCACCAGGGGGAGCGCGCTTCGGTCAATCCTGCAACCCAGGCCCTGGGCTAACTCAGAGGCTTGGAGGCCTGGGCGCCGAGGTCCTGCTCATGGAAACTGTGACATCCCACCCAGACCAGGGACTCGGTAGACCTGTGAGGGGCCAGGGTCAGCCCCACGTCTTGATATCGGAAAACGTTTATGGGACGTTACACGATTACCCATTGCAGAACACACACAGGCCAATCGAAGGTCCCGGCAAGCGTCTTCCTCAGCCTTTGGCTGGCATGAGGTCCGTGCAGGGTTCAGGCACTGGTGTGCTCATGCAGAACCAGGGCGCAGCTTGGCAGTGGGTGGCGATGCCTGGGGTCCTTCAGATTCTTTGAGAATCACTGGTTCAGTCCAACCTTTCTCTCTTCCAGATGAGACTGAGACCGGGCGAGGTGCAGGGAGAGATGGGGCGCGCCCCAACCCCCACCCCAGCCCCTAGCAGTTCAGTAACAGAGCCAGGCCTCAAACCCAGGCCTCCTGACTACTCCTTCAGGCATCTGCACAGTCATCCCTCCATTCCTGTTGTTTTTCTGAGCATCTTCCACGTGCCAGGCACCACTCCAGACCTCAGGACTCAGCCCCTGTCCTCATGGTGCCTACATTTCCGAGGAAGCAGATAGTCAAGAAACTAAATTACGTGATCACAAGTAAAACACCATCTCAATGGTAGCCAGTGCCAGCACAGTCCGGGAGCGCCTTCCTGGGAGGGGGCCTGTGTAATGCAGGGACCGGAAAAGAACCTTCCAGGAGGGAACAGCAAATGCAGAGGCCCCAGATAGGGGCCCGCCTTGGCGTGTTTGAGGAACAGGAGCAGAAGGAAAGATGTAGGTGCAGCACCCTGAGCAAAGAGGTGGAGACTGGGAGGGACTCGATCTTCAAGGCCATGGAAGTGCCAGTCAAGAGCCTGGCGTGTATTCTAAGTGGACTGGACGTCCCTGGGAGGCCTTAAGGAGGGTTGTGGTGTGATAAGGCTTACATTTTTACCAGGTCCCCCTGGCTGCGCGGTGGAGGTCAGATGGGTGTGGAATAAGAGGGAAGCTGGAAAGCTGGCCAGGCTGCAGTTCAGTGACTGAAAGAGAGGATGACAGAGGGCTGGACCTGGGGGGGCCTGTGGAGGTGGAGAGCAGGGTGGATCGAGTGTGTTCGAGGCAGACTTGGCCCGACCTGCTGATGGACAGGAGTAATGTGTTGGAGAGGAGGAGAGGGAGAGGGTGATGGGAGTCAGGGAAAGACAAGGGGGGTCTTTGGCCTGCGACCGGGTGGAGGGTAAGCCTTTTCTGAGCTGGGAAGTAAAGCCAGGTGAATAAATGGGTTTGGTCAAAAGATAAGATTTAAGACTTCTGTTTTAGACACACAGGTTAATTTTGAGACGCTTGTAACAAATCCATGAAGGCAGGTAGAGAGACAAGTCTGCAGCTCAAGGAAGAGGTCAAAGCTGCGATATAAATTTGGGAGTTATCAGATGGAAATAATTTAAAGTCATGAGGCTAACTGAGGTCAGCTGGGGAGAGGGGAGAGAAGGCTCGGGCCAGCTCCTTCTCCTTCGGCAGGAGGTGGACAGGAAGGGGGCTGCCTGGAGACGGGAGGAAACCTGGAGAGAGCGGTGTGTGGAGGCCAGGAGGAGAGTGTCAGGAGAGGGAGCCGGCCACTGCCAGCCGCTGCTGGGAGATCAGGTCAGGTGACTGCAGAGAAATAACCAGTGGGTTTGGCAACACATTGGCCATTGGAGACACTGACCGTGAAAACGGTGTAACACTCAACAGCTTGTTCCAGGAGCAGGGGAAGCTGAGAGGGGTATGGGGGGCCTTTTGTATTTGCCTGGAGTGGAACAGAAGAGCCAGATTCCAGGAAAGGCAGGGGAGAGAAAGAATAAGATCGCAGCTCCGTTTCAGGCCCTTTCATAAACGCTTCACAATCCTCCTCCTGCAGAGGCCCACAGGGTAGTTATCATTATGTCCATTATGCAAATGAGGCCCGAGGCCCAGCAAGGTTATCGGCTCAGGGCACCCAGCCAGGGACCTGAGTCCAGGCCTGTCCATCACCAAAGTCCCTGCTCATCGTGCAGCGGCCCCCACCTCCCAACTGCCAGCTCTGCCTGCCTCTCCTTGCCGCTTCTCCCCACCTCTCCTCCCATCTCGCCAGTGCATCCTTGTCCTTTGATCATTCCTGTCCACTTCCAGCAGTCTCGGCCTCTGCCTCCCTCCTCTGCTTTTCCTCTTTGATCCTGCACATCTGTCCCTGGCTGCATCCTAAGCTGGGCTTTATGCCCCACCCCCACCCTTGTAAGATGTCCTGGCACCAAGGTGGGGGATCTGCAAGAGTTTTCAAGAGCCTTAGGGGAGCCTGGACCTGTGTGTTTGCGAGTGGGAGTGTGGGAGTGTGGCTTCTGCCCCCTTGACTGCCATCTGTAAAGAGTCTGGGGGTTTAGCGGTCCTGTCCAGCCTGCAGCTCAGCCCCTGCTCAGCACTGAGGGTCTAGAGATGGGAGCTCACAGGCCAGGGATGCCTACAGAGGCAGCCAGGAGTGGGCATCCAGAAAGGCCATGCATTTTTACCCCAATGGGGCAAGATGAGCCTCAAAGTTCTTCTATAGAGAATGGTACAGATGAGAAGTGGTGGCCAGGAGTCCTCAATAGGACGTAATTGGCAAAACTGGCCACCTGGCTATCATCACATGTGCTTCAGGAAATTAGGAGGCTGGGGGGGAGGCGGGGGGAGGATGTACTCAGGACCTCAAAGTCCCTTTTGGAGCCAGAGTGATTCCAGTGGGAAGTTGGGGACGAGGCTGGCCCAGAGACTAGTGACGTAGAGAAGCCCTGGCAGGGACTAAGGCATGGAGCTCTCTGCCCAGCCTGGGGGCTCCCCTCCCTCCCTGGGCTCCCCAGCATCCCTGCCTGGTCATGATGAGGGAGGCCTCCCAGGATGTCCAGGGCCCCCTCCAGCTCCTCCACCAGATCCTGAGGCCCTGTCCGCCCCCGGCTGCCCCGGGAGGGCCTGGAACCTGGCTCCCACTGGAAGAGATGAGCAGAGGGGACCCACCATACAGACAGCCCTGACAGGGGGCTGCAGTAGTAATTAGCTTCTCACACATCCCCGGGGTTATTTTTAAGCCTTGCTCTTCCCTGGTTTATTTTTAAAGTAACACTGGCACGTGGCTGGCCGGCTGCCCTTCCCAGGTGCTGGTGCCAATTTGGGCCAGGAATGGAGCAGGGCAGATGCGCCCCCCTCCCCGGGTCCCCACTGGGTGCCAGAGTTAACCAGCCCCTTTCTGCATGGCCAGGGAGGTTCCTGCTGTGCGAACGCCTGGGTCCAGCCTGGGTGGAGCAGGTGGGCCGGCAGCGGGGGACCCACAGAGAACTCCCACATCCCTGTCCTTGACCAGGTCTCCTCGCCAGC
Source organism: Myotis brandtii (assembly GCF_000412655.1). Lineage (NCBI taxonomy): Eukaryota > Metazoa > Chordata > Mammalia > Chiroptera > Vespertilionidae > Myotis > Myotis brandtii. The sequence continues at coordinate 1,646,082 of NW_005367354.1, read as the reverse complement.
CCAGCCTCGGCCTCCTCACTCCTCACGGGGTGTGTGATGCTGACAGCTGCCGCTCTGATGTCGGACACTCCATAGGGAGTGAGAGACTAAATTGCTGCACAAACAGAAAAGAGTATTAGGATAAGGCACCCCACTGCGAACACGCTACCCTCGCTGTCCCGCTAACCCCCCTCCAAGCCAGGCCCTTCTCCCTGGGTGAGTGACACCCAGTCTGAGGCTCCTCTGTTCCCTCATCCCTTCCCCGCCCGCCCTGAGACCTGCCTTCCACATTTCCATTCTGGCTGAACCCTAGTCCAGGCTGCTCAGGTGAAGGGCTGCTGCCAGGCTGCTGGTGACCATTAAAAGGCTTCAGCTGGGATGGGGGTGAGGGCAGGGCCACCCTCCCCCAGCACGTCCCCACCCCCCTCCCTCCTGGCAGCCTTCCAGAGAGCTGAGCTGTGGGAAAGCATTGCCAGAGGTTCACTCTGACACCCTCTCCTGGGGTAGGGTTTGCAGCAGCCGCTGAGGCTGGAGAGGTAGGACGTAGGGTGGGGGGCCCTGAGAGGCAGGCTGAAATCTCGGGCTTCTGACCCTGTAGGCAACGGGGAGTCATGGAAGGTTCTGAGCAGAGGAGAGGCATGATCTGGAAGCAGGTGTGGGGGACTTGAGGGGCCAGGGGACTGGCAGCTGCTGGGGGTGACCTTTAGGAACAGCTGCCCACGTCCAGATTGGAGAATGTGAGGGCCCAGGCGATAGTGGTGGCTGAAGGGACAGAAAGAAAGGGCAGGACTAGGAAAGGAGGAATGGCTGAGACCGGGTGTGAGGGCAGAGAGGAGGGGAAGACAGGCCAGGTGTTCACCCGGCTGGCTGAGGGAGGAGGACATGATCAGAAATCAGGCAGCACAGAGAGGGCCAGCATTGGGTTGGGGGAGATGATGCATTTGGGTGGCCAAGCCGGGCTCGGGGGTCGTGGTTCAGCCAGGTGGTGGGTGGAGACTCAGCCTGGAGCACAGCTGGAGGCAAGGCCTTGGGGGCCTCCCTGGAACCAGCATCAGAGCGTCCCAGGCAAAGTCCTGGCCCAGTCGGGATGCAGAACGGAGCCGAGGCAGCAGGGGACACTGCAAAGGACCAGTGGAAAGCAGGAGGGTAGAGTTTTGGGAGGAGGAGGGCTGAGTGTGGCCAGAACATGAAGGGAAATGAGGATGCCAACAGTCTAGGTCACCCTGTGCGATTGTCCAGGCTGTGCGCTGCCTACAAGAATCCAGCTGGGGTTTGGGTTGCCGAAGTCCAGCCTGCTCGCCAAATGATGCGCCCCCAGGGGCTGCATCCGCCCAGAGGAGCCCCTTTGCCTCATTTGTCCCAGCATGCCAGGGAGCTGGGGCAGCCAGCCCTGCCCACGGGGCACTGGGTCTGGAACTCAGGAAGGTGCTGATGCTCTTGGGGAGAGCAGTCTTCCTGGACAGCCTGATGGGTGAGGGGAAAGCAAGGCCAAGGCGAGGGCATGGTGGGCCTGCCTGCCTGCCACCCTCCCTGTCTCCCACCCTTTCCTTTTCTTAAAGACATGAGGAGTGAGGAGGTGCCAGATCAGGCGTGGCTCAGTGGTTGAGTGTCGACCTATGAAGCGAATGAAGTGCTGTGGTGGCCTCCAGGAGCAAAGACAAGACAAGAGGAAAAACACAGGGGTCAGCCTTGGGAGGGGCAGCCCCACTGAAATGGGAGCAGGGGCATGGGAGCAACGTGAAGGGAGAGTAGAAGCCATAGCGGGAGGGCCTGGCTCTGCCCTGTACTTTCTACATGACCTTGAGCTGGTCAGCCTCTCGGTGGCTCAGTTCCCGCATCTTTAAATGGGGATAATAATAGAACTTGCTGAAGGGGGCTGTTTGAGGGTTGACTGGCTTGGGGCAGTGTGGCACACTGTAAGCCCTATGTAAAGTCTGCTGGTATTGTTTTGAATTGGGGAGGAGGGAGCAGTGACAGGCATTTAATCATTTGAATAAAGTCAAGTGCAGAGAAAGCCAGTGCTCCCAGATTCCACCTTGGAGTTGCGGGGGAGAAGGGCAAGGCTCGCCAGAACTGTACGCAGTAGCAGGAGAGCGCTGGGTCCTGGGGACGCTGCCCAGCGCGGAGCTCTTGGCATCATAAAAAGCCAGCGCAGGACACTAATGCATAAGGAGACAGCCTCTCCAAGCCATAGGAGCCATGAAGTCATGCTCCATTTATACCCTGGCCCAGCCAGCCAGCCTGTCGTCCCAGCCTGGGCCGTGAACAGGGTGCGGATGGAAGGTGGGTCCAGCGGCAGAGATTGTGGAAAAGGCTGCACCATCAGAGACCAGAAGAGGGGTGACAAGCCCAGGGTGAGTCAGGCAGCGGGAGGCAGGCAGGGCATGAGCGTCTGCCTCCATGTCTCTGTGTGAAGGGCAGTGTCCCCAAGGATGGGGACAGCTGCTTGCTGTCTCCACTGAAGACAGGCTGAGCAGGAATGGCCCGCGCCTCAGTCATTTCTTTCTGCCTAAGGAGCATTTCCAACAGACAGGGCAGGGTGGAGGGAAGTGTGTTTCCATGGAGAGTGGCGGAATCTTCGCCTCTGAGAAGTCTCTCAGGTCCATTGAGCCGAGTGTGGGAGGGGCTGGACTTGGTGGCTTTTGGGGTCCCGGATGGCGTAGAGCTTGAAGGAACAGCAGGGCCCAGAGGCCGGGTCCTGTGGGGGCTTCTCTCCCTTCATTGCGGTGCAGACCTTCCTGCTTCCCTGGGTGTGTCCAACCATAGCCCATCTGGTTCCTGTGCTCTCACCCTGAATGGTGAATGAAGTTGTGCCCAGAGGCCACCCTGGGGGACAGGTGGGGTGTTGGAGGGAGGGTGTCGGAGGGACACCACATCTGCAGGCTGGCTCCGTGGGGGAGGTGGTCCTGGCAGCTGCCTCCAGGCTGAAGTCCTTCTTCTCCCGGGCACTAGGCCAGCCTCCACCATCTAAGCTCCTGATCCCTGGGGAGGGTGCTGAGCCTAAGAAAAGCTTCCTTCAGATCTCCTGGCATCCACTGCCCAATAGCCTGCCAGCCCGAAGCTGTCTGGGCCACTAGCCATGACCGGAAAGGACAGTAGGGAAGCAGGTGATGGAGGCCCACAAGGGCCACGCAAGCTCCAAGGCCTCCCCACCAAACCAGACCATCCAGCAAGCCCGGCTCTCTGTATCCACTGGGAATCTACCGTGGACACTGAGCAAGGTGGGAGAGGGACCCACCACCACGCAAAGCTGGGGGACAGGGAATGTGTTCCAGAGGGGGCAGCCCTGGAGCGGTCCTTGGGGGGCAGAAGAGATGAGGGAGGGAACTCCCGGCGGCCGCAACATGAGGAAGTACTCAGGTGAGGCGTGACACAGGTGCAGAGAAGCCTTGGGACAGAGGGGACCGGGACCATTGGGTGAGTCAGGAGAGAGAAGGCCAGGTTGGGGGAGGGGAGGGAGGGAGGCTTCTGAGTGGTGAGTGGCAGCTCAGATCTATGCTTTAGAAAATGATAAAATTAATAACAGCTCCTACTTCCTGAGACCCTCCACATGCCAGGTCTCGTACCAAGCACTTTACACACTGCATTTCTAACCCCAAGGCCCCCTCGCCAGCTACTTGCTTAGATGGGGGATCGGAGCAGCCGTGTGGGCTGTGGGAGAAGCAGCAGGCCGGGAGTCAGGAGACCTGGGTCCCAGGTCCTCCAGCTCTGGAGCTGCAGCCTTGGGTGAGACACCACTGTTTCCAGGCCTCCCTGTCCCCACCTGTCGAATGGAGACCACCGTTGCCCAAGGGGCTGCACGGGGCTGCTGAGAGGAGCAGCAGGAATGCGCCTGAACACTTAGAGCGCAGTGTCCAGGTGGATCCCTGAACCCCAGGCAGGGCTTTGCTGTGCTGCTCCCCTCGATGCAGTGCTGGGGGCCTGGCCCTCCATCGGGAGTGGCTGGGGCTTAGCCGGGGCACAGTGCCTCCTTGGACCAGGGCGAGTAAGAGACTTCAGAAAGGAAACAGTACCACTTAGCCGGGGTCAAGGGCCCGCAGTGCGAAGCCCAGGCCTCTCCCTCCCCCTCTCTCAGGCCACACCGACCCTGTCCCTGCTGTTCGCCATCACTCTGGTTTCTCTTCCCTTGTAACTCTGACTTGTGATGTTGGCTCACCCTGGTCCTGGCTAGGACCAGACTCTATAACCCAGAGCCAACCGGCCACTCAGCCTCCAATCACAGTGTCTGGGAGAGACAACCTGATTGGCTCAGGGCAGCTGATACTGGGTCCTCTTGGATCAGGAGTCCCTCCCTGGCCCAATCGGCTGTGGCCTGGGCCAGGGTCACCTTGTACAAAGGGGCTGCATAGGCCCACCCTTGACTAGGGTTATTGCAAGGACAGCTCCAAAGAGGCAGGAAGGGAGCAGACACTCTAGAACAGTGGTTCTCAACCTTCCTAATGCCGCGACCCTTTAATACAGTTCCTCATGTTGTGGTGACCCCCAACCATAAAATTATTTCCGTTGCTACTTCATAACTGTCATTTTGCTACTGTTATGAATCGTCATGTAAATATCTGATATGCAGGATGTATTTTCATTGTTACAAATTGAACATAATGAAAGCATAGTGATTAATCACAAAAACAATATATAATTATATATGTGTTTTCTGATGGTCTTAGGCGACCCCTGTGAAAGGGTCGCTCGACCTCCAAAGGGGGCTCGACCCACGGGTTGGCGACCCACAGGTTGAGAACCGCTGCTCTAGACATTTCCACTATAAGCGGCCTCCCTCAGGCCCCTCACCCCCTACCCTCCAGCTTCCCTCTCCTCACCTCCTGCTCTGTCTGGCTCAGGGCCATCTAACACATCCCACGAGACCTCCAGGGGGCTGGCTGCTCCTCAGGACAGAAAGGACTGGCCATCCACCTCTGGGCTCATCAGCCTGGCCGAAGGCAGGGTCTTTGGAGGGACGCCATCAGGACACCAGCTCCTGCCTCACGTGGTTTGAATATCCACTGTATGCAGGATTCAACCTCGATCTTTTGACCTTAAAGTCCAGGCACTTTCAGGCACCCCTGGGACCATCCATTTTGTTTTAGAGCATGGTGTCCGGCAGGCCGTTATCCTAAGACCCATGTAAGCCCTAGGGCAGGGTCTGGGTTCTAGAGTCTTGATCCAATTTCTAGTGACAGCCGGGCCAAGCAGCTCTGTAGCAGCCAGATGTGCACACTCACCCTAAACCACGCTTCCAAGTGTCCAGGGCCATCTTCGAAGGCCACCAGGAGCAGAGCCTGCCGTGCTCCCAGCCACAGGAGCCTGGGCAAGGTTGCTACGGCTCCGACTCCCTCTGGTTTGGGGTGCCCACAGTCCCACCGTCACGGGATGGCTCCTCTGGCATTGGCAGAGGCTCAGCACGTCCTGGGACAAGGCTTTACTGAAGGGACAGTCTGCTCTCACCTGCCCACTGGCTTGTCTCTTTTCCCAGAGGGCAAGACTGAGCCATCCTCGTCTCTGCATCCTCTCCCAGCACTCAGTCAAGTTCCTGGCACAAAGAAGTAGGTGCTTAAGAAATGTTTGCTCAATTAATTAATTAAGACGAGCTAAGAGGGAATGAAGCCGTTTTCATCTCACTGATTTTTCAGCTGATATTCTTGAGACTAGCCAAGTTCTACACCCTCCCCTCACCGTTGCCCCCTCAAACTCCTCAGAGCCGGCTCAGGCTGGTGGAGACCCAGTGCACTCTCAGGCCAGCCTCTCGGGGAGAAGGGCCTGGATGGGAAGGAGGAGGGATCTCAGCTGGAGAAAGCACCTGCTTTGACAGACAGGTTACGAGCTGCCTCTCCGTGCCACCACTTTCCCAGAACAACCTTAAGAGCAATTCATGAAGGTCCCACTCAGATGGGCCATGGACCCCAATCTCTGGGTCCATGAGACCCTGGAAGCGCCTGGAAAGTGGAATAAAAGGAGCAGGACTTAGTCTAGGAAGGCCTGGCTCTGCCGCATACCCGTGTGGCTTTGTCCAAGTCACCCAGCCACTTGGCTCAGACTCCTCAGCTGGAAAACCAGGGCACCTGCCACCCAGAATGCGGCATCTAATCCACTAACATCGGTTAGATTGTACAAGGCCGAGTTGGTACCCTGACTCAGGCTCTCACCAGCTGTGTGTCATGAATGGGCTCCAGAAAGTTTCTGTGCCTCAGTTTTCTCATCTGTAAAATGGAAATAATACCTAGCTCATAAAGTTTTTGTGAAAATCAAATGAAATATTGTGACTAAAAGCACTTAAGACAGTGCCTGGCACATAGATGCTCAATAAATGTGAGCTTTCTTATTTACTGCTATTACTACTGCTATTGTTGTTCCTACTTCCTACCACCACCACCATCACTACTGGCTACTGTGGGCCAGGCACTGAGCTACTGAAAGGTACAAGGCACCATCTCTGTCCTCTGAGCTCAGAGGGAGACTGAGAAGACAAAATGAGACAAGGAGGAAGAGGAGGAGGAAGGGGAGGAAGAGAAAAGGAAGAAGGAAAAAGCAGCAAAAGCAAGTAGAAGCCAAGACTCCAAGCCCCAGGAGACTGGTCTCCAGGGCTCGATGGAGGTGGGGTCAGGGCCCCTCAGGGCTCAGCAGTCAGTAGGGAGAACCTGAGGACTGGCAAGACTTCCTGGGTGCTCTGGCCTGTCTTGGTCCTGGGAGGCTCGGGTAGGGCCGTGCAGCCATCTCCCCCGACTCCGTCATGTGCTGGGCGCTGTATAGGAGTGCGTGGACGAGACACGATTGTATGTCTCTGAAGAGCTGACTCTGGCTGCCCTCTGCCTTGGCTGGGGGGATGTTACTCAGAGCCGTGCTGACCAAGCCAGCCCCTCCCCCCCCGCCCTCCTTTCCCAGGACAGCCCTCGGGTTCCCACCCCACCCACAGCCTCTGCTCAGTGCCAACTGGGACAACTCTGCAGACACGTGGGCCCCAGCAGCTGTGGGTCTAATGTGTACCCAAAGGCTCAGTGCCGTTGCTTTGGGGACCAAACAGTCCCACTGAGATTTCTGCTTTCTCCACTGTTTGTGGATGAGGGAACATGGCCACTCTGAACGCCTAGAACCGTAGAACATTGCAGGGCCCCAAGCATATCTCCTCCAGCCTCTTCGTTTCCCAGAGAAGGAACTCCAGGCCCGGCCAAGGACAGGATCTTGCCTCGAGCACATGGCAAAGCTAGAACCAGATCCCAGGTCTTCTGACTTCCATCCCTGTGGAAGCGTCCAGTGGAAAGAGAACTGCCTTTGAATTTCAAGTTTGGTTCTAGCATTATGGCCTGAGGTGAAACCCTTTATGTCTCTGGGCCTCCGTTTCCACATCTGTAAAATGGGAATAGCAATATCACCTCTTCTACAGGGTTGCCGTGTGAGCTCAGACAATAGGATGTATAGAACTTCCCTGTAAATGACAAAACCCTGCAGAAGTGAAACACTAACAGGCATTGTTATTATTATTCTAGAACGTAGGGCACTGCACATACTAAGGACTCAAAAAAGTCTGCTGGTTGAATGGAGAGTGTTTGAAGCATGGTGAGTGGTGAACAAGGGGCTCCAGGAGCACTATTTGTTTAGATGGTGGGATCCAGGAAGGCTTCACAGAGGGGGTGACTTTTGAGGTGGGCTTTGCTAAAGTAGAAACCCGTGGGCGGCTGCGGGCAGGGCAACAACACAGGAACAGTGTCCAGAAATGTGGACATGCAGCTGTGGCCCTCCAGAGAGCTGTGGATGCCAATTCCACAGGCAGGTTTGGGCTCCAGGCCCTGCTCAAAACTCACCGCTCTCTTCTGGGCCTGTGCATGGTACACAGGACAGGGAGCTAGCAATTTATTAAATAGAAATAACCTCCTAAGCTACCTTGAGCATTGAGGCTCAGCGAGCTGACATGCCTAACAAAGGCCCTGCAGCAGGCCAGCCACCTCGGGCCCAGGGGCTAAATGTGGCCCACCAGTCGCTTTCATAACCAGTGTTATTGGAGCCGCGCCACTCCCACTCATTTACATATTGTCTATGTCTGCTTTCTTGATACAACAGCAGAGGTGAGTTAGTTACAAGAGACAATATGGATTGAGAAACCCAAAATATTCACTATCTGGTCCTTTATAGCAAAAAGTTCGCCAACTCCTATACTACACAGCAAGATGGGGCAGAGCTGGGACGGAGGCCGGGCCTCCGATTTCTGATTGGCTGCTCTTTAACTCTGCACCATTAGGGCCCCTCCAGGCCCCACCCCTGTGACACTGCCCAAAGGGTGAGATTTCAGGCAGCCAGCCTCTGGGCAGGCTCAGCTCCAGGACACATGGTACAGCCAAGAGGGATCCTTGGGGTGGCCACTGTTGCCCCCATGACCCAACATGGCTTCTTACTGGGAGCAGATCAGACGCTTTAGGGGGAAACTGGCCAGGAGATGCCAACCGGCACCAGCTTCTGCTCCATGGGCAAAACAGGAAAAGCCAGTGAGTGTCAGTGTAGGACGCGGGCCAGCCAGATGCTAGAGTTACAGACACAGGCTTTCAAGAAGCACTCAGAGGAGGACGGGCATCTCAGCAGATGGCCAAGTCCACCGTAAATTGGGCTGTAGAATTCCTCTCTCCGTGCCAGGCTGTCTCTGGTGCATTCATGTAATTAAAACCCCACCAGATCCAATCTGTTAGAAGTTCTGAATTCACACATGTCCTGTCCAGCTGGTCATAAGGATGCAGACAAACAACGGGCCTAGGCCATGGCCACCTGGTGTATGGCTGGCCTGGAACAGACCCCCTAGGCCCCAGATTGGCCCTGTTCTATGACACTGCCCACTCTGGGACTCACGCTCTGTCCGTCTTCCCTATCTCCACCCCTTGCGATCCTCCGGCTAACCTTTGATGCCTTCTCTTCCTAGTTCATTCATTCAACAACCAAGATTTATTAAGTGCCAGCTACGTGCCCCATACTCTTCTAGGTGTGAGGAATAGAGTGGTAACAAAAGAGACAAAAAATCTCCACCTTCATGGAGATTATAGTTTAAACCCACACATACAAGAACATCTCACACATTGTGTGTCTGCTCTTTCCTCCCTCCCCTCCCCTCTCCTCTCCTGAACTCAGTGCACTGCTGAGCACTTGACAATGGACCATGCAGAGGCCTCCTAATGAAACATCCTGCTCCCCGTCTCCCACGGCCAAGCCCCAGACCGGGATGCCAGGAAAAGTCATCTCAATACCGCTTTGACGTGTCCGTTCCCTACTCAGGAGCCATCAGCGACTAAGTCGAGGTTCGAATTCCCGTACCTACTAGTACTCTTCAAAGCCCTTGCCCACCTTATCAACCTTCACTACTTGTGAACTTTCCGCTCCAAGAAAACCAGAATTTCTGTTGTTGTTAGGTTTCTAATACTCATTGCTTTCTACTTATAAAAGTAATAGATTTTTGTAGACAATATAAAATACATAAAAGAAAATTAAAATTAATCATGAATCCTGGCCGGTGGCTCAGTTGGTTGAGCAATGCCCCATGCACCAAGAGGTTGCTGGTTCCATTCTTGGTCAGGGCTCATGCCTAGGTTGGGGGCTAGATCCCTAGTAGGATGTGTGCAGGATGTTTCTCTCATCTATGTTTCTCTCTCTCTCCTTCTCCCTTCCTTTCTCTCTGGAATCAATAAAAACATATTTTTTAAATTAACCATGAGCCCATACTTTAAAGATAAACTCTATGAGCTTTTTAGTACATTTCCTTACAGCTTCTCTTTGAGTGTGTGTACTTTTTTTAATATTTGTATATTCAGCATGGGAACCCATTATACATAAAGAGTTACATCCTACCATTTTTGTTTAGCATTCTATGGTGGTTTTCTATGTCATTAAAAGACTTCTCAAGAACAGCACTTTCGTGGCTGCACAATATTCCAACACATAAATATGCCTTAATATGTTTAACCAAACCCTATCGGTGAACATTAGGACTGTTTACCATTTTTCACAATGAAAATACTGCTATAAACATCCTTGCTCATAAATCTTTGTTCCGCTCTCTGGTTATTTTCCGAGCAGAGATTCCTAGAAGTGGCATTGCAGGTCCAGCGGGTAGACACGCTTCCGAGGCTCTTGCTGCATCTCATGAAGCTGCCTGTCTGAGACTGTGTGTTGGTCCCCTCGATCCCCGATTTGTGAGAATGTCCCCCAGCCTCAGACAGGTCTATTTTGTCTGCCCCTAGCACGCCACGTGTCTTCCTAGCATTGTGTCTTTGCTTCAGCAGCTTCCCTCTATCAGAAGAACTCTGCATTTCCCACCCATCTTTCAAAGCTCAGGGAAAAGACCACCTCCTCCGTGAAGCCCTTCCTGATACCCCAACTGAAGTTCTCCGCCTCTAGCCTTCCTTCAGCCCCTGTCTTAAATTCTTCCTGAAACAGTTCCCATGCGTGTATATAATTTGTGTTATAATAACCTCTTCTTTGTTGCTTCCACTGAGATATTTCATCTGATTCCCTTTCGGACAGAAAGTGTTTTGAGGTCAAGAACCGTGGCTTGATCATCTGGGTCTACTTACTTGCTGTGGCCCCATCACCAGCCTCAAGCTGGTCCTTGATTCCCTGGAAGCGTCACTATTCCTTGGCCTATGAGAACAGCCTTTAGGATGCCCCCCTCTGCAGGCGGACTGCGCTAGGACGGAGGGTCCTAGATTCCGGTCCTGGCTCTGTCACGGACTCACCTTGACCTAGGGCTAGTCCCTGACCCCTTCTGAGCCTCAGTTTACCCACCTATATAATGAGCGCGGTGAACTACATAGTCTCCCACATTCCAGCCTCTGCAGCCCCTGGTCCCAGGCACCCAGAGCAGCCCCAGGGTGCCTCTGAGGGCCCCTGTGCAAAGCCAGCCTCTGGGATAGGCCTGAGGGAGCCGGCCAGGGAGGCAGGCCTGGCTCCGGGCCAGGCTGTGTCTGCAAACACTGACCTTGGCTGCCGCAGGGATTTTCCATGACACCAGCACCCTCCCCCTCAGCTCCCCCTAATCCTGTGGGCCTGGGGAGTGTGGGGGATGGGAGTGGTGAAGGCGGCTCTATGTTCAGGACCCTGAATCAGAGTAATAGGGGCACCTGTGGATGGTAGAGAGCTCAGAGAGAGAGAGAAGAGAGAGGGATGGGCCTACACTGCAAAGTCTGGGAGGAAATCAGGGGTCGGGAGAGAACCTGCTGGGGGTGTGGGGAGTGGGGAGAAGAGCTGAGAGAGTAGCTGGGAAGATGGGAAGAGAGGCCTTGGAAAGGGGCAGGGGAGAGAGGGGAGAGGGAGGAAGGGTGCTATGCTTCAGAGCTGTCCTTCCAAGGAGCTCTGGCCTGGAGGGGACAAACTCCAGACCCAGTTCTGCACACTGGCCCCTCCCCGCACCCAGGTCCATGAGGCCCTGGTGGTTTCCCAGGCCTACCACAGGCCTGGGCAGGGAGGGGTTCCTCCCGGGGCACTGAAGCTGACCTCCTTCTGCAGGGGCCTGGGGCCACAGGGAGGGCAGGGGATGTGAGTCACTGAAGGCCCTGTGCCAAGGCTGCCGCCCCTCCCCCTGCTGGGTGTCTAGGGGAGGTTTCTCCCATCCACATCCCAGGCAGCAGGTCTGCTGCTCCCACCAGGCCTTGCGCGGGACCCTGAGGGGACTTGCGGGCCCTCCAGGAGCTCGGAGCCGCGCAGAACTCTGCAAACTTGAGTGCACAAGTGCCAGGTGAGGCAGAGAGCGAAGCAGAGAGGCCCCTCCAGCTCCGGAAAGGGTTCAGAAAGGTTCTTGGAAAAGGTGGTGTCTGAGGGGGGTTCTAAAGGATGGAGAAGGCCCGCACTTCTCCCCAAGTCCACCAAGCGGGACAGCCTCCTCCGTCCCCGCTGAGGGCCCGGCACTGCTACCAGCTGCTTCTGCCTCATCTCCTTTAACACACCCATTAGGCCCCTTCAAGCCTCCAGTCCCACCTCCTGGCTCCACACGGCTGCCATCCCCAGAGCAAGGGGGGATCCCTGGCGGGTCTTTCCCAAGTGCCTCTCAGGCTCGGGCCCAGCAGGAAAGCCCAGCCCCTCTCTGGGGCAGCTGTGTGTTACAGCCAGCCCTGGAGCTGCCTCTGTCTCCCTGGAGCCCCCACTCCTCTCCAGTGGCCCCCCCAGGCTCAGGCAGCACCCTGGGGTCAGGCCCTTCCCCATGTCCAGCTCTGCATCAGCCCAAGTTCACAGCCTTTGGGCACCTCAGGCCACAGGTCACCCATCCTTCTTCCCTCAGGGCAAACATTAGCCCAGCCAGCGCCGTATTTACATTAGATAAGTAGGTGTTTGGGAACCAGGAAACAGACCCAGCCAGGCATGGCCGAGGGCTGTTTGTCCCTCACCTATAGAAGGGCTGAGCCAACCAGAGAAGGGACATCAGAGAATCTGAGGACCTTGGAGTTCTTGATGCTACAGAGGAGAGTTTCCCAAACTGTGCTCTAGGGAGCACTTGTCCAGCAAGGTGCACTCTCAGAAAAGTAGCGGCAGGTCAAACAAGTGGGAAAATGTAGCATGTGCTCCCCACTCTGACGGACCTCGCATGTTAACCCGTGTAGGCTCCGGTGAAGCTGACACAAATGAAATGACAACAACTCCTGTTACGCTCAGCCTTCCTCCAATGGGCTTTAACCAAACAACTCTTCTCAGCCAACAGTTATCCACAGTCCATGGGACTGTATTTCAGGAAATGAACTTTGGGAAATACTGACCATAGAGTGTTGATGCTGAAAGGAACTTTAAAATCCATCTAATCTTGATGTTCCCCAAAATATTCATACTAGTGATTCGTATTTATTGATCCCAGGATCCCAGGCATTTTAAGTCTACTAACTCATCAAAGCCCCGCAGCAGTTCTACGAGGTGAGCCCACCACTATTCCCATTTCACAGGTGTGGACACTGAGGCACGTGGCCAAAGTTGAAAGCTGTTTGGCCCCAAAGGCTGTGCTCTCATCTACGCCACTAAACTGCAGAGATCCCCCGCAGAAAACAGAAATACCTATTTTCAGCATTTCAAAAGGGTAACAATAACTTAATTCAGACTCATAAAATCAGTTATCCCCTGCTAAGCTGAAGTTTTGATTGGCAGATGTGTCCTTAATTCATTTTGATGGGAAAATAATTAATTATTGCTATCACATTTATTCAGTGCCTGTTCTGCTCTGATCAACAACACATTGTACTGTGTTGTTGATAAATAAAATCTTTCGAAATCTGCACTCTAAGTGAGTGAACAGAAAAAAATAATAAAAGGGACCATAGCAAGGAAAAAAGGTGGAAACCTTTTATCTTGCCCTATCCTCCCATGTCACAGATGAGGAAAATTGAGGCCCAGAGAAGGAAAAGGACTTGCCCAAGGCACAAAGCTAGCAGTGGTCAGGCTCAAGTCAGAGCCCCAGGTCTCCTGCCTCCTGGCCCCAGGCTCTTTCCTCCACCCAAGGCTGTGGCCAGCATTCTGGCTCTGTGGCCAGCTGGACCAGTGGTACAAGGCCAGGCACTCAGGCTGGCAGGCATATGAGGTCAGTGGGGAGCAGGCAGCTGCGCCCAGTTCAACCACGGCCATTACCAAGGCTCAGACTGGTCATTAGTGCTTTGACCAGAAGGAACTAGGCCACAGGGAGAGAAAGTCCACTAAGAGGTACTCTGGACCCCCAGCCCTCTGCATCTCCCTGGAAGGCAGCGCTTCAGCCAATCTCCGAGCTCCCTGGTGATGCCGGGAGGAAAACAGAAGAACTGTAATAATATTCATCATTAATATTGATGTCCAGCCCCATGATTAATTTTTTTGGTCCAGCCACCCGGCTTCCTCAGGTGAATCCCATGCCTCCAGCTGGGTTCCAGGCCCACCGCTTAGCTGAGTTGCTCCCACGCAGGACATGCTGGGCCTAGTTGAATGAACAGGTCAACTCTGGTCACGCTGAGCCAGAGGGCAGAGGACCGAGCATTGCATTTAGAACGGAGTATCCTGGGTGATAGTCCTGGCTCTGCCATTCACTGGCTGCATGACCTTGAGAAGGTCACGTTTCCTCTCTGGCCTTCATTTCCCCCGTCTGTACAATATAAGGACTGAGCTCTATGATCGCTAAGGGCCTCTCTGGCCCTTAGAACCTTAAGTCAATGGTGGATTCAGGCCGGGTGGCTGGAAGACAAGGGGCAGGGACAGCCCTGGTTAGCGCTCTGAGAGACAGCGGCTAGGGTCTTATGGTTGGTGCCTGGGTTCTGGCTGGTCAGTCCACTGGATACAATGAAGGAGGGTCCTCAGACAATGAGCCCCAGATAGCAGCCTCTGTGTGTATCAGTGACACACAAGGACAGATGGAGCCCATCACCAGGGGACGCAGGGCTGGACAGGAGGGAGAAGATGGGGGCTACTGTTTGCCCCTCTCCCCCTTGTAAACCCCAGCCTGATGTGGGCAAGGACCAGGCAGGCAGTGGGCCTGCTGGCAGGCAGACAAGACTTGCCAAACTCCCAATCATTTCCCAGACCTCCCAGGGTCCCCTGGGAGTGGCTCCACCCCAGCGGGCACCCCTCCAAGTGGAGCCCACGTCAGCAGGTCCTCACAGCTCCCTGGGCCTTTCACCCAGGGACAGTGGACCAGGCAAAGGGGCAGAGGCATGCTGACCCTGGGCCCGATGCTTGGAGAAGCGTGTGATTCCCTGGGCATCACGCTTCCGGGGCTGTTTCTGCCATGTCCGGCTCGGGCACTGCCCAAGAATGAGGCACCGAGTGGAGCACTCCCCGCTCGGGGCCCCAGCTTCCCATCCTAGTCACCCTTCCTGGGTGATGCCTTGGCTCCGAGGCACTGGAATGAGTGATGAGTCAGAAAGTCCCAGTGGCCTTAGCCAACTCACAAGCCCTCTCCAGCCTTAATTTCTCCATCAATGGAGACAGTCATGATAATGACCTTAGGAAGTTTTTGAGAATTAAAGTTTAAAATGTACCTGAAAGATAAGACCTTCAGCCTCAGCCTGTGGTGGGAAGTGAGGGGGTGCGGGGCGGCCTGAGGGCCGCTGACCCCAAAGGCAAGGCTGGGGCCACCCTGGACAGGACCATGGCTATAGTGAGGCCTGAGGCTCTAGCCTGGTAAGAGCCTTTGGTTGAGCCTGGATGTGCCACCTGCTTTGAAAATCACTCCGTTCAACAGGAGGCAGGCAGGGAAAGGCGCTGTCATCTGGGCTGGGAGACAGGGAGAGCCTGAGGGTCTCAGGATGGGGCAGGGAGAGGCCGGGAGGAGGGCGGTGTGAGAAATGCATGGGGGAGGTGGCTGTCACGTCTGCTGGGACGTGGGCTGTATTCAGATGGGGGAGAGTCCCGCCTGAAGCTGGGGGCTTTGTGGGCCACCCACCATGGGCAATGAGGCTGCCAGGCGGGCGGGCGCTGGGCCTTCCTGAAGGCTGGTGGGCCAGGAGAAAACAGGGCCTATGAACAAACACAGGCTGAGGTGTTGGTGCTGACCAGAGCGGTCCTTCTCCCTGATGGGGGGATATGGCTGCCGGACCCCACAGAGACTGCCCCCACCTCCAGGACTCCCGCTGTGAGCCCCATCGCTGCTGCTTCTCTGGCAAACTCCACAGGTTCCAAGTGCTTTCACAGCCAGTCTCTCCTTTTCCCCTGAAGGCAGCTCTGAAGGCGGCCAGGGCAGGGATTAGCAGCTGTAGCTCAAGCCCCAGAGTGCAGGAAGGTAAGAGAGGTCCAGAGTGGGGGTGGATTTGCCCACAGCCAGCAGGTGGTCATGCTGGGGCTGGGCCCACACTACCCAACCCGGATCCAGCCCATCCACAGTGCCATGCCCTCCCCCACACCCTGTGTGGTGCTGGCCTGCTGGACAGGGAAGGACAGGGTGAGAAGCCGCTCTGGCGCGGGGCCTGCCCAGCTGTCGAGGTGAGTTGTGATCTGGCTGCCATGGCCGAGCTGGCGGGCACAATCTGTTCTCACTCTGCCGGGACCTGGACAGGCCAGGCGTGGTGGCGCACCAGCTCAGCTGTCCAGGCCCCTGGCAACGGGTGACACAGCCCCCAGCTAGATGCCGGGGTCAGGGAGGCAGGGGACCCCATTCTAAGGGTACCCCACAGCCTCACGTGCCCCAAGCAGCTGTCCCCAGACCTCCCTGAGCTTGAAGACTCAAATGGCCTTGGGCTGACAGATGCCTACTTTATTGGACCTGAGCTGACCCCTAGCCCAGGTGGAAGGTGAGGGCAACCTGGCACTTCATTCATTACTCACCATAGTGAGCTCTTCTTGAGCACTTGATACATACTAGGCTCTGGGCTAAGGGCATTAAACACATTTTCTCACTTATTTCACCCCCTAAAGCCCTGCGTATTAGCCCCATTTTACAGATAGGGAAACTAAGGCTCAGAGAGGTTTAAAATCACACACACAGTCCGTGGAAGAATAAAGATTTGAATTCAGATCATACACCAAAGCACGCAGTATCCTGCCCTGCCTCGTCAAAGGTGCTGTGGGCATATCCCCTGGGCATGAACTAGAGAGGAACATGACAAGGTCCTGCAGTGCCTACCCTACACCCTAAGCTAGCGTTTACCTGTATCTGTGTAGTTGGTGACCCTGGGGGGCGGGTCAGGGGGTGCTGGTAACATTGGCCCTGGCGTTCTGAGCTGAACCTTCTGTGCCACTCAAAGCAGAGGTCACCTTCAGCTGGGGAGAATCCAGAACAACTGCATGGAAGAAGCAACATTTGGTTAAGTGTCGATAAGGCTTTGAAAGGAGGAAAAATTGGAAAGCCTGCCAGCATTGTTTTTATTATAATCATTTCATTAATGAAGTAATGTATATCTTAGCCCAGCGAAGGAAGCAGAGCCAGGACCCGTAGATTTCATTTTACAAATGAGGGAACGTGTTCAGAAAGTGGGGGTCATTTGCCCACGGTCACCCAGCCACTAGTAACAGGGCCAGAGCCGGTGCCTTGGTATTCTGAGTTCCCACCCAGGATCCTGTCCCCTCCAGGGCTCCAGGCAGAACTCCATTTGATGGTTGGCTCAGAGGGAAGCTTCCTTCACTGCTGGCCTCTCCAAGGTGGGGCAGGTGTAGGTAGGGCAGAGAGGGGGGCAGGAGGCAGGGGGCAGGTGTCTGGCATCCGCAGCCCCGTAGAGCTTGCTTTCTCTCCTCTTCCACTGTTTCTCCCCCCCCCCCCCCCTAGGCTATGGCCACGCAGCGCCCAGCACGGATGGCGGCAAGGTGTTCTGCATGTTCTACGCGCTGCTGGGCATCCCGCTCACGCTGGTCATGTTCCAGAGCCTGGGCGAGCGCATCAACACCTTCGTGAAGTTCCTGCTGCACCGCGCCAAGCGGGGCCTGGGCATGCGGCGCGCCGACGTGTCCATGGCCAACATGGTGCTCATCGGCTTCTTCTCGTGCATCAGCACGCTGTGCATCGGCGCGGCCGCCTTCTCCTACTACGAGCACTGGACCTTCTTCCAGGCCTACTACTACTGCTTCATCACGCTCACCACCATCGGCTTCGGCGACTACGTGGCGCTGCAGAAGGACCAGGCGCTGCAGACGCAGCCGCAGTACGTGGCCTTCAGCTTCGTCTACATCCTCACGGGCCTCACGGTCATCGGCGCCTTCCTCAACCTCGTGGTGCTGCGCTTCATGACCATGAACGCCGAGGACGAGAAGCGCGACGCCGAGC
>NW_005367354.1:1616241-1628078 GCF_000412655.1 Myotis brandtii | reverse complement strand
CCCCTGGGGGACGCCCCACCCCTCTCCACCCTCCCCAGCCCCCCCATCTCCGACTGTGCCTGCTCGCACCAGCCAGCAGGAGCTGGGGCTCTGAGGACCCTAGAGCCCCTATCTGCGCCCTGCAAATTCCGAGAAATGTGAAACTTGGGGGGCGGGGGGGAGGGTAGCAGGGAGGGAAGGCAGAAGCTGGGAGCCTCCCGTCCCTTTGGAAATCTAAGGAGCCCCCCAGTTCTCAGAGGCCCTGCTGGTACCCAGACTGCCCCCCCTCCCCCAATCCGGAGGGGACTTCGTGTTCCGTGTACGTTTGCATCTCTATTTATACCTCTGTCCTGCCAGGTCTCCCACCTTCCCTGGGCTCCAAAAGCCAGGGTGTCTTTGTCCAGGTCACCCCCACTCAGTCTGCTCCCCTTCCTCACCCCCAGTTATGTCTCCGAACCTCCCACGACCTTCTGTGTTGTTTTGCATGGCTTTGCAGTTATGGAGAAAGTGGAAACCCAGCAGTCCCTAAAGCTAGACCCCAGAGGGCAGGTGGACAGAAGCCAGGCCAGGCCCCCTACAGGAGCCGGCAGAGAAGTGAGGGGCAGAGAAGGGAGGGGAGAGCCAATGGCCTGGGTGGTCCCGCTGGCAGGTGAGAACCAAGTGGCCTTCAGTCACATTCCCAGAGGGGCAGAGGGAATGCAGCCTTCTGACCAACACTCCCCTTGATGGACCAGAAAACGTCCTGCTTGCCATCCGGCCACTGCTCACCATCACCAACTCCGACATCTGTGGAATGAGTTGTCGCCTTGGAAACCACATCCTGACTCCTCATCGTCTGAGTCTCCCAACACTCCAGTTAGGTCACCAGGGCAGGGATGCTCATCCACATTTTACCGATGACAGTGAGGCCCAAACAGGGGATGTGACTTGTCCAAGGTGACACGTACAGCAAAAGGCACAGGGGGACCAGAACCCAGGCCACTTGTTCCCAGGCGGAGTGCTCTTTCCTTCCCATTCCTCTGCCCACTCCTGAACGCAAAGCTTGTGCCCTGGCATTGTGTGGGCAACAGGGCCCAAAACAGGCCCAGACCTCAGGTCTGTGCCAGTCCCCAGGCGGAGTGCTCTTTCCTTCCCATTCCTCTGCCCGCTCCTGAACGCAAAGCTCCTGCCCTGTGCCCTGGCATTGTGTGGGCAACGGGGCCTAAAACAGGCCCAGACCTCAGGTCTGAGCCAGTGCTGGGGCTAGAGAGCTGGCAGGCATATCCTACTGGGACTTCATCCCTGACCCCACAGCCGGTGTTGGTGCCTGTGTCCCGCGTGGCTAGAGATAAGCTAAGGCTGCAGCAAGGCACGCCCCTCCCAGGTGGGGGGCTTGGAGTTGGTGTGCCAACGGCCTATGTCACCTGCCACCCAGAAACCCAAAGGGAGAGCAGAGATGGAGGTGGGAACCGAGGCTCCCTGCGGGGACCCACAACTGGAGCTGGCGCCTGACTCAGGACAGCATCAAAGGGTGGGTGAGAGGCTTCTCCTCCCTCCGTGCTGCCCTTGCATGCTGTTCCCATGTCCCAGCTCCTGAACACGCTCAGCCAGGCCCACGCTGGCCTGCGGAAAAGCTAGAGTGGGGACCACGGGGTGATCAGCCTCTGGGAACCCCTGGGAGGGAAGAAGTCTGGCCTGGCCTGTGTGTGAGTCCTGTCTCAGCGGGAGGAGCTGGCCGCCCACGTGCCAAGGAGAGCAGGGCCCAGGAGCCGGGGTGCCCTCTGTGTTTATGTTGGGGTGGGGAGCGGTGCCAGCTGCCTCTGTCTTGTGTGTGACCCTGCCCTCGAGGGGTCCTGTCCCGTCAGTCCTGAGGGAGCCACAACCAAAGTTGCAGGGAGATGGTGGGGAAGGAGGCTGAATGGCCCTGGGCGGACGGCTCGGTCTCCAGGCTCCCAGTCTCTGCTGGGTCTTTCCCGGGGAACCGGACGGCCAGCGTTGCTTCCCTCCCCCCTCCCACTGCGGGCAGCCTTTCTGCTTCCCCAATGCCTTATGCCTGGGCACACTGCCACAGAATATGCAATATGTGTGGGTGACATGCCCCACGCCCACACCCCCACCCCGGGCAGCCCCCGGACCCCAAAGGCTGCGGCTGCCACGGCCTCCCTTTAGACCCTGCTGCCTATCTGTCTTCACACTGAGAATGGCGTCTAATAAATACTGCCCATGGAGACCAGGTTCAGGCTCGGCTGCCTCTGTCATCATGTACCCCGAGAGCGGCCAGGGCTGGGCCATCTGCTGACCCGCACACACACCTCTGCGCACACTCTGGCCCCGCCAAGGTCTACAGACACACTCGCTGATGCACCTCGGGCTGACTAGACCCTTTGCGTGCACGGGCCTTAGGGAGAAGGCTGGGGACAATACTGGCTTCCCTTTTGTGATTTCCTCCCAGGTCCAGGTTTTCTGTTTCACCAGCAACAACTATAAGACGAGACCTTAGAAAAGAAGTCACCTGCTTCAATTCTCCCCTTGAACATGAGTAAACTGAGGCCCAGAGAGGGCAAGTCACTCCCCATGAGTCACACAGCAATGAGTGGGGGGCCCAGGATTGGAACCAGAACCGGGGATTCCAAGTCCAGAGCTCCCCCTTCTCAGGAGCCTTCGGAGTCTGATGGACACACACACACTGCAGCTGACAGTGGCAGCCTCCGTCAGCCAGGAGTGGGGGTGCCCTTCTTCCAGCAGTGCCTTCCAGGCTCAGTGGCCTGATGCACACAAAAATGTCTCTCTCACAGGGAGACGCATCACAAGCACCTCTCTTCAGGGTACATTTTTCTCTGGAGGGACAACTTGGCCTGGGACTGAACCCCAGAGCCCAGGACAGATCCAGCTGGTGCCAACCCCCGGAATCAGCTGGCCAGTGGCTTTGAGATGTCGCTGAGTGCAACCCAGAGTAATGCCTTTTCTACTGCAACCCCGAACCTATCTGCGTGCCTGTCCATCTATCTCTCTTTCATGAAGTAATACTTAATCCCTACTACAGCCTTTCCATTCTAGCTCATGTGATGAAATGCTGGTCACTACCTACTAAATTTATCTCTCTCCCCACTAGGGCTCCCTGCAGATTGAAATACAGGGAGTGGGGTAGGGGCACTTTCTCCAGTCTCCACTCCTACCCATATAAGTCAACTGAAAGATAGAGAGACCTATTTATTGGGGGTTCAGGGATCTAAGGAAGCAGTGGTGGCACCTGCACCTCCACTAGCACACACCCCCTCCAGGAGGCAGGCAATGTGACAGTGCTCCCGGCTGCTCCGTGCAGCTGCAGGCAGGCTCCTGGGACGTGCTTCTCATTGGCCTGTGGCCCTCAGGGTGCCCTCAGCTCCCGGTGGCTCACCCGCACCTAAGAGCACCTCATCAAAAGCCAGGGCTCCCCGGTCCAATTGCCTCTGTCTTTCTCAGCGCAACGACGGCAGAGATGATGCCATTTTTGAGGTCAGCTGTGGCCAGTACAAGGTTGCTTTTACTCTCTTTAGCAGTTCTTGCAGGACACAAACATGCTGACACTTGCCCTCCTGTCTTTTTTTCTTTTTGTTAATCCTCACCTGAGGATATTTTTCCATTGATTTTTAGAGATGGCACAAGGGAGAGGGAGAGACAGAGAGAGAGAAACATCGATGTGAGAGAGACACATCGATTGGTTGCCTCTGCACATGCTTCCCGACCAGGGCCGAGGATCAAGCCTGCAACCAATGTATGTGCCCTTGACCGGATCAAACCCAGGACCCTTCAGTCCAGGGTTGACCCTGTACCCACTGAGCCAAACCGACTAAGGCTGCCCTCCTTTCTTCGTCACCCAGGACAAAATAATCAGAGCTCGAAGGGGTCCCGGAAGGGCTGCATTCATCCCAGTCTTCCAAGGGGTGATGACAATTGTGGCAGCGGTGAACTGCATGCCAGCCCCTGCCTAGCCCCTGAGGGCTCGGAATTGCCCATGGTCCTAGCATGGGCTCTGTATCGCCAGGTGATGCCATCCCACCCTCCTCACTTACACACAGTATCTAAGGCATCCTGCACTACAAAATGCATGCACAGCAATGCAAAACTAGAAACCAGCACCGCAGAAGATGGGGGGAGGGTGCGGGGGGCATGACTATACCAAGAGCCTGGCTGCTGTGGTGACTGTGTGAGCATCAGATGGAGACAGAAGCGTCCTGGAGCCAAGAGAGAAAGAGGCCTACAACAGCAACTCTTCCCCAGACGTGTCCCATGGTGTGCCTGTGGGAAAGGGTTCCTCGGTCAAATGAAGCTGGGGAGACACTGCACCTGTCACTCATGCGTGGAGCTTCACAAGGATCTTCGCTTATAAAGGCTCTGAGAAGCCCTGCAGCAAACACAGCTGCTCCCCTCTGCTTCCCCCAGCCGCACCCACACTCATGCCCAACGCCAGACCCTCTGCTTGTGTGGCATCTCGTGTTCCACAGAGCACGTCTTGGGAAATGCTGACCTATCAAAATCTCATTGTCTGATGAAGAAAGAAGGCTGATCCTCCCCCTCGACAAATTCTAAAAAAAAGTTCAGTTTAGAAGCCCTTCTATAACTGAAGGCCATGACATTACCAAATACATATTTTATTCTCAATTGTGTGTCAGCTCGAACCAAGGCTCAGAGCCAGGATGGGACAGTGGGCTGGTGGCGGAGCTGGGATGTGAGCCCAGCCCGATGGCCCTGAAGCATTTGCTCGCACCCACCTCACTGTGTCCTGTCCCCAGGCCGGTCCATGTCATCAGCACAGGTTTGGCAGAAGTCACAGAGCTAGCTGTTTAGGACATGTCATTCCTTATTCAGGACATTGGTGAATGGGGAGGCTGTAACCTGTCACCCTTCAAAAATGACAGATTCTGATGCAGCTAAGAAACTCTGTCCCACCGAGATCCTCCCAATCCCATGTATGGGGCCAATCTAGCCTCTTTCTACAGGCTCAGCATTGCCTCAAGCCCAACAGCATCCCACAACTCATCTTAGGAAGCCGGGGACCGGGGACCAGGAAGGGACTTCTTGCGAGAGGAAAGAACACTGCCCACGCGGACCATGCTGGCCTCCCCAACCCAGGGCACACGTCACCGCCTCCACTGAGAAGCTGATGCCCCCTCTCACTCCCAAAGCCATTCAGACTCCATTTTCCAAGAGGCCCCTGAACAACCCAGTCTATAGGGGGCACTGTGCCCTCCCCTTGCCCGGGTGGCAGTGATGCTAGGACGACAGCCTCAGGCACTGCCATCACCTTTGGCAAAGCCCGCAAAGAAACACATGCACACACTTCTCTAGGCCATTGGCCCAGCTCCGGTTTTTCAAGGGAAGGGATTGTTGTTTACAGAGAGGAAGGGAGATGCTCAAGGTCATGAAGCAAGATAATGGTGCAGCTGGGATTAGTATCCAGATAGCCTAACTTTCCACCCTCCCCAACGCGCGCTACACACACACACACACACACACACACACACACACACACACACACACACACACACACGCAGAAGCAAGATAATGGTGCAGCTGGGATTAGTATCCAGATAGCCTAACTTTCCACCCTCCCCAACGCGCGCTACACACACACACACACACACACACACACACACACACACACACACGCAGCGGGGCCCAGCCTTCTCTGACTCTGATTTCAGATGAAAGCTGCTAATCTCTGGAGTTGAGTCATTCTCAGGCTGGAAATTTCCCACATCTAGGTCGGGACAAACATGGGGAGACTCACATCTCTGCCCCTCAGCCTCCCAGCTGCAGGGGAGGGCCTTGTGAGCGGTGCCACCGCTCAGGCAGGGGCTGTGGTGGAACTGACCCCCATGACCTTTCTGGTCAGGAGCTCCCCAAGAGTCCACACTAATGGCATTTGCCATTCACAAAGCTCTCTCACTTGGGTCTCCCCTGTCATCGTGGGACAACCTGAGGATGTAGGTGAGGATTAACACCCCCATTTTCAGCACTCAAGCTCGGGAAGACCCAGGTCCTGAGAGCAGGGACTGTCCCACGGTCACCTCTATTTCTGAGCACTGACCAGGCCACTGGGCATTTCCTTGGGAGCACAGCCCAGTAACTCTTGGCCAGCGATTGTCCCATGCAGCTTGCCAAGCTGGATCCCATGGGTTGGAGAGCCCCCAGGTGGACATGGCTCACAGAACCCATGAGCAAAAGAAGACAAGGAGTTATGAATGCTGTACCCACTTCACCACGTGCCCCTGTTCCACACTGCCTGGACCTCCGGGCTTTGGACCAAGGGCAGCAGAGTGTCCAGCCAGCAACCTCTGCCTTTCAGCGGGAGGGGCTGAAGGTTCCCAGGGGAAAGGTCAGGCCTCTGACCCACGCCACCTCCCCAATCAACACTCTTCCACAGGTCTTGTTCCCTGAAGAGGGAGCATGTGACCAGGTCATCCCTGACTACAAAATACTCTGGTCCGACTACTGGATCGGAGTGGATTCCTGGGCCTGTGCTGGCCCCAGCACTGGGATTTGAGAGGCACTTTCTAATTGGCACAGGTCCAACCTGGGAAGCCAGGGGTGCTGCTGTGTTGTGCCCTGCTCTCACCATTGTAGTTAGAACTCCCATTCTGCCCTCGTTCCAGTCCAGAAAAAGCTCTAAGGAGACATTTGGCTGCCTGGGGGCACTGATCCAGTAATGCCAGCTTCTCTCCTAAAGTAAAGGGAACGCCAGAGACTTAAAGCTAAGGGCTGTCATTGGGCATCTGCTGTGCACCATTGTAGTTAGAACTCCCATTCTGCCCTCGTTCCAGACCAGAAAAAGCTCTAAGGAGACGTTTGGCTGCCTGGGGGTACTGTACCAGTAATGCCAGCTTCTCTCCTAAGGTAAAGGGAACGCCAGAGACTTAAAGCTAAGGCTGTTGTTGGGCATCTGCTGTGCGCCTTAGACTTAATAAACCTCACAACCACACTACAGGACAGGTGCCGTTACCCTCGTGTTGGTAGATGAGAAAGGTGAGACTCAGAGAGGTTAAATGACTCGTCCAAGTAAACCTCACAACCACACTACAGGACAGGTGCCGTTACTCATGTTGGCAGATGAGAAAGGTGAGACTCAGAGAGGGTAAATGACTCATCAGCGTCACACTGAGAAATCCTGTTCCACCCAGACCCTCCCACTCCCATAGGTAGGACCATCTAGCTCTTTCTACAGGCTCAGCATTGCCCCCAAGCCCAACAGCATCCCACGACTCATCTGAGGAAGCCAGGGGCTGTGAGAGCTGCTAGAGCTCGGGCACTTTCCGTTGTATATCCATGCCTGGAGTGCATCTAGCTCAGCCTGTGCCCCCGCCCCCCCCTCCAAAAAAAAAGCAATCCATGCCTGGAGTGCATCTAGCTCAGCCTGTGCCCCCCTCCCCGCACCCTGCCCCAAATCATTGAATGGGCTCAGCAGCTTCCCTAACAGGTCAGACAGTCTTGATTTACAGGAGCCTCGCTCTCTGATGCAGCCCCTTCATTCATTGAGCAGCAGCTCTAATAACCATGAGTGTCTTCCTTCTCTTGAGACAAGAACTGCTTTCCTGCTCTGGCTGTGCCCTCCGGGGCCACATGCAGTAATTCCCTCTATTGTGGATTCAAGGTGTCTCCCCTCTGGACAGGTGCCTCCCAGTCTTCTCCAAGGTATTCTTTCAGCCCCACCTCCCGTGACAGTGCAGCCTGGTTCCCTTCTCTGGAAGAGCTTCAGTTTACCCCTAAAGCCTGTTCAGAGCTTGATACACCATGTGTGGTCCAGCCAGCCCTGGATGCTGTTCTCCTATTAAAGCAGCCTAAGAGTGCATCTGGCATATGGGCAACCACCTCACACTGAGCGTGCAGCGCACCCACACCCCATGGAGTTTGTCATGTGCAACACCGTGGCAGGCACTATTGGTGACCTAGTCAGGAGCCATGCCTGTGCCCTTCTGCCTTGATGGCAAAGCTGACACTGCTCAGGTGCTCGCTCACCTTTTCCCAGCCCCAGTTCCAGGGACAAAGCTCATTATGACGACCTCAGGCATCTTTCCAGAGGCTGGACTAGGAATGAGAGTGCCCTGTTCTGGTGAATGGGTCCTTCAGGGGAGTCATCTGGGGCTGCGGGGAAAGACTTTCCTCTCCTAAAAGAAAGCGCAGGGAGGAAACACTGCTGGACTCTAACTGGCCACCAGGCCTGTGCGTGACGCCTGGGACAGCGGGAATGGCAGCAGGAGACAGGGCTTACTTGTCCCTGTGACTCTGAATGGCCCCTGGAACTCCTTTCCTCAGGACCTCTTGTCACAAGAGCGGGGAAGTGAGAGAGCCAGATGGTTTTCCCTTCTGACAGCTGAAGGCCCATCGCCCATGGGCTCCTGCAGCAGGATTATCGCACTAGCTGAACCCGATGGACCACAAGGAAGAAGTGGCTTTGTTTGTCCTCCCTTCATGGGCTTTGTTGAGTCTCCCGCTCTTGTCTCTTAAATAACAGCTGGGGCCCATTTCAATGCTTTGTGGTCATTCTCAGGTATAAGGAAGTCCAGTTCAAAACTTTAATCTCAAATCCATCCGAATGCTCATATTCTCCCTGCTCCCAGAATAGACATCCTTCCACCCACCTTTTATTTCTGGCTGCTCCACGGAGGTGAAGAGGGACTAAAAGACAATGGAAGCCCTCGGTGTGGCCCGACTCCGAGTGCTGCCTCTCCAGGGTCCCATGTGGGGTTTGCAGAACCCACACAGGAACATCCTCACTGCCCTGTCCCACAGAGGGGTGATCCATGTCCCCAGAGCTCCAGCCCTTGGGGTTCACCTCCCCCAGCTTCCTCTAGCCCCACAGCCAGCCCACGTGGGTGGAGTGCTGTAAAAATCTAACAGTGGCCCAGCCACCTGCCAGTGTCCTCTTGGCCCAGAGGACACCACACATCTTGGCCATTCCAGACAGTGGGCGTGCAGGCAGTGGGAGGGCCC
Organism: Myotis brandtii; assembly: GCF_000412655.1. Lineage (NCBI taxonomy): Eukaryota > Metazoa > Chordata > Mammalia > Chiroptera > Vespertilionidae > Myotis > Myotis brandtii. The sequence continues at coordinate 1,619,150 of NW_005367354.1, read as the reverse complement.
CCAGTGACCCTGCCGCCTCTCCCCAGTGCTCTTCACCCTTGTTCCCACAGGCAGAGGGTGGGCAGCAAGTTCATCTCCCAAGTAGGCATCCAGCCTAGGAAGAAGAGGCCATGTCCCCGTCTGGTCGTTTCTATGAGTGATTCCGGGAGCCTGGCTGGGCTGGGGAGTGGGGGACCACAGCATTCTTCTCCCGGACTGACCCCTCCCGACGACAGACCCTCCCTCCTCGCTCTGATCGCCTGCTTGCTTATCCGGGCCAGGGAGGACTGAGGGCATCTCTTTGTCCTTGACTGCGCATGCTGGTAGCAAATTTCAGAGTCAGAGAAAAAGTCTGTGCCTTTCATGTACCTTTGGAGCCAGGCCTCTCCCGCACTGACGCTGGGCCGTTTCTCTGTTTAATGTCCGTGCAGCATGTCATTGACTTCGTGCCACTAGAGCTCATCTGGTTGGCTCCAGACTTTTGATGATGCTCCAGGTGCCAAAGCTGGATCCACTATTAAATCTGCCCCGCTCTCTCCCAGCTCACGTCACCCCTCAGATTTGATCATCCAGCTCTCTGTGCCATTATTCAAGCCTTTGATGAAAATATCAAAGAGAAAAGGCCCCAACAGAGGACACTTAATGCAGGGCGACATGTACTCCGGCATGTTCTTGGTGAACTGTCCCTGGGACCAGCTCCTAACCACTCCCTTTTATCTGTGCTCTAAACTTGTCTGTTTAATCCAGGCTCCCAGGTGGCTGGGCTCCAGGCCACCATGTGCTAGTCTGCCAGGAAGTCAGTGACCTGGGCTGGGAATCTGCACTTCCTGCAAACAGGTGTTGCCCTGCCTGGCTCAGCCTTCACGCCCTCCCCCACCACCTCATTTGGGCTTCCTCCTTTAGCTCAGCTCTGCCCAGCCCACACCCCAGCCCCAGCCCCAGCTCCTGAGCTGAGCTCTGCCCTTCTCATCACCTTCCCAGTTCAGCCTCAGCCCCTCTCTCAGGCAACTGGTCTGTCCCTGAGGGGAGGAGGTGGGAGGCAGCCACTGGGCACTCAGAATGGCCCCAGGAGTTGAGATCTGCCACAGGAAACTGCTGACATCCAGGGCCCCTGGGTCAGTGGGTGCTGAAGGAAGTGGAGCAAAGAGTATTTATTCAGCCAGGAGCTGGGCTAGGTGTGTTACCAGAGCCCCAGCACAGCCTGGGGAAGCAGCACAGCTGTCTCCATCGCCTGGTGAGGAAATGGCTTCAGGGGGTCCCATCACTTGCCCAAAGTCATCCAGCCAGGAAGTGGCAGAACCAGGCTTGGACCCCAAGTTTGTGTGCTTCGCCTTCCACGCTGGTCACACACGCCCTGGCTCGCTGCCACCATGTTCTCACCTTCCCAGGGTCCCCTCCCGGGCAACTGGGGTGCCAGCTGCTTGCTTAGGTGGCCTCTGGAAGACAGGGCAACCCTGAGCACAGTCCTTCCTGACCCCAGGAGGGAGCAGCAGGTTGGTGTGATAACATCAGGCAGTAGGGAAGCCACCTCAGTGTTCCCGAGACCTGAGCGATCTGCAATTAATCTTCCAGATCTGGCACCAGAGACGCAGTATGAACCTGCTGCACCCCGCCCCCTCTAGCCCATCGCGGTGAACAGATGGGCAGACCCCTCCCGGGGGCTAAGTAGGGCACAGCTGAGGCTGCTGGGAGGCAGGGAGGGAGAGGAGGTGCAGAACCAGCTCCACCCCACCTGCCAGGGCCCCGGGGCCTATGAAGCGCAGGGTCAGCTCTCTGCCCACCAGCAGGGCATGAGGCCCGTGCTCAGGCAGACACCCACCCTGGGGCACTCAGCGGAGCCTGGGCGAGCACTGCCGGAACTCATGGGCCAGTCAGGTCATCCTTGCTAATTCCAAACCCCCTAACTGAAGTCCACTGGACTGATGAGCAGCAAGGACTTCCTCCTGGGGCCAGAGTGAGTCCTGGGCAGTGCGGTGCCCAAAGCACCCAGGTCCTGACCAGGCCCAGCCTCCGCCATCGGCCCCCAGGGTCACCATGCGCACAGCGGGGTGGGGCGGGGCATGGAGTGCCAGCAATGCAGACACAGGCAGCAACTGTCAGTGCTGGAGGGGCGTGAGGAACCATGAGCTCAATGCGTTGTTTCAGAAGCAGCACAATCTCAGAGCTTGTAACAGCCAAACACTGGAAACCCACCAAGCGTCCAGCAGCAGGTAAATGGATAAACCAACTGAGTGTGTCCATGCCACGGCGACCTCCTACTCAGCAACACGGAGGAATGAACTGGTGACCTGTGCAGCGTGGATGAGTCCCAAGTCACCATGCTGAGTGAAAGAGGTGAGAGAAAGGACGTGCTGTGGGAGCCCATGCATATGAAGCTGAGGAAAGTGTAAACTTGCCCCGAGGGACAGAGAGCAGTCCCTGGTGACAGAGGAGGGAGGGGGATGGCAGGAGGGGCGTTAAAAAGGACACAGGGAAGGTTTGGGGTGATAGGGACTTCCACCAGCATGACTATGCTGACAGTTTCATAGGTACATACATACATAGAAATTTATCAAATTCTAAATTTTAAATGCATGTGGCCAGCATGACTATGCTGACAGTTTCATAGGTACATACAGACATAGAAATTTATCAAATTCCACATTTTAAATACATGTGGTTTATTATATGTCAACTAGGGGCCTGGTGCACAAAAATTTGTGCACTCAGGAGGGTCCCTCAGCCCAGCCTGTTCCCTCTCGCAGTCTGGGACCCCTTGGGGGATGTCCGCCTGCTGGCTTAGGCCCGCTCCCCGGGGGATCGGGTCTAAGCTGGCAGTCAGACATCCCTCTGGCAGCCCAGGAGCCCTCGGGGGATGTCCACTTGCCAGCGGGGAGCAGGCCTAAGCTGCAGTCAGACATCCTTAGCGCTGCTGAGGAGGCGGGAGAGGC
>NW_005367354.1:1613498-1616162 GCF_000412655.1 Myotis brandtii | reverse complement strand
GGGCAGCTCCTGCATTGAGCGTCTGCCCCCTGGTGGTCAGTGTGTGTCATAGTGACCAGTCATTCCCAGTCGTTCTGCTGTTAGGGTCCATTTGCATATTACCCTTTTATTATATGTCAATGTTATCTCCAAAAAAAAAAAAAAAAAAGGCTGTTTATAAAACACAAGGTGCAGAGGCACTGAACATGGCCCATCCAGGTGAGCCGAACACACCCACCCACCCACACCTCAGTGTGTCCTGGTGGCTGGGCTGGGGGTATAAGCTCCCTACACCTCCTAACCGTAGGGTCAGAGGGGAGGCCACAGTGCTTCTAGTCATCTTCTGCCAAGCCCAACCCAGAACAGCTGTAAGCATGGAGTCACCAATGTCACACGCAGCCAGATCTGTCTCAAGGTGTACGGATGTAACAAGCAAACACCAGGCCCCATGGGGTGTTGCTGCACAGACATCAAGCAAAGGTCGACGGGTCTCTACTTTGGAGAAGAGAAAGGCCATTTCCACTCCACTCTCCCAGCTAAAGCAAGCTGGGAGGCCCCCTGGGTGGAATCGAAAAGGAGCCACTTCTGGAAGGCACAGCCGCTTGTGGGGAGCAAGCAGCCCTCTGTGGGGAAAAAAGAGGGTGCCCCTGCTCCAGGCTTGGGGAGCCACTCGGCTGGGAAATAGCACAGGGAGGTGCCTGCTGCCCCTCCCACGGGGCCATTTTTCACGCAGGAGAAGACTGTCCTGCCCACACAGTGGCCGGCCGGCCCCGCCCCCTGAAACCCATCTCCGCTGTGGAGAAAAGGTCATTTTGCTCAGAGTCGCTAAAAATTACACATTAATAGCCCTGCTGATTTCCAGCAGCTTCAAATGCTGGCTTTGGCCAAAACTTCTTAAAAAGGCCATCCTCCCTTCTTATTCCATAGAGTTTACATTTTATAATATTTAAACAGAACCACTTTTAAGCAAAGATACGCAGCGCTTTCCTCCCATGTCCCCATAAAAAGTAAAATCTGGGAACCGTCTACATCAGATGGCTGCGGCATACCTTCTGAGCTCAGCAGTGATTAGCTCCATCTCCAAAATAGCTTGGAATTCTGCGGCCTCAACCCGGGGAACTGCTTCCTCCAAGAAGCCCTCAGGCTTCCTGTCTGGGCTCTGTGCCAGGGATATCAATCCCAGGAGAAGGTGTCCTCTGAAGAGGAAGTTTCTCCACTCTTCGTACATATGGCAGCTACACTTACTGGCTCTTTAATGTGTCAAGGACACAGACTGCTGAAAGAACTACATATAATTCATTTGCCAGGTCAACCCTATAAGGCAGGTGTGACTGTTATACCCATTTCACAGATGGGAAATAGAGACACCAACAGAGCAGCCCACCCTGATTCTACATCCCATGCTTTTCAAGGCTCTCTGCCCAGACAAGGCAACCCAAAACTGACAGGGAGACAAACCTCTCACCAGGCCTGGGGTCCCACCAACCTCTTAAGCCTACCCACCTTGCCATCCTGATTGAGGACACCTGACTGCATCCTCCACCATTGGAGCCCAGAGGAGCTGAGCTCTGAGCCCCCCCCCCCTTTTTTTTTTTCTGCTTCTTTGAATCATTTACCCTACAATGGCCGTGTTTTTGTGTTTTTTTATGTTAAAATTCCCTTGGTGACTCAAGGTTATTTTTCACAAACAGGATTTTTTTTATTTGTCACCATTAAAAGTCTGAATTTTAAAATAATTCTTGGCCTGGGGGCTCAGATCCATCAACTCATTCTTTCACACCTGTCTCATCCCCAGTAGCTTCCCCAGAACGGAGACCTTCCCCGTGACGCTGCATGAGTTCTCCCAATTCAAACGTGGGCTTCTTCCGCATTTTGACTTTTCCAACAAGGACGTCATGGGGCGGATAATAGGTTGGCGCCTCCTCTGTGTCTTTTCAGTGCGTCTGGAATCCGCTTAGAATCCGTTTACTGACCACTTCTCTCAAGTCATTTGTCTGCACCTCTCGGGTCATGATTTTCATCATCTTCTTCCGGATGTGGCGGGCCTGTTGATGCTGGGCATAAGAGGTCTTCTGAATGGGATTGCTGTGTTTTTTAGTAAAACCAACACAGAATCGACAAAACAAAGGACCACCAGTCGTCTTGACATGGACATGAGCTTCAATCACGGTCTGCCATTTTTGACCGTGGAGCACATTTGGTCACTGGTAAGATCCACGCCATGGAAATGAATCAGGCAGATTGCGCCCTGAACTTCCTCAGCAATCAGCTTGAGTTTTCTAAATGCACCTTCATGATTCTGCGGGTCAGCGAGGCCCACTTCAAAAACACGACCCTTGAGACCATCAGAGGCACTTTCGGTTTCTTGAGCTCTCGTAACGAGGGTTTTCCCACTGTTTCTTGTGTTGAACATGGCTGGTGCTTTCACATCATACCAACCACTTTCTTCTTGGCTCCCTCTGTTGCACTCGTTCTTGCCAACTGCCCCGGTGCTGCTCAGACCAGGAGACTCCATTTTTAAAAGATAGGTGGGCCCCTGGCCGATAGGCCAAGGGTGCAGGTTCCATCTCAGGTCAGGGCACATACAAGAAGCAACCAATGAATGCATAAATAAGTGGAACAACAAATTGATGTTTCTCTCTCTCTCTCTCTCTCTCTCTCTCTCTCTCTCCTTTCAAAATTCAA
>NW_005367354.1:1605393-1608069 GCF_000412655.1 Myotis brandtii | reverse complement strand
GGATAACTGAATTAATTCCTCTTAAAACACATGAACCTCATGATATTGTTGAAGACAAGAAGCTCAGAAGAAAGCTCCTTCCGAGTCTCCCATCTCCCTCTGACTTATGAGAACAGGCTCCAGAGAAGGAACGCTCCCAGGTGGTCCGTGGGCCAGACACACTCCCTGTCCACTCATACCTCTGTGCATCCCCTCCTCTGGGAAACCCCTGGCTCTCGGGTGACCTCCTACAGCAGCAGGTCTCCCGGCGACAGAAGGGTCTGGTGCAGTCCCTTGAGAGGTTCCTGATTCAACATTGGTCATTTTCACAAGTTCAAGGCAGTCTTAGGGTAGGTAAGCAGGAAGAGCCAGCAGGCAGGTCCTATCTCTGCAACTTTAGTAACAAAATCTGCAGTGATGGGGAAAAAGTGCCCAGCGGGCCTGAAGCAGATCCTGGAAGGCCTCACGGGGCTGCAGACTAGAAACCGGGAGATGAGGACAGTTCCTCTCGGGGCTGAAAACCAGGAGTAGGGTTCTAAAAGCCAGAAAGCTCTGCAAACAAGCCTAGGGCTTTCTGCCGGGATTGCCTCCTAGCAGCCCCGGGGAATCCACGAAGAAGCAATGGGTGATCGTCATGGGGGTGGCTGAAGGCATGGATTTGGGGGAGACAGGAGACTCTGTGTGCAAACTCCTACCCCATCATTCACTAGCATGATCAATTTCGTTTCTTTCGCTCTAAAATGGTCTCCTGGGGAGCAGGCATGAGCTTCCTACACCACTTTTTGGAAGATGTGAGCAACACCACGGGCTGAGATCCCTAGGGACACGTCCCAGGCCCCTAGGAGGTCCCTGGGTTCCATGTGAAGAGGAGGTTCCCACGCCGGACAGGAACACTTTGTAGTTTGCCTCTGACATCATTCAGCTCAGCTTCTCCAAACGGTTTACCAAACGCTCTAACATCCAAGATGCACCCTCATGGCGCCGTCCCATCAGTTCCTTTGATCAATGGGGAGACCTGGCCCCGTGACTTGTCGTTGTCACCCTGTGGGAACTGGCGCGCCCAGCTCTCTCTCTCTCTCTCTCTCTCTTTCAAAATCAATAAATAAAATTAATTTTAAAATAAAAGCTGGATGGTCCCAGCCGCAGTGCCTGTCCTTTAGCAGCACAGGCAGCACGCCATCTAGCGGCTGTGAAGTGAATCTCATATTGGTGGCCCTGCGGGAGCAGAGCCTGGGATCCATCCGCAAGGCTCTTAGGTTGTCAGGTGGTCCAGCTGACGTTCAGAGCAGGAAAGTGACCAACCTAAAGGCACACAGCAAGTTAATATCCAGCTTCCAGGCTCTGGGGAAGCTGCGTGTCTGGAAGCAGCTCTCGATTCCAGTAGTTGTGGGAGTAAAGGAAGGGTCCCGTTTGCGGGGTACACCATCTCCCTGACACTGCATCCTTTACTCTGTTTACCATTTAAACAGGTAAAGGGACAGATGGCCCAAACGTACAAAAAGAGTGTGTGGTGAAAAGTAAGACTCACCCCAGCCCTCCACCACCCAGATCCCAGCTACAGAAGCATTATCAGTTTCTACATGTCTTTCCAGACACTATCTGTATATTTTAAAGTAGTTTTTTAAAATTTTACACCAGTGGTAGCATTTCCTACACAGGACACTTAAGTTGTCTTGGAGGTCACTTTTCATCAGCACATAATGAGCGTCCTTTGTAAAGCCCCTCCGTGTTCCCCCTGTGGGTATGTGGAGGCACCACCATTTCTGTAACTCCTTTCCTTCTGATGGACATAATGATGCGACAACAAACACATGTGGGGAAACCGATAGAATAGGACGTGGGACTGCTGGGATGATTAGTTATTCATTTCAGTCTCATATACCAGAAAACCGAATATAATCAGAGTTTAAATACTTAATGCCTCGTTATCTCACATGAAACAAGTCTAGAGGCAAACAGAACAGAGGTGCGTGGCACTGCATGTTGGGGCAGAGGGTGTGCACGTGTAATTTTGATAGATGTTGCTAACTTGCCCTCCCCAGAGCTTGTACTGTCTTGATTTCCACCACTGGCCACAGAGTGTGTCCCTACAGCCTGGCCAACACCACATGCTCGTACTTTGTTCAAAATTTCCCAACTGAGTAGGTGAAAATGGTACTCATTGTACTTTTAACTTTTATTTTTCTTATGAGTAAAGTTGAATGAGGTATTTTCTTTTCCATGGATTGCCTGGTTATATTCATGGCCCATTTTCCTCCCGTGCTCCTTGTATTGAATTTTTGTTGATACTTTTATTAAGATACAATTCGCATATGATAAAATGGCTCAGTGGTTTTAGTATATTCACAGGGTTGTACAGCCATCACCACAATTTAATTTTAGAATATTATGTCTCCCCCACAAAAAGAAACATAGTATTCATAATTAGTCACTACCCACAACCCTAGTCCTCAACACCTCCCAGATTAAGCAACCACTCATCTACTTTCTCCATAGTTTAGTATATTCTGAACAGTTCATAGAAATGTAATCATATGAAAAGTGGTTCTTTGTGGCTGGCTTCTCTCATTTAGCATGTTTTCATGTCTCATCCAGGTTGGAGCATATGTCAGTACGTCATTCTTTTTTTTTATTATTTCAGGGCAAGAAAGGGAGAGGGAGAAAAAGATAGAAACATCAATAATGAGAGAGAATCAT
>NW_005367354.1:1596027-1600904 GCF_000412655.1 Myotis brandtii | reverse complement strand
CCAGTTTCTCCGGTCGGTTCACTCGGTTCAGAGACCACCCAGAGGTGCGGGCCTGGGTTATGCAGGGCGGGTGGTGCCCCGGCGGGCGGGACCCCACCGGCTTTGACTCGCCGTGTGCGCGATCCTGCGAGGCACTTCCACCTCCACGCCTCGGTTCCCTCTTTAAACGACCGAGGGTTGGACCAGTTCTTCCCCGGACCCCCTTCCAAGGCCGGCGGGAGGCCCCGCCCTCCCGGGGCGGTGGAGGAGTTGGGAGGGGGTCGGGGCGTCCCCTAGGCCGGTGCTCGCGAGCTACCGTGGAGGCCATGCGGGCCGAAGGGTCCGAGAAGGGGCAGCCCTGCAGCCCTCACGGAGGAAGGGTTACGGCGGGGACATCGCGGCAGGAGACAGCAAGGCCAGGTGAAAGTAGGCTAACGAACACCTAGTGTCCGGGCTGGATTTTATCCCAGAATCAAAGCGGGGCTTCTGAGCAGGGAGTGAGGTGCCGAAAGTGACATGATGAGACCGGTGGTCAAGGTGAAGGGTAGTTTGGTGCAGGGACAACCACCCCAAGGCTGCTGCCTAGCAGGTGAGGGGACCAGGAGGCGGCAGTGCAGTGGGAGAGACCGGGAGAAGCCACAAGGCTGACCCACAGGATCAAGAGACAGTGATCCCTCCAGGGTCTGCCTGGAGAACAGAAGCTCCATTAACCCAGACAAGGGTGCAAGGGGGCAGCTCAGCTGTGATGTGTGAGGGTGCGGTGCTGGTGGGAGGATGGGGACAGGCCCTAACAGCGGTTCTCAACCTGTGGGTCGCGACCCCCTTGGCAGTCAACTAAGACCATCCTGCATATCAGATACTTACATTCCGATTCGGTGGCTGGCTTCTCTCATTTAGCATGTTTTCATGTCTCATCCAGGTTGGAGCATATGTCAGTACGTCATTCTTTTTTTTTATTATTTCAGGGCAAGAACATTTAGCATGTTTTCATGTCTCATCCAGGTTGGAGCACATGTCAGTACGTCATTCTTTTTTTTTTTTATTTCAGGGCGAGAAAGGGAGAGGGAGAAAGAGATAGAAACATCAATAATGAGAGAGAATCATCAATCAGTTGCCTCCTGCACATCCCCTATTGGGGATCAAGCCCATAACCTGGGCATGTGCCCTGACTGGAAATTGAACCGGTGACCTCCTGGTTCATGGATTGATGATACTCAACCACTGAGCCATGCCAGCCGGGCAAGTTGCATTATTGTTAATGTGATTAAGCATTTATAGGTTGAGCCAATTGTTTTGATTACTATCCAGAGTAAACTAAATTAATAAAAATGGAATCCAAATAAATAAATAATACCATTCACAAGTCACTCCTGAGCTGAGCAAGCCACCTCCTTTCTGGGACAAGGCTGTCTAATGTGAAAAGCCAGAGGTTGGATGTGAGCATGTTCCCTCAGGGGATCCATGTCTGCACTGCATGGGAGCTGAGAATAACACCCTGAAACCGTGTGCAAGAAGGGAGGGTGTCAACCCCATCGGCCTCAGAACCTCCTACAGATGCCCCATCCCTCACCTCGAGTCAGAAGGGTGTGAAACACTGGATCCCGAGTGTGAGACCCACCTCCAAGGGGACTGGTGTCAACTTAACTTAGAGACTTCACAGAATCAGAGGAAGAAGCTACCGTGAGCTTGCGGGACAGCATATTGAAAGGAAGATATTTGCCTGAGACGCGTCAATTCAATGCAGCTGACGTCATGGTTCACCTTCTCTGAGCGAGGGCACTGAGCCGGGTGCCAGGCCGGCAGGGCTGTCGGCCGGAACAAATGAACTACAGGGGGGGCCTGATTAATTCTGAGTTTTAGGTAAATGAGATATCATTTTTAGTATAGGTATATGCCCAAACGATATTGAAGATACACTTAACACTAAAACAATGTTTCACTGCTCATCGGAAATCAAATTTAAGCAGGAGTCCATGCTTTATCTGGATCCGACTTGATCCTGCTCCCAGAGGACCAAGCCCAACACCAGCTTTCAAGATCCAGTGACCCACCCCAAGGCTAATGATCGGCACTGAAGTTAAGAAAGAAAGGCAGCCCTGGCCAGTGTTGCTCAGTGGTCAGAGTGCCCGCCCTCCCACCAAAGGTCGTAGAGTTCGATTCCCAGTCAAGGGCATGTACCTGGGTTGTGGGTTCCATCTCTGGTGGGGGCAGGTGAGGGAGGCAACCAATCGATGTGTCTCTCTCACATCGATGGTTCTCTCTCTCTCTCTCTCTCTCTCTCTTTCTCTCTCTCCCCCTGCCCCTCCCTCCCTCCTTTCCTCCCTTCCATTCTCTCTGAAAAGCAATGGGAACAATATTCTCATGTAAGGATTAATGAAAGAAAGAAAGGCAAAGAGGGAAGTTTTGAGAATGACCATATGAGGGCCTGAAGCTACAAAGAGCAGGTGACTCCTGATCTAATCATCTTTAGTCACCATAGAAACAAGCCATAAAATCCACCAGAAAGAGCTGGTAAACAATATCTGCCACCTCAGGACCAATAAAGACCATCCACATTCCCTTCCCTGGCTAGGTCCTGTCAGGCCTGGTTTCATTGCCCCAGTGTCTCCCAGGACACATCCAGGACCCACCCTGCCCTCCTCCTCCCACGGCCCTTGCTTTTCTTCCCGGCCACAGTTCAGATGGCCGCCCTGCAATGCCCACCCTGTTGGGAGAGACAGGCAACTGGACACCCAGTCCTGTGTCAAAGGAAAACCAGAACCAGGCAGTAGTTAAAGCGATAAAAGCAATATTGCAACAGGGAAAACCAGAGCTCAGTCCCTGCAGGGCTATACGGAGCTCAGTTCCAAATCCAGCCTGGGCTATGGTCATTTACAGCCGAATAGCAGGGTGAGGCAGTGGGTGGGAAATTACTAAGAGGGAACTTCAGATGTAAGGGGGATTCTGGCTAAACTGACCCAACGGGATTCCTGCTAACCTGACAGCAGGCCAGGGTGATTAGCCATCCCCTGAGGAAGTGTTGGGGGCTGGGGAGGGAGTGTTGGGAGAGGGGGGTGATCAGATATGGAGGGTGGATGGTTCTGGTTAAACTGACTTTGCAGGGTTCTTGCTAAAACAGGATTTTATAAGAAAATACATAGATGGGCCCAGGAGCAGGTTCATGACTTTGATTAAAGTTTGGTCAAGCAAAGAATCTTTGTCACCTGCCCATGAGACGGTCACACTCTACCAGAGGAACAGGCCACACATGAGGGAAGCAGCCCAAGGACATACAGCAAAAAAACGTGTTCTAAACACAACAGGTCTGACTGAACTGTCTCTGTCCTTCCCAGGGTAAAATAACTCTCTCCTAATCCAGGTTGTGATTCAATTGATTGGGGAAATGTTCAATCTTTCAGACAAGTCACAGGCTGGCAGTCAGCTTTGAATACAAATGCGGGGGTTTGCACTGATGCGGTTTTATTTGACTCTGGAAAATTAGAGGCTCTTTGAAGGTAGCATGCAAATTTGTTCAAAGTGTCCCTGGCTTTGGGAGAAAAGTCCCAAAGACCGGATCATGCACTTATGCAAGGGAAGTGCTCTTTAATGCCTAGCCTGAGGTCCCTGCTACCTGGGAACACCAATGTCAACCCTGGTTTTCACCTGTAAAGCCCAGTCTAGCCAGGCTGGCAGAGACCTGGAGCCTCACTGTAGGTCATTCCCCAACATGAGGGGTGGCTGGCCATTCCATGATGTCCACATGGTAGTCTTTGCCCCGCATGACCCCTTTCTCCACCTGGAGCAATTCTGCTCCTCTGTCAAGCCCCTGCTCAAATCTTCCCTAAATTTCAGCACATGGGGCAACAGTGAGAACTGAGGCCAGGGTGGCCAAGCTCCCAGCACAAGCGGACACAGACGGGGTGCCCAATCTAGGACAGCTCTGATTGTCACCCTCATGCCCTCGCTCCTGCCCCTCTTGAGGAACCCCATGCCTTTCCCAGCTCCCTCTGTCTCTTAAGCATTGCTCCATGGTTGCCCGTGTGCTCACCCCTCTCCTCCACAACATCCCGAATTCCTTGAGGGTAGGGATGTTGTCTCACTTGTCTTTGGGGTCTGACGCCTGGCTCTGGACCTGGCACGTAGTGGGCTCCCTTTCCAAATAAACCCTCCTGTCTCCTAGGCTCCAAGGACAACGGCTGATGAATGGTCAAATAATGGCAACAAATTAAGATTCATTTTAAGACATGGCTATAGAGACAGGCCAAGACTGTGCTGCTAGTGACATCATGTCGGGCTGGTGACACCATTGATCATGAATAATGTTTACTTCAGGACAGTGCCCTTGGCTTGGACACTTGGGGGAAATGGTCCAGAGTCCCACTGAGCGTGTCACTGTGGCCTGTGGGAACTGCCCCCAATAGTGATGGGCTGTCCGGGGTGTGGCATGCACCAACCGGCCCCCTGGAATAGACGCTGCACTTCATCTCTCTCTACAGGTCCCGGAACCTCAGTAGATCTTTTTGGATAACTGAATTAATTCCTCTTAAAACACATGAACCTCATGATATTGTCGAAGACAAGAAGCTCATAAGAAAGCTCCTTCCGAGTCTCCCATCTCCCTCTGACTTATGAGAACAGGCTCCAGAGAAGGAACGCTCCCAGGTGGTCCGTGGGCCAGACACACTCCCTGTCCACTCATACCTCTGTGCATCCCCTCCTCTGGGAAACCCCTGGCTCTCGGGTGACCTCCTACAGCAGGTCTCCCTGCGACAGAAGGGTCTGGTGCAGTCCCTTGAGAGGTTCCTGATTCAACATTGGTCATTTTCACAAGTTCAAGGCAGTCTTAGGGTAGGTAAGCAGGAAGAGCCAGCAGGCAGGTCCTATCTCTGCAACTTTAGTAACAAAATCTGCAGTGATGG
>NW_005367354.1:1579579-1595082 GCF_000412655.1 Myotis brandtii | reverse complement strand
CCAGTTTCTCCGGTCGGTTCACTCGGTTCAGAGACCACCCAGAGGTGCGGGCCTGGGTTATGCAGGGCGGGTGGTGCCCCGGCGGGCGGGACCCCACCGGCTTTGACTCGCCGTGTGCGCGATCCTGCGAGGCACTTCCACCTCCACGCCTCGGTTCCCTCTTTAAACGACCGAGGGTTGGACCAGTTCTTCCCCGGACCCCCTTCCAAGGCCGGCGGGAGGCCCCGCCCTCCCGGGGCGGTGGAGGAGTTGGGAGGGGGTCGGGGCGTCCCCTAGGCCGGTGCTCGCGAGCTACCGTGGAGGCCATGCGGGCCGAAGGGTCCGAGAAGGGGCAGCCCTGCAGCCCTCACGGAGAAAGGGTTACGGCGGGGACATCGCGGCAGGAGACAGCAAGGCCAGGTGAAAGTAGGCTAACGAACACCTAGTGTCGGGGCTGGATTTTATCCCAGAATCAAAGCGGTGCTTCTGAGCAGGGAGTGAGGTGCCGAAAGTGACATGATGAGACCGGTGGTCAAGGTGAAGGGTAGTTTGGTGCAGGGACAACCACCCCAAGGCTGCTGCCTAGCAGGTGAGGGGACCAGGAGGCGGCAGTGCAGTGGGAGAGACCGGGAGAAGCCACAAGGCTGACCCACAGGATCAAGAGACAGTGATCCCTCCAGGGTCTGCCTGGAGAACAGAAGCTCCATTAACCCAGACAAGGGTGCAAGGGGGCAGCTCAGCTGTGATGTGTGAGGGTGCGGTGCTGGTGGGAGGATGGGGACAGGCCCTAACAGCGGTTCTCAACCTGTGGGTCGCGACCCCCTTGGCAGTCAACTAAGACCATCCTGCATATCAGATACTTACATTCCGATTCGTAATAGTAGCGACATTACAGTTATGAAGTAGCAACGAAAATAATTTTATGGTTGGGTCACAACATGAGGAACTGTATTTAAAGGGCCAGAAGGTTGAAAACGAGGTTGGGGATTGAGCACCCAGGGCTGTCATGCGGGTGAGGAACCAAACATAACCTCCTCTCTGTAATGTTCGACGAGGACGGGGGTCCAGGAGGCAGCCCCTTCTCTTGGCAGCTCTTTGCCTCTTTCTCTGCCCCCACCTCAGAGCAGGGCCTTCCTTCCCTCTGTTCACCATCTAGGAGCCCCAGGACGCAGAGCCTGGCCTTTCTCTGAACCGATTCCAAGGTGCACGTGGAGAATGGTGGACAGTGGTCTCCCAGTCAGGCTCCAGAGCAAGGAGGAGTCACCCCAGTCACCTCTGGCCAATGCTCCCTTGGAGGAGGGGGCTGGTCATGTCTTATTCATTTTGGAGGCTTTTGCTCCTAGCACATGACATCAGTGATGTGAGAAACGCCCCCTGAAGAGAGGTCTGGGAGAAAAGTGTCCCATTCAATTCATCAGGCGTGTGGAAAGCACCTCCAGTGTATGAGGCACCGTCTGGACTCAGGGAGGTAGACAGAGAAGGTCTCTGCCTTTGAGAGGCTTAGAACCGGAGGTGGAGGAGGCAGACTTGTACCCACTTGGCAATCACAGTGTCCTCCCTTCTCCAGAGGAAGTGGAGCTCTGGGTGGGGCCCACCTTCCCTCTGTGCCAGCTGTGTCTGTCCCTCCCGGGCTGGTCTCCTGAGCCCTGCGGCCTCCTGAAGGTCACTCCTTTGTGAGCCTTCGCTCTAAGGGAGACTCAACCTGAGGGCCCCACCTCAAGTTAGGATCTGCTCACAGCAGAACAAGTGGCCCATCCGAAGCTCCAGCCAAGACCTCAGGCAACTGCTTAGAGAGTGGCTGTAGGTCTGCCCAGCTGCTGTCCCCAAGGACAGTTGAGATTGCCCAGTTCCTCCAGGGCTAAACGGTGCTGACTCAGCTCCTTCCTTTAAAAGCTCCAAACCGGTCAGGTAGGAAGCCAAAGGATCCCCAGCCTCCAGAGGCCTTGCCTTGAGCTGTAGGAGAGAGGCTCCCAGGTGGGGACCCAACCTTTGATCCTGCCCCCTGCCCTGTAGCCTGATGGGGGGCCTCTCAGGAGCCTCCCTCCCTGAGATGGGCCCCAGAATTGCTCCCTGAACAGTGCTCCAAGGCCAGCCTGCGAGGAGGATGCTCTCAGAGCGAAGGAACTTGGGAGAGTGGCTGTGTATATCCTGATGGGAATTAATTCTCAATCTGAAATCACACTCTGACCTGCAGTTTTTGGCGGGGACAGAAAGATAAGAATGTGATCGTAGCAAGTGCTAATCGGCTAATTCACAGTGAGCACCGTGTGCCAGGCCTGTCTCTGGCCGCCTTTCGTGTGTTAAATTAATGAGTTCTTATTGCCATCCTATGAAGTAGGTAAACTCCTTGTCCCTGGATCAGGAAACTGGTATGGAAAGATGGACTTGCCTGCCCACGTTCAACTCAGCTATTCTAGAATTTACTAGAAGCCCAGTGCATGAAAGTCCATGCGCAGCTGGGGGCCCTCCGCCTGGCTGGAGAGCAGGGCCATCGGGGCCATCTTGTCCAGTCCCAATCAGGGCCGGTGGCTGGGGAGGGACCGAGGGAGGGCTCCAGCGCGTGTCCGGCCCCGCCTCACCCAGTCCCGATCGGCCGGACCCCAGCAGCAAGCTAACCTACCAGTTGGAGCATCTGCCCACTCATGGTCAGTGCACATCGTAACGACTGGTCATCGACTACTCAGTCGGACACTTAGCATATTAGGCTTTTATATAAGTAGTCCACTCTAGAATCCATGCTCTTAATCACCAACATGGGACGAGGCTGGGGACTTCTCTAGTCATTTTGGGGGGGCATTTGGAGTTGTTAGAAACATAGAAATCATCCATTCTAACCCCCACAATTTACAGTCGAGGTCCCAAGAGAAGCTTCTTTTTGTGTCTCAGCTGGCTGGGTCAGAGCAGGGACCAGAACCTAGGTCTCAGCATTGTGGTCCAGTCCTATTCCTTTATAATTGCTGTACCCCAAAGTCCCTCTCTCTTGAGTGGGACTTCCACCTTTTCCCAGACGCAGGTAAAATCTACTGAGGAAGATTTTCTGATTTACTTAGAGAGGGCTCATTCTCATTTATCACCACGTGAGCCAGGTTACCCTAGAGAGCGGAGAAGCCCTGGGCCCTTCTATAGATCCCTCTGTGGGAGAAAGGCGCTGACTCACTGGGCTTGACAAGCCGGGAACTCAAGAGGAAATGGCAGAGATTCTGTGGGGAATGGACACACAGCCAATCAGTCTGGGGCAGCCACTTCCTCATCTCAGTCCAACCCCTCCCCCACCCACACACACACACATAGATACGCTCGCCTCTCAGAATGCTGAGCTTTGAGTTTGACTGGGCAAGGCCATGTATAGTGACTCACCCTCATCAAGGGGAGCCCACCCCAGCCTGCCGAGGCCCGGGGAACTCTAAGAGAGGCACCTGCTCATGCGGCCTCAGCCTGACCCTGGTGGGTCCCCACCGGCCTCCTGCCCTGGAGACATGGCTTTCCCCCTGGAAACAGTATCTACAGAGAATGGAGGACCCATCTGCAGAGTTGAACCCCTTCCCCACCTCAGCCAGGGGAGTGGAAAGAAACTGGAATAAGCAGGTGATAGGAGAACCTCAAGTGTGAGGAGAGGGCTCGGAACTGGAGGTAGAGAGACTCCTGGGTACCAGCCCTTCTGGGCACCTCCCGGGCCTGTGCTCCTCAGCCCTCTCTGGTCCCTGGGTTCCTCGTCTGTGTAGTAGGAGCTTTGTGAGATGATGGCTGAGTTTCTCACCCTCTTTGCAACTCTGGAACTGCTGGGGCAGTAGCTAAGGCCCTTCCAGCCACCTCAGCCTCAGCCAGCAGGGTAGGTCCCAGAGAAAGGATGTGCTACTGGAGAAGGGATGCTCCCGGAGAAGGGATGCTCCCCGGAGGAAGGATGCTCCCCGGAGGAGGGATGCTCTTCCAGAGCTTTTAGGCGGGAGCAGAGCCTGGTGTACCACAAGGGGCGGTGGCTCCTGCTCAATCAAGGGGAAAGGGAAGAGGCGCAGAAAAGAACTTTGATTGACCACCTGCCATGTACCTGGTCTTACATATCTTATTTATTACTTTTGACAATTCATTAGTATTAGCCCCATTTTTAAAATATATATATATATTGATTTCAAAGAGGAAGGGAGAGGGAGAGAGAGAGAGAAACATCAATGATGAGAGAGAATCATTGATCGGCTGCCTCCTGCACACCCCCTACTGGGGATCAAGCCCGAAACCTGGGCATGTGCCCTTGACCAAAATCGAACCTGGGGCCCTTCAGTCCACAGGCCGATGCTCTATCCACTGAGCAAGAGGTTGGGGATTGAGCACCCAGGGCTGTCATGCGGGTGAGGAACCAAACATAACCTCCTCTCTGTAATGTTCGACGAGGACGGGGGTCCAGGAGGCAGCCCCTTCTCTTGGCAGCTCTTTGCCTCTTTCTCTGCCCCCACCTCAGAGCAGGGCCTTCCTTCCCTCTGTTCACCATCTAGGAGCCCCAGGACGCAGAGCCTGGCCTTTCTCTGAACCGATTCCAAGGTGCACGTGGAGAATGGTGGACAGTGGTCTCCCAGTCAGGCTCCAGAGCAAGGAGGAGTCACCCCAGTCACCTCTGGCCAATGCTCCCTTGGAGGAGGGGGCTGGTCATGTCTTATTCATTTTGGAGGCTTTTGCTCCTAGCACATGACATCAGTGATGTGAGAAACGCCCCCTGAAGAGAGGTCTGGGAGAAAAGTGTCCCATTCAATTCATCAGGCGTGTGGAAAGCACCTCCAGTGTATGAGGCACCGTCTGGACTCAGGGAGGTAGACAGAGAAGGTCTCTGCCTTTGAGAGGCTGAGAATCGGAGGTGGAGGAGGCAGACGTGTACCCACTTGGCAATCACAGTGTCCTCCCTTCTCCAGAGGAAGTGGAGCTCTGGGTGGGGCCCACCTTCCCTCTGTGCCAGCTGTGTCTGTCCCTCCCGGGCTGGTCTCCTGAGCCCTGCGGCCTCCTGAAGGTCACTCCTTTGTGAGCCTTCGCTCTAAGGGAGACTCAACCTGAGGGCCCCACCTCAAGTTAGGATCTGCTCACAGCAGAACAAGTGGCCCATCCGAAGCTCCAGCCAAGACCTCAGGCAACTGCTTAGAGAGTGGCTGTAGGTCTGCCAGGGCTGCTGTCCCCAAGGAGAGTTGAGATTGCCCAGTTCCTCCAGGGCTAAACGGTGCTGACTCAGCTCCTTCCTTTAAAAGCTCCAAACCGGTCAGGTAGGAAGCCAAAGGATCCCCAGCCTCCAGAGGCCTTGCCTTGAGCTGTAGGAGAGAGGCTCCCAGGTGGGGACCCAACCTTTGATCCTGCCCCCTGCCCTGTAGCCTGATGGGGGGCCTCTCAGGAGCCTCCCTCCCTGAGATGGGCCCCAGAATTGCTCCCTGAACAGTGCTCCAAGGCCAGCCTGCGAGGAGGATGCTCTCAGAGCGAAGGAACTTGGGAGAGTGGCTGTGTATATCCTGATGGGAATTAATTCTCAATCTGAAATCACACTCTGACCTGCAGTTTTTGGCGGGGACAGAAAGATAAGAATGTGATCATAGCAAGTGCTAATCGGCTAATTCACAGTGAGCACCGTGTGCCAGGCCTGTCTCTGGCCGCCTTTCGTGTGTTAAATTAATGAGTTCTTATTGCCATCCTATGAAGTAGGTAAACTCCTTGTCCCTGGATCAGGAAACTGGTATGGAAAGATGGACTTGCCTGCCCACGTTCAACTCAGCTATTCTAGAATTTACTAGAAGCCCAGTGCATGAAAGTCCATGCACAGCTGGGGGCCCTCCGCCTAGCTGGAGAGCAGGGCCATCGGGGCCATCTTGTCCAGTCCCAATCAGGGCCGGTGGCTGGGGAGGGACCGAGGGAGGGCTCCAGGGCGTGTCCGGCCCCGCCTCACCCAGTCCCGATCGGCTGGACCCCAGCAGCAAGCTAACCTACCAGTTGGAGCATCTGCCCACTCGTGGTCAGTGCACATCGTAACGACTGGTCATCGACTACTCAGTCGGACACTTAGCATATTAGGCTTTTATATAAGTAGTCCACTCTAGAATCCATGCTCTTAATCACCAACATGGGACGAGGCTGGGGACTTCTCTAGTCATTTTGGGGGGGCATTTGGAGTTGTTAGAAACATAGAAATCATCCATTCTAACCCCCACAATTTACAGTCGAGGTCCCAAGAGAAGCTTCTTTTTGTGTCTCAGCTGGCTGGGTCAGAGCAGGGACCAGAACCTAGGTCTCAGCATTGTGGTCCAGTCCTATTCCTTTATAATTGCTGTACCCCAAAGTCCCTCTCTCTTGAGTGGGACTTCCACCTTTTCCCAGACGCAGGTAAAATCTACTGAGGAAGATTTTCTGATTTACTTAGAGAGGGCTCATTCTCATTTATCACCACGTGAGCCAGGTTACCCTAGAGAGCGGAGAAGCCCTGGGCCCTTCTATAGATCCCTCTGTGGGAGAAAGGCGCTGACTCACTGGGCTTGACAAGCCGGGAACTCAAGAGGAAATGGCAGAGATTCTGTGGGGAATGGACACACAGCCAATCAGTCTGGGGCAGCCACTTCCTCATCTCAGTCCAACCCCTCCCCCACCCACACACACACACATAGATACGCTCGCCTCTCAGAATGCGGAGCTTTGAGTTTGACTGGGCAAGGCCATGTATAGTGACTCACCCTCATCAAGGGGAGCCCACCCCAGCCTGCCGAGGCCCAGGGAACTCTAAGAGAGGCACCTGCTCATGCGGCCTCAGCCTGACCCTGGTGGGTCCCCACCGGCCTCCTGCCCTGGAGACATGGCTTTCCCCCTGGAAACAGTATCTACAGAGAATGGAGGACCCATCTGCAGAGTTGAACCCCTTCCCCACCTCAGCCAGGGGAGTGGAAAGAAACTGGAATAAGCAGGTGATAGGAGAACCTCAAGTGTGAGGAGAGGGCTCGGAACTGGAGGTAGAGAGACTCCTGGGTACCAGCCCTTCTGGGCACCTCCCGGGCCTGTGCTCCTCAGCCCTCTCTGGTCCCTGGGTTCCTCGTCTGTGTAGTAGGAGCTTTGTGAGATGATGGCTGAGTTTCTCACCCTCTTTGCAACTCTGGAACTGCTGGGGCAGTAGCTAAGGCCCTTCCAGCCACCTCAGCCTCAGCCAGCAGGGTAGGTCCCAGAGAAAGGATGTGCTACTGGAGAAGGGATGCTCCCGGAGAAGGGATGCTCCCCGGAGGAAGGATGCTCCCCGGAGGAGGGATGCTCTTCCAGAGCTTTTAGGCGGGAGCAGAGCCTGGTGTACCACAAGGGGCGGTGGCTCCTGCTCAATCAAGGGGAAAGGGAAGAGGCGCAGAAAAGAACTTTGATTGACCACCTGCCATGTACCTGGTCTTACATATCTTATTTATTACTTTTGACAATTCATTAGTATTAGCCCCATTTTTAAAATATATATATATTGATTTCAAAGAGGAAGGGAGAGGGAGAGAGAGAGAGAAACATCAATGATGAGAGAGAATCATTGATCGGCTGCCTCCTGCACACCCCCTACTGGGGATCAAGCCCGAAACCTGGGCATGTGCCCTTGACCAAAATCGAACCTGGGGCCCTTCAGTCCACAGGCCGATGCTCTATCCACTGAGCAAAACCGGCTAGGGCAGTATTATCCCCATTTTATAGATAAGAACACTGTAACTTGTCCAGCCTATGAAACTCAAAATCAGCTTTCCAGGTAGCCTGTTGCCTTTTCTGAATGTGAATGTCAGCACATGGGTTTGGGCCTGTTGTTAACTGTCTGAGCCTAAACACGCCTCTCTCCACCCCTCCACCCCACACCTTGAAGTCCCCATCTGTAAAACGAGGATCCCTGTGAGGCTTCGAGCAGACAACCCTCGGGAAGTGCTGGGCACAGTCCTGGCACCAAGTCAGTACTCAGTGAACCCTGTATTTATAAAAACATCTTAGTGACATGATTTGCAAATAGCCAAGAACTATCCCACGTTAGGGTCATTGCTGTCACCCCCAGATGGACTGGGCTGGATTTTGGCTCTTGTTCTGGGCTACTGAGGCCCTCCTGTGCCTGCACAATGAACTGAGGTCTGTCTCAGGGCCAGGATGTGAAGCCTAATTCCTCTCAAAGTGTCCGCTGGCCTGATCTCCTCCCGGGCTGAAGAGAGCCTGGGCAGGGCAGCCTGTCCCCATGACACCTAATCCCTTGGGCTGTGAGCCATCCCCAGGCCCTCAGATACAAAAAGACTCCTTTTCCCCAGCTGGGAATGCTGCCAGCCCCAACCTGTCCAGGCAGACCCACCCCTGGGAGAAAGCAAAGACAGCTCTTTAGGGTGGAGGTGGGGGAGGGGAGGAGCTCAGCACCAACCCTGCATCCAGCTCCCCACGCAGTGCCCCACCCTGGGCCCAGCTTGTCCCACCAGCAGTGGGCACCTTAGACCAGGTGGGAAATTAGGACTCATGAGACATTGCCTCTGGGCTGCACCTAGTACCTGCCTGCTTGCTTGGAGGGGTCTGGAAGTCTCATTCATTCAACCAAAAAATGTTGGAGCTTCTGTATAGTGATGTGCCAGGAGCAGGGGACAGAGACGTGGGAGCTGCTGGATGCTGAACTTACTCTAAGTGACAGTGAGTGTGGAACCAGAGAGTGAGACAGATGTGAGTTGTCATCTTGAACCTGCCAATCTCTGCTCTGGATGAGGAAGGGCTTCCATACCAAAGCTTCTGGTTGACCCGATGGACTTGGCAGGACCTCCCTTAGCCCTCCTGGAGGAGCCCTGGCTCCAGCCCCAGGAATTCCCGCCTCTCCAACCTGCTCCGTTCGTCCGGGGAAGTTGGCTCTGTGCCCTGGGTGAGGTTTGACCTCTTCACTCCTTCTCTGTCTCACTCCCCCAGACCCGCCCAGGGGGCTCTTCTGCAAAAGCGAGCAGCTTGCAAACCATGCCTGCCCTGAGCCACAGCTGTCTGTGGCCCCCACCCACGTCCCATGTCCTGCCCTCCCTGGGGACCTGTAGCAGATCGGGCAGAAATGAGACCCCAGAGAGCGGGTGGTTTTATTCTGCAGCGAGGGCTGCCTTCCTCCATTGGTGCTGGGACTGGTTGTAGCCGGTCCCCTGACCCGGATTCCTCTCTGCCTTCCCAGCCAGTCACGTCAGAACCTCTCCCCGCCCTGCAGCTCTCCTTTGGGCCTCGTCATTCCCAAGAACCACGAGCCCTCCTAACTGCCCCTCTCACCCCCATCTCGGGGAGTGGGTGGGGGTCTCCCTCTGTGAGATAAGGTGGCCTTAGCCCTGTTTGCTCACTCACCCTGGGATGTGTTCGGATACCTGGGTAGATGTGGTCTCTCCCTCATAGGCCTGGGCTGCCCTCCCGGGTGACCAGGAGCTCCATCACCACTCAACTCGCCCTCCCACTGCCAGCATCCGGGCATCGTGCCCTTGCCCTGGGCTGTGGGAAAGACCTTCCTGTTCCCCTCCCCAAACTCAGGGCACAGAGAAGCCAGGGCTGGCCAGGATGTGTGTCAAACCCAGACTCATAACTGCTTGGCACAACCAGGGTTGTGGCTCTGTGGGGGGCACAGGAAGCAGAAGGCTCCCCTGCTTGTGCAAGGATGCCTCTGGAGTCGGGCTGGGCACTGCAGTGTGGCTGCTCTTGACCGACTTTTTGGGAGAAGTCCTGAATCTCTTCGTTTAGAGACAGCCTCTGCCTTCGGTGGGTGCTGCAGAGGGAGCCGGCCAGCAGCCCACAGGAAGCAGCCGTGGGTCTGAGTGACTTGAGTCAGCAGTATGACGCAGTCCAAGTTGTGTCAACTAACTTGAGTCAGCAGACAGTCGTGTCAACTAACCAGGGCATCCCACGTGAGAGAGGGGTCACTGTCTCTCCAGGCTCAGTCTGGGCCAGATCACATGCCCCTGGCTCGGGGCCTGGCCCGCCAGCGCGCTTCCAGAAGCCAGCAGCCAGGGAAGTGAGAGGTTAGGAAGGGCTGGGCTGTTTAGCCAGGAGATTAGAACAATCAGAAGGTGGAAACGTCCCCAAATCTCGGAAGGGCTTTCAAATGAGAGAGATCATACTAGACCACAGGGACACAACCAAGCCCAGCAAAAATGAAACCCAAGGACGGAACTTCAGTGCACAGACGGCAGACGACGCAGAATGTTGGTGGGAGCTGTCCAGCGCCCTGGGCCGTGAAGGATTCTGGGCCTGTGTGGGCTCTTTGGGGAAGCGAGCCATAAGCAGTTATGCCGTCTGCCAGGGTGCTCACTGGTGCCGGGCACTTGCCATCTGCCTTCGCGTCTGCACTGGAAAGACCCTCCAAGCCTTCCGGTCACAGGAAGGTGACCAGGTGTCTGCGTCAGGCGGCATTTCCCAGGCCCCAGTGCCCTTGGAGACCAGTGATTCCTGATATTGTTGTGCTGTATGTCTCTTTGATAATCTGGTGAATCCTAAAGTAATGTTTTAAAATGTGCAAATAAAAGACTGAGGATCACAGAAAAAGCCAAGTATGCTGACATGAAGTTATCAGAACATTAAAAGGGCAAGTTCATGATAGTAATATGGGTCTATATGCTTCTTAGCACATAAAATTGTAAACAGTGGGCCTAATTACTATAAATTTGGAGCAGTGATGAGTGTGATGATACTTCCCAGCATCCGCAACGACCCTCGTGGGGTCGTGAGACTAGCTGTGGTTTCTGTGACAAAGCCCCAGTGCTACAATGCTGCGTTCAGAATTTGAGGGAAAGCTTAATTTCAGTTAGAGGTTCATGACATTTCAGCGAAAGGTTCTCAAGTCCCCACATTCTGTCCACACCCCCAGATGAAGACTCCTTGCGCGGAGACTGGCCCCTTTGAGAGGGAGCCCCACTCTGGGCCCAGTCCCCCAACTATGGCCTTTGGCCTTGGGAGGAGCAAGCTTGTCCGCAGGCACCCGCTGCGCTACAGGGTTTGACCTTCTCTCTCTGCTGCAGGTGGGCTGACAACTTCGTGGCCCAGGGCTGTGGAGGAAGCAAGGAGCACAGCTTCCAGCACCCCTTCCTCCAGGTACCTGCCCCACCCTCCCCACGACCCTCCCCACCTCCCAATCCTCCCCACCTCCTGTCACCCAGGCCTCCTGGCCCCGGAGGCCCTGCTGTTTCCGGTCCTGGGGGTGGAGTCTCCCCCTGCTCCCAGGAGAGCTAGCCACGTCTCTCTCCCTCCCCAGAAGAGAGGCCAGAGTGTGCGTGCCCTGGAAGGGGCAGAGGGCACAGTCCTCCGTGAGAGGCCTGAGTGGGCACCGTGAGGCCAGCCCTCACCACGTCTAAGTCAGGACACATTTGGAAAACATCAACCCTCATGGCAAAACCTGCTCTCCATCCATCGGGAGCCCAGACCCCACAGGGACAGGGACCATAAATAGGAGGCACCTTATTGCTCCACAGGGAAGTAGGAGACCCGGATTTCAGCCCAGCTCTGCCAGCAACTTGCTCTGTGACCTTAAATAAATTCCTGAGCCTCTCTGGGCCTGTTTATCCATCTGGAACTTGACCAGGGGTTGGCCTAGATCAGCGGTTTTCAGACAAGGCTCTACACAGCCTTAGGGTTTGTGTCAAGATGTTCAAGGGGCTGAGGGGTGACCCAGGCGGCAGTCTGGCCTCCCACACACAGCAGCGTTGCTTGTGCCAGTTCTATGTGTTGGGGTTATAGGTAAGCTCCTGTTTGAAGAAAGGTTATGTTTAAAATATTTTTGTTGAAGGTGACCCTCCCTCCAGCTCTAAACTCCTAGGGTTCTGTCCCTGCAGGCGGTGGGCATGTTCCTGGGGGAGTTCTCCTGCCTGGCTGCCTTCTACCTGCTCCGGTGCAGAGCCGCGAGGTACTCAGATGCCAGCATGGATCCCCAGCAGCCCTTCAACCCCCTTCTTTTCCTGGCCCCAGCCCTTTGCGACATGACCGGGACCAGCATCATGTATGTGGGTGAGTAGCCAGGCCAGGCCAAGTAGGGCTCAGAGAAGCCCATGACCCAAGGGGGCCATTGATGAAACAGCCACTCCCACCCCAGCTCATCTTCACCACCCCGGCCCTCTCCCACAGACTTTCACAAACGCACGCTCACCCGAGATTCACTGAGCACATACCACGTGGGAGTCATGTCTTCACCCCGAGAACACCTCGGCGGACAGACAGCCTTGACTCTCAGGAACTAATGTCACGTGTCTCCTCTCCCAGCCCTGAACATGACCAGCGCCTCCAGTTTCCAGATGCTGCGGGGAGCAGTGATCATATTCACAGGCCTGTTCTCAGTGGCCTTCCTGGGGCGGAGGCTGGTGCTGAGCCAGTGGCTGGGCATCCTCGCCACCATCGCGGGGCTGGTGGTCGTGGGCCTGGCCGACCTCCTGAGCAAGCACGACGATCAGCACAAGCTCAGCGAAGTGATCACAGGTGCAGCGGGGTTGGGACCCAGGGGCCGCCCTTCCTGTCCTCTAGGAGCCCAGCACAGAGCCAATCAACAAGCTGTTACAAGCTCTGCTGCATGCCAAGCCCTGGGTGGGCCTGTGGGGACCCACTGCTGTGGACATGCACCTGCTCTCAAGTTGGCAAATAGAGTGTAGGGGAGGCCAGAGGCCCAAGCAGCATGAGAAATGGGTAGATAAGGAACCGGGGGTCAGAGGAAGCAGAGAGCGTGTGCTGTGATGTACCTGTCTGCACCCAAACCGCTGGATTTGGGGGAGGAGAGAGATGAACATGTATTGAGCACTTACTCCAGAAAGAAAGCAGTGCAGCCCATTCTACAATGAAGTGACCACCCTGGTCACTCAGAGGTAGGATTAATCCAGAAATGTTTGTTTCCACGCCTGTGCTCAAAAGACCTGCTTACCCCATTCTGCAGGCCTCTGGGCCTTCTGGGACCTCAGCCCAGAGGGGGTGAGGTGCTGCCTTATCAACCTACCCCCACCCCCGGGGGGCCAGCAGATTAGTTATGTTATGACTGTGCCTCGTGAACTGTATTGTCCTGCAAAAGTCATGGGCTGTTGTTCTGTCCCCTTGGGGGCCGTCTTCCCTCAGCTTTGGGCCCACCACCCTGTCCACAGCCCCTTCTGGCTCGCTGCCCCCCTCACCCTGGGCCTGTTGGTCCTTTCCCACAGGGGACCTGCTGATCATCATGGCCCAGATCATCGTCTCCATCCAGATGGTGCTCGAGGAGAAGTTCGTCTACAAGCACAATGTGCACCCTCTGCGGGCAGTTGGCACGGAGGGTGAGTGAGCGCAGGGGCTGGGGGGAGGGCGCTGGTCGGGGGCACACTGGAGGGTAGCATGTGGAGTGAACTCACATGTAGGAGCACAGGTCCAGGTGCCAGGGACCACTGGGAGGGGTGAGCATCCTGCCCCGCTTCCTTCCTCCCTTCGCCACGTACGTCGTGCACATGGCCAGGAGCTCAGGGAGGATGAGGCTGAAGATGAATTAGTTGTAAGCCTCACTCTAGGGGCGCTGACCAGCAAGAAGTGACCAAGCAGTGGTTTGAGCTCGGGCCACCTGTGCTCAAGTGATGTTGCACCTGCCAAGCCTACCTGAGCGCCTTGGGTCAGGGAAGGTGGCATTTGAGCTGCAATTTCAACAGGCAGAGTAGGAAGGAGGGAACCCCAGACAGAGCGAAGACATGGGGAGCTGGACCTGAGTTTACAACCCAGTGAGGAATCGTTTGGGCGAGATGCAGGTTTGATGTTGGGAGAATGATCAGGTCAAGTTCATATGGAGAACCTTAAACATCAGGCAAGTGAATTTAAGTGACAGGCAGGGAAGAACCACCAGAGGTTTTAAAGCAGGGAAATAACTATTAAAATTATGCTTTAAAAATATGAAACTAGCAGGGAGGATTAGAGCAATGCTACCAAATGTGGCCTGTGGCCTCGTCAGGTTGCTCTCTGTGCCTGGCCCACAGTGAGCTGAGGGCTACGGCAGAATGTTCATAACTACATCACCGACATTGTCACGGATACTCTGTTTCTGCTCCTTTTTTCCCTAGCCAGACTTTCTGAATGAAGCGGTGCATTGATTTACATTCTGGTTCAGCTCCTTATCACAGGCCAGTGACGCTGAATGAGAGCGGTTTTCCACACTCGTGGGCACCGTAGTGGTGATGACCAGCAATTCTTTTTTAAACGAGTAGACTGGAATTGAGAAGTCAGAGAGCATTGCACACTGTAAGGGTAGCTGCTGTTCTGTGAAAGCACACGTGTGTGTGTGTGTGCCTGTGCATGCGTATACTGGCCGCAACGTAAAATGCACTTCTCCTGGTGTAGTCGGAAAATGTGGGTTAACGTGGAGAAGGGCAGCTGGAGCCCATTCAGTGGCCGCTGTGAACTCCGGATGAGAGGGGACGGCTCTCGGCCCTGAGAGGAAGGCCCTGGTGTGGGGGCCACGAGGACGGGTGGCAGGAGATGAGGGGGGGCCTGCTGGCCCCGATGTGCTGGGAGTGGGAGTCAGGGCCAAGCAGAGAGTGTGACGTGCTCCCTTCTCTCCCCAGGCCTCTTTGGCTTCGTGATCCTGTCCCTGCTGCTGGTGCCCATGTACTACATCCCTGCCGGCTCCTTTAGCGGAAACCCTCGAGGGATGCTGGAGGACGCCCTGGACGCCTTCTGCCAGGTGGGCCGGCAGCCGCTCATCGCCCTGGCGCTGCTGGGCAACATCAGCAGCATCGCCTTCTTCAACTTTGCGGGCATCAGCGTCACCAAGGAGATGAGTGCCACCACCCGCATGGTGCTGGACAGCCTGCGGACCGTCGTCATCTGGGCACTGAGCCTGGCGCTGGGCTGGGAGGCCTTCCACCCGCTGCAGATCCTCGGCTTCCTCATCCTCCTGACGGGCACTGCCCTCTACAACGGGCTGCACCGCCCGCTGCTGGCACGCCTGTCCCGCGGCCAGTCCCCAGCAGAGGAGGGCGAGCGAGAGCGCCTGCTGGATCCCTCTCGGACTCTCATCAATGATGCCAGCTGAGCCTCCTGCGGGCCTGCTGCCACCTGGATGCACCTTGTTCACCCTGAGGCTGAGGCCGCACAGGTTTGTGAGCCTCAAGCTCCCTGTCCCCAAGGCCTCGCCCTGTCCCTCCCCACAGTCCCCCAGGACAGACCCCCAGACCACAGAAGACGACAGGACACCCAGTCCTCCTTTGTCACCACGTCCCCCAGGCCTGAATGCAGTGACGACGCCAAGCTCACCCAGGCCCCCAGAGCAGCACTAACGCGAAACCACGCAGTGGAATTGCAGGACTAACACCCCGAGGGTTTTCTCATCAAACTAAAATTATTCTCCAGAGAAGAGAGGCCAGTGAGCAAATTCAAAGCAGAACTAAGTGCCCCGGGTTTTTTTTTTGGGTTTTTTTTGTTTGTTTGTTTGTTTTTTAAATTAAATCTTTATTGTTCAGATTACAGTTGTTCCTCTTTTTTCCCCCCATAGCTCCCCTCCACCCGGTTTCCACCCCACCCTCTGCCCTTACCCGCCCCCCCACTGACCTCATCCATAGGTGTACGATTTTTGTCCAGTCTCTTCCCAC
>NW_005367354.1:1573135-1577704 GCF_000412655.1 Myotis brandtii | reverse complement strand
CTCCCTCCCGATTGAAAAAGACAACCGCATCCTCAGTTGTCAGCCCTTTCCTCACGAGCCTCCGTACCTCTGCACTTTACTTCTGCACCTCCTCTGAGTCTCAGTGTGCTTTTCTCTTTCCTTCTAGTTGTAGAATTTCCACTCAGCCAGCCTTCCTGTGGTTCTGGATGATGTCTGTTTTGTCTTTTAGTTGTATTTTTGAAGTGGTTGTTCGAGGCAGCAATTTCCGGTGTTTACCTATGCCCCCATCTTGGTTTCTCCTAAGTGCTCCGTTTTTAAAACGTTTAAGATATCCCCTAGCTCTGTCTGGAGCCTTAGGTTTCGCTAACTCGGCCTGTGCTCCCAGCCCCTTGCCTAGACTCTCTGGGCCTCGGTGTCCTGTAAAGTAGATGGTGTCAGCCTGTGGCTTCGGAGCCTCCCAACCCCAGCTGGGCCCATTCTGTGGCCTGTGATTTTGACCAACCTGGGAAAGGAGTGACAGCCCATTCATTGGGGATTCCCTCTGCCCACAGGGCCTCCCCCAGGTCTGTTTTGGTGCCCAGGTGCCCTTGCTCACACACCCTCAGGGCTCCCCTTCCTGGGAGAGATTGCAGGGGAGTTCCAGGCAGCCCTTGGTGTAGCAGCTTTTATGAACGCTGCACCTTCCCTTTTAACTGAGGCCCAAAATTATCAGTTGTTTGGCAAGACCGGTGTCCTGCCATGGGCTCTGGCCATGTAGCCACATGGTCCTGCCACAGGCTGGAATCTAGAGCATAGCTGGCCCTCAGCCCACCTGCAGGGTGATGGATTGACCAGGATCCTGCCTGTTCAGAGTAATGCTGGCATCCCAGGCCTTCTATGAAGTGCTTAACTTTCATGCTAGCGCATAACAGCCTGCACAGGTGGGTGCAGATGAGGAAACCGAGGTCAGGGAAGGTTAAGTGACTTCCTCATGGAGCAGGTGTTTAAGTCATGAGATCTGATTCCAAATCTGTAGCCCCACCTGCCATACTGGTCTCTCTCTGGGGTCTTTGGAGGAATTTTCTGTGGCTGGGATAGAAACATCATGACCTGGTGTCCTCCCAGTAGGTCCCCCTCAGCCCCCTCAAAGAGAGGGAGCTGGCATCCGGGACCCCAGGGAGCCGAGCAGCCCTCCATCCCAGCGTTCCTCACTCCCTGGCAGTCTCGGGGGCCTCAGACCATGTTCCTGGGCAGCTCGAGCATAAAACAGCAGATGCCGTCCTTAAAATCAAGTCTAGGGGAAGGGATCTTTGACAAGTAAAACCCTCAGGCTGTGTGGGAATCCAGCGGGTTATTAAAGGTTGTTGGGAGAAGAGGGTCTTTCTTTCCCACCAGCCCTGAGTCCCAGGGGGCCCTGGGCAGCTCCGGACACAGTGTGTGTCACAGGAAGAAGGAAATGGAGAGCGAGGGTGCTGGGGACTACAGCTGCCTTGTCAAAAAAAAAAACAACAACAACCAACCTTGGGATGTTGTTTCAGCCTTTCTGTTAAAAAAGAAAAGGGAAATTAGCAGTATGGATTTTTTTAAAGAGGGAAGGAGTGGCAATTGGGGTGTTCCTGGGGCAGCCTCTAGAATGTTGGATGGAAAAGCTCTCAGGTACCAAAGCATGGAAACCACCCAGACCATCATCCATTGTTCAGATGAAGAAACTGAAGCCCAGAGAGAGGCAGGAACGTCCCAAGGTCACAGCCAGTGACAGGCAAAGCCAGAGAGCCTGGCTCAGCCCTTGCCCATCCGGGAGCCGTACCCGGACACCAGGACTGTGCAGGCCAGCGCACAGTGGGGTGTCATGGAAGGCTGCACTGTGCGCCAGGGTGGTCTGTCAGGGCACTGCAGTCCCTGCTGATGGGGCATCAGCTTTTATTTATGTTACTGAATTTATTGGGGTGACATTGGTTTGCAAAACCATACGAGTTTCAAGTGCACAACTCAATAAAACATCTGCACCCTGTATCATGTGCCCTTGCCCATGAACCATCAGCTTTGCTCAGAGGGGAGGAAACGTTTTATTGTACATACCATCGTGGAGTGGAACATAAAATCCACATAGATTGCTCTATCTGGTTTGGCTCAGTGGATAGAGCATCGGCCTGTGGACTGAAGAGTCCCGGGTTTGATTCCGGTCAAGGGCACATGCCCGGGTTGCTGGCTGGATCCCCAGTAGGGGACATGCAGGAGGCAGCCAATCAATGATTCTCTCTCATTGATGTTTCTATCTCTTCCTCTCAGTAACAGGCCGACGCTCTATCCACTGAGCCAAACCGGTTTCGGCAAGAATGTATTTTTAAAAATAAAATTCACACAGATCCTAGGATAGAATAGATGCCTCAAGAGAATTCATGCTGACAGTAGGTACCCTCCCAATCCCTAGAGGCGTGCTCACTGTCCTGTTGGAGGGTGTGTTTGAGAAGCTTTGCTGTGTCATGCTGCCATGTGCATGGGATCTCCACTCTGCTGCTGAGTCTGGAGGGCTGGAGGGGATGTCTTAGCTGGGGCCCTACCGTTCTGAATGGAGTAAGGAGGCCCTGAATGGCATGGAGACCCTGAACCCCCAAATCAGAATTGACTGATAGACTTCTGCAAACATCAGTTCAAACACAATGTAATTTAAACCATCTGTATTGTAGTGAACTCAGCAGTCCCTGCCCATCACAGAGTGGTCCTGGGAGAGCCTGAGGCCCTGGAGTGCCCCTCCACTCCTCTCACCGGAACCTGCCCACCGGGCAGAAATGTAGGGCCCTGCCAAGTGGTTCTGTTTGCTTTCACTTTGTCCGAAGGTCTCAGCATAGTTGCAGCAAACAACACTCCAGGAGGTCAGAGCCCTGACCCCTAATGAGGATGGGCGGGGGCCTGGAGCAGAGGGTCACCTGGTGCAGGGGAGAGAAGCAGAATCAGGAGTCAGAGAGTGTGTCCTCAGCCCTGCCTCTACCTCAACGGGGTGACCGAGGACCAGTCACGTTACCTCTCAAGACCTTGGCTATCTATAAAAAGGCGAGCTTCTCAGCATTCCTAAATGTGTCCACCTCCCTAACCCACCTGTAGATCAATATTCTTTCATATTTGCCTGGGTTTAGAGCCCCTCTGGCCTTTTGTTGACTACATCCCTTCAAAACCTGCCGTCAGCAGGGAGTTCCCTATGTAGCCATGAAAGTTTATAAATCACCCTTCTTCATTGTCACAAAAAATTTTTAATGAGGGATTTCTGTCCCAGAATTCAGCATGTGTCAGAACTTACTTTTTTAAGGCTGAATAATAGTCCATTGTATGTATATACCACAATTTGTTTATTCATCCATTGGGACATTTTGGACTATTGGGAATAACACTGCTATGTGTACAAATACCTTTTCAAGTCCCTGCTTTTAATTCTTTTTAAATTAACATTGATTTTTTTGTTTGTTTGTTTTAGAGAGGAAGGGAGAGAGAGAGGGAGAAACATCGATGTAAGAGAGAAACATGGATAGGCTGCCTCCTGCACACACCCTGGCAATACTGAGCATGTGCCCTCACTGGGAATGGAACCAACAGAGCCACACTGGCCAGGCCTCTGCTTTTAATTCTTTTGAGTATATACCCAGAAGTGGAATTGCTGGATCGTATGCTAATTCTATGTTTAACTGTTGGGCCAATTGCCATACTATTTTTCCACTGTGGTTGCATCATTTTAAATTCCCACCAGCAGTGAACAAGGGTTCTGTGAAATCGCTAATTTTGTAATGGCATTTTTCCTGATTATAGTAAGTGTTAACTGTAGGACATTTAGAAAATGCAAGGAAGTAAAACGGAGAAAGTAAAATCCCCTTTATTCTCACTACCCAGTTCTACACTTGGCCTGAATGCGGATTATCCACAATAGGAAGGAAGGTGACGTTTCCCTGGGACAATTCTTTTGTAATGTCCGAGAGCGTGACCCAAGAATAGTGCTGAGGTCCCGCCAGACCCTATCCGCAGATCCCGAACTATCAAGAACATGCAGTTAAACTGGCTTGTGAGTCATATTCGCGGGGTGTTCCCGGGAGGGTCACAGGCGCGACAGGGGGTTGTCACGTTCTCTGTAGGTCTGTTTCCTCATCTTTAAACGCCGTCTCTGGGTAGAAAGAGCAAAACATAAAACGTTTGAGCCAAGTGACTTGTCAGAAACGCGATCTGCAAACTCATCTCCACCTCCAGAATCGAGCTTTCCTTTGTCCACCAGAGGGCACCGGAGGACACGAGTCTGCCAGCATCGCTACAAACAAGTAGAGGAAGGTAGAAAGTCCCGCCTCCTTTCACTTCTTCAAGTGTCCATTGGCTGATCCGACCGTCGATCTTTCACGTCCCCGTTCCTCTTCCTATCACTGCCGCCGTCAGCCTCCAGGCCTGTGCTCTCATTGGTTGCCCCCGTGGTCGCTCTGCTCCGGAGGCAGCCACTGGGAGTCGCAGGATTCGGTTTTAAAAAACGCCGGCGGTGATCGGCTGTGCGAGCCATTTGAACCCCAGGCAGCGCGTTCCGCGTGGGTCCTACCCCGGGGGCGGACGGGACCCGGGCGCTCCCAGACCTCCCAGTCGCCAGCCTCAACCCCCAAATCC
>NW_005367354.1:1571400-1572899 GCF_000412655.1 Myotis brandtii | reverse complement strand
CGGCCCCTTTCCCTCCGAGCCGGACCCCCTGCAGCCTGTCTGTAAGCTGGGCACGGCCGGCTCCGCGTGCCCATTTCACAGACGAGAACACCGAGGCCCGCCTGCTGAGCCCGGGATCCAGCCCGATCCCCGGCTCCTGGTCCGCAGGCCTGGCAGCATCTGCTCGGAGCAGGTCCCCAGTTCCAAGCCGCGCGAGGGACTGGGGAAGGTAGTTCCGAGGAGGAGAAAGACCTGGCCTAATGCCAACCTCTCGTGATATACTAGCATTAATTGAGTGCTTACCCCTAACTAGGCGTTGTGCTAACTCGTTGCGTGAATTATCTCAACGTCATGTTGTGACCATTATACAGATGAGAACTCTGAGGCGCCTACAGGCCAGGTAAGTTGAAGGTCACACAGCTTGTCCTGGCGGACACAGGTTTTCTACACGTCGGTGTTAGTGCTTTTTTAAGTTGCAAAATTATTGGTTCCTTTTTGTGACTATTTCGAACAATGATTCTATCAGAAGGTTCCCTGCTCGGTTTGTTTTGTTTTTCCTTCCTGGGGTGGCTGCGTTGGGCCTTAACCTAGCAGAGCTCTCACCTGGTTCCCTCTGGGAGGTGTGTGCGCAGGAAGACTGGCCTGGGGTCCTCCGGATCTGCCATCACTGCTTCCCTTTTCTTCTGCTTCATAGCTACGAGCAGCGTGGGGGAAAAAAGTATATGGTAGAGTCTTTATAGATGTTGCCATTGTGAATGTGAGTTTTATTTTTCTTTCCTAAATATAAATAACCTTTGCACCCAGCCAACTTGCTGAATTTTCTTGTTAATCCTAACAGTCTTTTAGTTGCTTAATTGAAATTTTTAGCTAGGCTATTATTTTGTCTGCAGAGAATGACTTTTGAATCTTTTTTATTTGTATGCATTTTATTTATTATTGTATTAGTGAGGCCTTGAGACTAGTCTATATATATAAAAGGCTAAGTGGCTAGCGGACCAGTAGCTATGATGCGCAATGACCACCAGGGGACAGACGCTCCGACCAGTAGCTATGACGCACACTGACCACCAGGGAGCAGACACTCAACGCAGGAGCTGCCAAGCACCAGCAACTTTGCAGTGTCCCCTCACACTCCGGGACCCTTTGGGGGATGTCTGACTGCCGGTTTCAGCCAGATATCCGCCGGCCAGGCTGAGGGACCCCACCTGCCTGAGGGACCCTGCTCACTCCACAGACGCCCTTCAAGCCCTGGCACCACCCCAGGTGCGGCCAGCCGGGGAGGAACCACGGGGGGTTGGCTCCAGGGCATGTTGGCCCATCTCGCCCAGTCCCACCCTGCTGGCCACCTTCTAATTAATTTCCTTTCAGTGTGCACAAATCCGTGCACCGGGCCTTTAGTATTGAAATAAGAGCAGTGTTTTGGCCATCTTTGTCTCGTTCGTAATTTTATTTTATTTTATTTTATTTTATTTTTTAATATATTTTATTGATTTTTTACAGAGAAGAAGGGAGAGGGATAG
>NW_005367354.1:1566567-1570942 GCF_000412655.1 Myotis brandtii | reverse complement strand
CGATCAGCTGCCTCCTGCACACTCCCCACTGGAGATGTGCCCGCAACCAAGGTACATGCCCTTGACCAGAATCGAACCTGGGACCCTTGAGTCCGCAGGCCAATGCTCTATCCACTGAGCCAAACCGGTTAGGGCTCGTTCGTAATTTTAACGGGAATATTGTTAAGTATGATGTTTGCTGTTGCTTTCCTATATAGAAACATCTCTCTACTCCTGGCTGAATTAGATGATTATCACAGATGGACACCCCACGTTTTCTGGCAGTCTGACGGCACTGGTCTGGCCGTCTGGCTTTTCCTTTACCCACTGACTGTTGCATACATTTTTCTTCCTCTGCGAATTGCTACAACTCCAGAGCCCCGTCTCACTCTCAGCTGATGCCGACCTTGCCTCATGCTTCGCTGAGGAAATAGAAGCCTCCAGACTGCATTCCCCTTATCTTCTCACAGCAGAGAACCTAGGTGTCCCCCTTCCCGTCAAAAGCCACTCCTCCTCCGAGGGCTCTTGGTCATATTCTTCTCCTACGTTCCCAGGAGCTTTCTGTTAACCTCTCCACCTGCACTTAGCATTAAATCCAAACTCCTTACACTGGCATTCTCCAAATGTGCCCCGCTATTTCCGATCTAAAGATGAAGGGCAGCCCGGCAGGTGTGGCTCAGTGGTTGAGCATTGGCCCATGAACCGGGAGGTCACAGTTGGATTCTGGGTAGGGGCACATGCCTGGGTTGGGGGCTCGATCCCTGGTGTGGGGGGTGTAGGAGGCAGCTGATCAATGATTCTCTCTCATCATTGATGTTTCTATCTCTCCCTCCCCTTCCTCTCTGAAATCAATAAAAATATATTTAAAAAAAGAACCTTTGCTTGAACTCAGAGACCATGAGCCATTGTTCTTATTTGCCTATATAGATATGTGCCCTCTCATTATTGTTGTTTTTTTATGGTCTCACCCTAGCCAGTTTTGCTCAATGGGTAGAGCGTTGGCCTGCGGACCAAAGGGTCCTAGCTTCTGTTCCGGTCAAGGGCTTGTACCTTGGTTGCAGGCTCCTCCCCATCCCCCCGGCCCTGGTTGGGGCTCCTGCAGGAGGCAACCAATCGATGTGTTTCTTTCACATGGATATTTCTCTCTGTCTTTCCCTCTCTCATCCACTCTCCCTAAAAATCAATGGAAAAATATCCTCGGGTGAGGATTAACAAAAACAAAAACAAAAAGTCTCCATGTCTTTTGTCGACGAGCTCAGATTCCTCTGGTATTAGTTTGTTGAGTGTGGTTCGCTCCTCTCGTGGTGTTGGCCTTCTTAAATTGTTTGGTGACCTTTCGTTGTGTCCTGTGGCTGCTGTGTCTGTCTATCAAAGGCTGCCTCCAGTGAGTGGATTGTTGACTGCTGGTAAGGAAGGAGGCCATGCCAGTAGCTTGCCTCCTGGGTATGTGCCTCCCTCTTTCTCCTAAATGTCACCCATCCCCTAGACACTGCTCTGCTGTTCTGGCCCACATTCCCCACCCAGGATAGAGTCTCCGCTGCCAGTTGTGTGGCGTAAGGTATCTCTGGATTGCCTCCCCGACCCCATTTGCTCTTGCAGCTTTTCTCAACCTTTGTAATGAGTTCACTGTGTCAAATCCTTTCTATTGAACTACTTGGTGTGGAGTCTCTTTTCTTGGCTGCACCTTGAGTAACATTTGTGAAACTGAGTTTATCCTTCAGAATGTTTTTGTGGGTCATTTTGTTTTTATTCTTCATTCCACTTATCAGAGGTTTATTTCTTTTTATTGGTCCTTGATTTAATTTATGGAGCAGCAATACTATTTTTTTGTTTTACTCTTTTTGATTTATTGTATTGTCTTGAATATTTCTTTGATTCTACCTTCTTTGGGCTTATTTTATTTTCTTCCTAACACTTGAGTTGAGCGCTTTGGTCAGCTATCTTTAAATGTTCTTGTTTTCTAATAAATAGATCTTGAGGCTATACATTTTCCTCGAGTACTATTTGGCTGTATCTCATAAGTTTTGATATGTAAATTTTATTTTTATTCATTTCTAAATAACTCATTTCAATTAAGTTTAACACAAGAGTTAGAAAAAAATTAGTTTTTGTATTCCTGTGTTTTTAATTTGTGATCAGAGAGTTTGACTTTTTTGATTTCTACTCTGGGGAATGTTTCTTTTAGGATTTCTTTTTATTGCTGTTGGAACTAAGCTGTGACCACACACTCTGACTCCTAGCCCAGCAGCCTGGCATTGGTACTGAGTTTTGCCACTTCTGAGGGCCCACTCTGGCCACTAATGAGCTCTGGCCGCATGTCTTCACCTCTCTGGGCCTAAGGATAACCAAGGCAAAAGAACTGCACCGGATACTCTCTCCGATTCCTTCCAGCTTCCCCCCAAAAAGACCTAAAAACAAAACAACTGGGTTTCCAATCGAGGTGGGAGAGTCAGAAGAGAGGTACAGAGTACTGTGGGGCCCAGAGGAGGGAGGTGGCCCACCAGCTTAGAAAGGGTTGGAAGTCAGAAAAGGCTGCCTGTGAGAATTGGCATTTAAGATCATACCCTGAAAGGGGCATTCATTCGTTCAACAGATATTTATTTAGCACTTCCCTGCTGCTTTCCAGTTACTGAAGATCGCTGCAGTGAATAAAATAGACCAAGCCCTGCTTTTGTGGGTTATTTTATGACCTAGCAATTTTTTCAATATATTTTTATTGATTTCAGAGAGGAGGAGAGACATCAATGATGAGAGAGAATCATTGATTGGTTGCCTCCTGCACACCCCCCACTGGAGATCGAGCCCACAACCTGGGCATGTGCCCTGACCAGGAATCATCCTGGTTCATAGGTCGATGATCAACCAAGGAGCCACACTGGCTGGACACCGTCTAGCAATTACACAGTTTGACAGCCAAGCTTCGAGGCAGCACCTGTTTTCTACTGCACCTCACCCCATGCATGACACCCATGACTCAACCCTTTTTTTTTTTTTAATTGATTTCACTGAGAGAGAGGGGGGAACTTCTATTTGTTGTTTCGCTATTTGTGCATTCATTGGTTGATTCTTGTATGTGCTCTGACTGGGATTGAACTCACAACCTTGGTGATTCAGGACAAAGCTCTAACCAACTGAGCTACCCAGCCAGGGCTGACTCAACTCTTTTGCTTAGGCACTCCCTCCCGTCTACCTGGTCGCCCATCTGGTCGCCCTTCTGGTCGCCCATCTGGCCGCCCACCTGGTCGCCCATCTGGTCGCCGGAGACATCTGATTCTGAAGGAGATCCGACATCTTCAGAAGAGCACACACCTGTTATTAAGGAAGATGCCCTTCTGCCGCCTGGTGAGCTCCAGGGGGCTTCCTGCCCACCCCCATGCTGCCTCCTTTCTCTAAATGTCC
This sequence comes from Myotis brandtii, assembly GCF_000412655.1. Taxonomy (NCBI): domain Eukaryota; kingdom Metazoa; phylum Chordata; class Mammalia; order Chiroptera; family Vespertilionidae; genus Myotis; species Myotis brandtii. The sequence goes on along the minus strand of NW_005367354.1, from coordinate 1,567,564 downwards.
CCAGTATTGGGGACCCTATCATCTGTTGCCCAAATGGCCAGGGGACCTCTTCTCTAAATTGGTAGGGAACTCTTCATTTTCTAAAAACACGAGCCTGCCAAGGGTACCTTCCAATAAATTATGGGATTAATTTCCAACCCCACCCCCCTTGAAACTGTGTTCTTTGATTATGTAAATAGAAACCCTCTCACCCACCTGTTCATCCCTGCCCTCCGCTGGGAGATTGCCTTCTCCTCCGCCCACCGCCAGTAAGAGACATGCCAAGTCCTAAGCTCCCAGGAGCTGATACCCGCTGCTCCTTAGGTCCAAAGATTAAGGACCAGGAAGGTATAGAGGAAATGAAGATTGGCAGAGACTCGTGGAGAGAGTCTTATCTTCCCTCGAGTCTCTATTCCCCCACTCTCTGCTCCTCCCCACTCACCTCCTTTGCCTCCCCTCTCCACCCCTTCACAGGTAAGAGAAATATGTGTTAAATTCACTCGCGGTGTGGACTTCAATTGGCAAGCCCATGCCCTGTTGGCCCTCCAAGAGGTAAGAAGAGGGCCCTGGTAGTGGGGTGAGGGCTGAGTATAGGAGAGAGGTGCAGCATTCCACAGGGCTGGCTGTGGAGTGTCGCGCTGACTCATGCCTCCAGGAAAAGAGCCACGAGAACACAGGGTTTGGAGGCAGGATCTGGCCTGGCAGTAGCAGAATCCCCAGGCAGTTCGGGCTCATTCTGTGAGCAGCCTTCCCTCTAGTCCTTGGAGCCCCCCCAGATTAAGTGTAGCAGGCCCCCAGGAAAAAGCAGCCTGTGCCCCCCGCTAGGTCAGTCCACCTCTGTTTCCGTCCCCAGGCGGCAGAAGCGTTTCTAGTACATCTCTTTGAGGACGCCTACCTCCTCTCCCTACACGCCGGGCGTGTTACTCTCTTCCCGAAGGATGTGCAGCTGGCCAGGAGGATCCGAGGCATCCAGGAAGGGCTGGGCTGAGGTGCCGGCCGCCCCTGTAAGCCTTTCCAG
>NW_005367354.1:1562892-1566535 GCF_000412655.1 Myotis brandtii | reverse complement strand
CGCGGAGCACCCAGCCTCTCATCAGTGGGGAGTGGGATTTGTGCTGAAGGAATTTCTCTTCTCCTTAGGTCCTTGCCCTCTTGACTTCCCTTTGTTCTCGAGAAAAAAATTTGACCTGGTTTTACCTTGAGTATTTGGGACTCTGTGGCTCGTGCCCTTTGGTACAATGTTAAATAAAGATATTTTTCTATTAAGTAATGACCAGATGACCCAAATTTCTGTCAGAATTAAGCCTCTTCGTCTTATAAGGCCCAGACAACCTCATTTTGATTTAAAAGAAGGTTTTCTTACTTTTGAAAATGCCTTGTTAGTAAATGCGATTTCTTCATTGCAGGGATGATACCAGGGACTCTGGCTGGAGCCGGACCGATCCATGGCGTCCGGGATGCTGCCTGGACGTGCCGTCTCTCAGCAGAGTGTGCATGTTGGTTTTGTAATTGTTGGGTTTTTTTAAAGAACTTCATGGCTCTCCTCTGCAACAAGGTCACATAGAAGAAAATCAACATGGTTCCAGAGGCCTGCAAATTACTTTCAGATAGAGACTCTGAGGTTGACTTCGGTTTATAAATTGCTCACATGACTGCTTAGTGATTCTGAAGACGTCAGATTTGTTGATAATTACCATTTAAATGTCCCCCCCCCATTTACATTTTTTTACCATATGTATATTTACTTCTATTTAACACATAAGGGAAAAAATAAGAAAAGAACACCAGCCAGTTGCATGGGGGAGCCTATAACTCCTTGTCCTTCAGATTAACTTCATTGGTGGCGGCAGAGCCACACACTCTGTCTCTATGGCCCAATGGCCTGGCACTGGTACTGAGCCATGTACCAATGTCAGGCCATTGGGCTATGGAGTTGGCGTGTGGTGAACTGTCAACAAATGCAGCTTCTCAAAAACTCAGCTGGGGTGGAAACTGAATATCTTTTAAAGTTAAATGTTCTGACTCTTCTTAGTAAATGTCTGTCAAAATCATTTGGAAGCTCTATCTTACAGAATTCTGTTATTTGTAAATCACAGAAGATGCAACATATTTAAAATTTTTCATCCCAGGATTTTAAAGTGACTTTTCAATGTATTGACAGGTATTTTCATAACTTCTTTGTGGGGAGATTATAAAAATAAAAATAATTCTTTAATGAAAAAAGCTTAAAGCAAAGTTACTGTTAACGGCATACATGTATATTTTATGTGTTAACATTAAGTTCTTCGTTTGTACACCGCAAACCGCTGAAATGTAAACAAGAGAGCCCAGTGGAGGAGGGAGCAAATAAAACCTTGCCCTTCTCTTGTAACTGAAAGCACTTTAAGAGATTTCCAGACAAAAGGGAAATGCCACCCTGAGTTTTAGATTTTGTGTCTGGTGAAAATGATTAGAGAGGGCAGACTAGTCAACTGATCAGAGACAAACTGAAGGAAAGGACCAAGTTCTATTTAATACATTTTAACTTTTTGGAAAATTTTCTTGTTGGACCTCAAGTCATATTTATGCAGGCACTCAGATAAAGCTTATATACCTGTTAATATATTTAAAGTTCTTGGCAAAGCGTTAATTAGAAGATTATCATCTTCCTCCAGTTTTCTTCAAATTGTACTAAGCAGAATACCAGTACAACCAACACCTGTCCACATGCCCCATGCCCTTCGTGTGCATTTCCTCGTGTAGTTGTCACAACAAGGTTAAAAGAATGTGTTATGATCCCCACATTCTGTGCGGGAGCCAAAGCTCAGATGAATGGGCTAACTCTCCAAGGTCAAGTATCCAGAAAGTAGCACAAAAGATTCCAGCCTGTAGTCTTTGTTTCCCAGGAGAGAGAGCCTAGATTATAAATAAATCTAAAATCAACTACTGGGGACATTCACAACCTCAGGTTTGGGTGCAATTTTCACCAATGTTCCAGGTCGACAGAGGACTTCGAGCCAGCTCTTTTCTGACCAAAGGAGGTGGGTCCAAGACAGCCAAGAGGCAAGAGTCCAAACGAGGCCCGCTAAATGTTGCAGAAAACGTTTACTGCCACTAGAGGGCTCCCTCCCCTTGGGCAAGAAGTGCCGCATGGACCTGAAGAAGCTGCTGTGAGGCGCGGAATGGGGCTCCACTGCCTCCCCAAGCTGCCCGGAGGAATCCAGAGGTCAGTGCCCCAACCTGGAGCAGTGGGGGAAAGGAAGAGTCATGCCCCCAAGTTTTCACAGCCAAACCCAGGCTCCCCTTCAAGTTGGGGTTTGCTGAGCCTGGACCGGGGGTCCTGTGGGGTGGGCCCCAGGCTCATTTGGGGGCTCCCTGCATATGCTCATGATTGGGGTGAGGGCAGTAAACCTTCCTCCCAGGAGATGTGGAAACTCAATGGAGATAATCCAGAAGTGCATCCCCCAAGTGCAGCCTGGCCTGCTCCAGGCCCTGAGCCCACCGCAAAGGACCGCAGGCAAGTGGCCCAGGGCACCTCACCTCGGCGGCTCTGCGGGCCAGAGCCCGGGTAGGTTTTGCTGAGAGGGGAGGGGACCCCCTCCAGAGTAGCGAGACATGTTTTGTTTGAAAATATCCCGCCGAGGGACCCACCTCTCGGGGCTGAGCAGCCGCAGCCGGGAACTCCCTCACCCCCCCCCCCCCCCCACCCCTCGGGCCGCAGGGTAGGGGCTTCGGCAGGGAACGGGAAGAACGGGAACGCGGGATGGAGTTGGAAGCAAGGTCTCAGTGCTGCACTTTAACACCATCTCAATGGCAGCGCTTTTGGAGTGACATTCAGTCAAAAGAAGCAAATTACTAAACTGTATGTAAGCTATTAGTACAAATACGTCAAACAACATACGGTAAGGGCTTGAGGGGATCAGGAGATGGTACGAAGGCGTAATGATCCTCTTTTTTTAGATTTGCTGATTTGCTAAATTATGTGCACATGTAAAGCGTGAAGATACAAGGTGGAGCAGATGTAAATGGTCATAAAACATGTCTAGGGGCTCCGCCGTCCCCCGAATAAGGGGTATCGGAGATAGGGCGGCGGCTGGACCCGAGGGCTCTGCATGGAGAAGCCCTAGCTGAGCGCCAACAGGAGTGAACTCGGGTTCGAGCCACAACAGAGGGGAGGTGCAAACGTAGGTGGCCCGGGGTGGCCGTCCACTCTGTACGGGAGGACGTTTCCCCATAATGACAGCCCCTGCCCTCTCTATCCTGGAATCCGCTGAGTGTCCACTTCGAAGGCGTCGGTCTGGGTCTGGGTCTGGGTCTGGGTCTGGGCAGGAACCGGGAGGCTCTAGCCGGGCCTGCAGGGAAGGGCAGGGCCTGCAGCCGCGGGGGAGAGGCGGCCGGGCATTGTTTCAGCCCCTCGGGTGGGGTCCTGCAGGGGGAGGGGAGGCGGTCTGCCCTCGGGACCGCCTCGTCCTCCCAGGGGACCAGTGCATCAGCTCGTCTGAGAGCCCGAGCTTTGTGAACAGTCGGGAGTCACCATGGAAACCCCAAGGAGCGCGGCGCAGGTCACGAGGGGAATTGGCAGCGGATGCCGAGCCTCGCCCTCTGCCCCATCTCGGACCCGGGTCCTGCAGCAGGGCCTGTCGGGAGTTGTAGTCCCAAGGCGGCAGCCGTGTGCGTCGCAGAAGATGCCGGGCACCGCCTGTCCCCGCCTCCCCCTAACCTGCTAGAGCGAGGTG
>NW_005367354.1:1562110-1562727 GCF_000412655.1 Myotis brandtii | reverse complement strand
ACCCCTGCAGCCGCAGCATCCTGGAAGAGTGGGTGATGGCGGGGCGGGCGGTGGGCTCCTTCTCCCCGGCCTGGGGCGTCCATCTCGCGACCTCTGTTTCTCCGAGAGGCTCTCAAAAGGGCGGGGATTGGTGTGCGCCCAGGGGCCCGGCTGCAGGGAACGTGGGGAGAGGATGATTTGGGGCGGTGGGCGGCTAGCGAGGCTAAACGGGGGCCCGAATCCGGTCCTTTTTGTACGACAGCAGAACGCCGTGCGGTGCCTGGTTCACACAGTAGGCGTTTAATGTGTGCTCGTGGGATTGCAAAGAATTGGAGTGAAGAGGCGGCGTGGTTGAAAGGGCTTCAACCCTAGGACCCAGTAGGCGCCCAGCCTCGCTGGTCCAGGCGCCGTGAAAGGCTGGGAGGCTGGGTGGGGGCTCCTCCGGCTGCGGGCGGGTCCTGCCCGAGTCCTGCCCCAGCCCCCGCCCATACACACACACCCTCCGTCCTCCCCGCCTTCGAGATGGGGTTTGCCGAGCCTGGACTGGACACGGCAGCCTTTTCCACGCGTCTGGCTAACGGAGCGGACGCCTGAGGACCACTCGCCTGCCGCCTCCGAGGCACCTGCCTGCACCACAA
>NW_005367354.1:1561340-1561596 GCF_000412655.1 Myotis brandtii | reverse complement strand
GGGCGGAGGGCGGGTGGGAGGAGGAGGGAGGGAGGGAGCTTGATGCCGGTGGCCCCAGGCGAGGCTGGGGCTGATGAAGAATGAGGCCGCGAGGGGCGATGCTGGAGGGCGGAGACCGTCTAGGTTTCTGGGTTGACGCGAGGGAGGAGGAGGCTCGTGGGTACGGGGAAGGGAGGTCTCTGGGGAAGGGAGGGGCCGGCAGCTAGGAGGCGGGCCTGGGGCCTGAGGACCCTGGCTCTCGGCGCGGCTGGAGGTC
>NW_005367354.1:1555719-1561222 GCF_000412655.1 Myotis brandtii | reverse complement strand
GGATCTGGACCCGGACTGCTCGGTCCCCGCAAGCAGCTTTGTCTCCCGGCCGTGGGGTCTGTGATAACCCGCAGCGCCGCGGGCACACCCTTTTCTCGGTGGAGCTGAAAGGCTGGGTCCGGTGGCAGATGCTGCCCGGGAGGCGGAGTGGGAGCCGTCTCCCGCCGGGGAGACCAGGAGAACAATAGCCGGCCCTGGTCTCCGCCCGACGACGAATCCGCGCCCCCAGAACTCGTGCGCAGTTTTCTGGGGCAGAAAATGCTCCCGGGCCAATCTCAGGGCACGTGTTGGGGCACCGAGCCCCGCCGTTGGTCTGGGTGGGAGCCGCGCGTGGCGGGGCAGCCCGACCGCGGAGACGCCTCGGTGTGGAGCGGGCTCCCCGAGCATCTGGCTTTGTTTTCGGAGGCTGCTGTGTGTTCATAGAGGAGGCAGTCAGGGCTGGTGTGGATTGTGGTAAAATAGGGAGAAGCGGCCGTGGGGGTTACGCGCCAAGGATGGGGCTCCTGGCCTGACAGCCTGCAGCCAGGGCCCAGCGCTTCTCTCTGCCAGTGACCACACCCAAGCCAGTATCTCACCATCCTTTGCAGATTTCGCCCATATTGTCTGCTGACCTCAGACAGGGACGGCTCTGTGGTAGGAGGTGGCTGCTTGCCCATGGGAAAGCAGATGAACAGCTCTGGAAACACAAAACAGGGATTCAGCAGAGCTTGCCATGCACGCAGTCTCCCACCGGCTAAGCACCCTTTATGTCAGGCTGCAGCGTCTTGGGTGAAACGACAGCCCAAAACCAGAATTTTGTTTTACAGGTTTTCTTTGATCATTGCTTAGCCGACATTAAGGGTGATTCGTTCGCATAAGGTTTATAATTTCTATCATTCATTAAAATAAAAAGAGCAAGGCAAAAGCATTTTTATTCCACAGTGGAGGAAGCTTGGCTAAAAGACAGCACTGAAGGACTAAAAGGTGTGATTTATATTTGCCATTATGTTATCTGATGCATCTGTTGGCCTCTTAGCCTTGAAACCTCCAGATCTTCTTTCTTACCCAGTTGATGCATATGGTGAGGGGCTGTGATAATGACTGTTGACTCTTGCCCACATGTATGGTAGTTGGTAACGTGAAGGTCTCTTGCCTGGGTTGTACCAAGTGGCCATGGACAGCAGCAGTAGGCTCTATCTTGCTGGTTTAAAAGGATGGTGCTTCGCCCTGGCCCATGTGGCTCAGTTGGTTAAGCGTTGTCCCATGCAGGAGAGATCGCCAGCTCGATTCCTGGTCAGGGCAAATGCCCAAGTTGCAGGCTCAATCCCCGGTGGGGGTCTTGCAGGAGACAGCCAACGGATGTTTCACCCTCTCATCAATATTTCTCTCTTTCTCTCCCTCTCCCTTCCTCTCACTCTAAAATGAATGGAAGCATATTTTAAAAAAATAAAAGGATGGTGCTTTGAAAAAATGGCTCTCAGAATTTGCGAAACTATTGAACGTACTAGCTGGAATATTGCTCATTTTATGTTTTTAACTAAATGAACAGGTCTGACTAGATCCAGAGTTCGTGGAAACCAGGTATCCCAATATAAGAAAACTAGAAATCTGACACTGAAGGTTTTTCTTGTGGAAAAACGCCAATGGGAAATGTGTTTTCATATCATTACCCAAGAGCAAAAGTTTTAGGAGGGGATGTTTCCTTGTTTTATGTTTTATTTTTATTTTTGAAAGAATTTTATGAATTTAAGAGTGCAATCCTGCCCTGGCCGGGTAGCTCAGTTGGTTAGAGCATCTTACCAATACGCCAAGGTTTTGGGTTCGATCCCGGGTCAGGGCGCATACAAGAATCAACCAATGAATGCACAAATAAATGGAACAAAAAATTGATATTTCTCTCCCTGCCCCCCTTCCTCTCCTCTCTAAAAAAAAAAAAGAAGAAGTATTTTTTTTATTGATTTCAGAGAAGAAGGGAGAGGGAAAGAGAGATAAAAACATCGATGATGAGAGAGAATCATTGCTCAACTGCCTCCTGCAGGCCCCCTACTGGGGATTGAACCCACAACCCGGGTATGTGCCCTTGACCGGAATCGAACCTGGGACCCTTCAGTCCAGAGGCCGATGGTCTATCCACTGAGCAAAACAGGCGAGGGCAAGAGTTGTTTGTTTGTTTGATTAAGTGTAATCCTATCAAGGCACTGTGTGAACACCTCACCCAGTCTTTTCCTCATGGTGGGGAGTCCATAGATGAGGAATGCCCAGTATGACCAGCCCACTTCTACAGGGAAGATGGAGAGAAAAGCATCATTCCCCTCCCACCTCCTATGACAATGCCTGGGAGACAGCGCCCAGAGGGGAGAGGCAGGTGGACCTAGAAAGGACTTTATGTCCCCAGAATTCTGGGGTGCCATTCCTAATTCCCATCTCCAAGAGCCTGGAGACCTTGGCGAGGTAAATAGAAGATGCTCATGGGGCATGGCCTGGCCATTTTCAGCATAACCTCTCCAGGATGCAGATGGAACCAGGGGAGTTTCCATATTCTCAGTGCACTGCGTGTTTTCGCCTCTAGAAACAGTTCCACAGCAAGGCAACTTTACACCACTGGCCACAATTGGGTTAGGGGCCTTGGTGTAAGCTTCATCTGTGGTTCCCCCTCTTCTCTCTGTCCTCTCTCTGCCATGGACATCTGAGAGTTCCCCCCAATAGCTGCTCCGACCCAGGGTTCAGCCTGATCCTGCATTAGTGCCAGGAACTGTAGGCCAGCGGCCATCACAACTGTGGACAAATCTCGGGGAAATTAGGATTTAGATACATATTGAGAGCCAGAGAAGTCGGTGTTATTAGAAAAGAGTGTCCAAGACCCAATCTATCTTTCTGGTGTAAAAATTAACCAAATTCTGATAGAATGGCATCCTGTGCGTACGTTTTTGTTTTCTGAACTTTAAAAAAATATTTCAGAGTAGTCGTCTAAGGCTAGGTCACCGGATCCTGTAGGAGAACAATAATACAGAACACCCTTGCAATGTGCAAACCTGTGGGAAGAAAGTGGCTTCATGAAATCAAATGAGAATAATAAGTAGGGAGGTGTTTGATCTTACTGCACTGCTAGTAAATAAATGAGAAATCATCTCAAGATTGCTTTGTCTTAAATTCTTTATGTGAAGATCAAAGGTTCAAATATGATGGTATGAATGAATCTTCAATGAACTTTAATGTTTACGTATAAAAGCAGACACAACATATACTTTACCGAAAGAAATTCATGGTGGGATATTGTTTATGATTTGTTCTATTCCCATTTTTAAAACTCGTTAATTTAAAATAAGTTGACTTAACCGTCACGTTCCCAGAGCCCCTCACGCCCTTCCATCAGTCACAGCTCAGTTTAGTGCTTGTGCCTGCGCCTGTGCCCGCTCCCACCCGGACCCCCTCCTCACCATCCAGGCTCAGAAGCAGTGTGCGCAGGAGGGAGGAGGGTCTGAGCCAGAAAGCCTGGGTCAAATGCCAACTCGGCCACGTTCTGTTTGTCTATCCTTAGGTTAGGTTCCTTTCTCTCAGGGACTGTTTCTGGGTCCATACGTAGGGATTATATGAGTGAACATGTATAGCCCCAAGGGCAGTGTCTGGCACTTAGTAAGGGCTCAATGAATGTCAGTTATCACCATCAGCATCGTCTTCATACTCTTCCCCCAGAATGTGTGTTCACAAATACAACATTTGGATTTCCCAGTCTTTCATGCCAAAGGGCCAGGCAGGCTGCTGTGGGCATCAACAGTGGGAACAGAGAGAATGACTAGGACCCCTTTCTGAAGCTCGTAAATAGTAGGAACAGCTCTGTGCTGAGTCTGAGGCTCTTTCAGCACAGCTGTTTATAGCAGCTGAGAGCTTGCAGAGGTAAGAATGTCCCAGAAGTGCTCTGACCCCAGCTTTGCCAAATTATCCCCATGTGTAGGGTTGGCCCAGTGTCCCACCCTGCTCCCGCAGCTGTGGCTGGTGAGGCTCTGTTTGTTCGTAGGCTGTTCTGTTCTTGGTGTGGGAAAAAGCGATCGCGTTTGGTTGGTGGCAAATATTTGATCTCAAGTTTTCCAGCTGAGAAGTACACTCGGCCCCACAGAATTACTTGTTTAACAAACACTTTTAAAGTCCTTACTCTGTGCTAGGGGTTGTTGTGGTTCCCTTGAGTTCGGTACTAGTATTATCCCCATTTTACAGCTGACGTAACAGAAATCACCCAGCGAGAGAAGTGGCAGAGCCAAGCTTCAAACCCAGGAGTCTGCTTAGAGTTGGTATAAGTTGGGGCTCCCCAGAGAAACGCAACCAATCAGGATTGGCTTATGTGATGATGGGGGCTGGCAAGTCTGACATGTATAGGGCAGGCGGGGGTGATGCTGAGGTCTTAAGACAGAATTTCTTCTTCCCCAGGGAAACCTCAATTTTTCTCTTAAGGCCTTTCAACCGAGTGGATGAGGCCCAACCACATCATCAAGGAAGTCAACTGATTGTAGATGTCAACCACATCTACAAAATACATTCACAGCAACACTTACAGATGAGTGTTTGGATAACTGGGTACGATAGCTTAGCCAAGTGGATGCACAAAAACTAACCATCACGGGGCCCACACTTTTAAACACTCCCCCAAGCTAAGAACCTTACATGTTGGGTCTAAGATTTACAATAAACTAAAGATAATTTAGTAACAGGCTATCCCTTTACAAAATGGTCCTCCTCACCTAGTTTCAACTAGAATTTGAACCTCCTTCTTCATCCATGTAGCTTCTAGCACAAAATATTGCTCCAAGTAAGCGTTCAATTGGTAATATTGAAAGAATGAGCAACTGGATGACTTAGGTGATATTTTATAAGACTTCCCAGGCATTGAGACCTCTGGCTCCCCGTTTAAATTTAAAATCATTTTGCCCGAGGGATGTACAGGTTTTATGAACGACTAGATTTCCTTGAAAAATGGAGACTCTCTGCATTTTGAATTGAGCACTGCGTCACTCCCCACACCCAACATCTGTCCATTTTCATTGGCTCATGGAAGATTTTGGGGTCTGTCACCACCTCGACTCCTTGTGAATGTGTCTCCCACACTTGAGCGGTGCCCAGCGCTCGGTCACACCATCGCTGTGTCATTTCAGTGTCCATGTACAGACAGCTCCTTTGTTGATTTCAAGGCCGCCCTGGGTTCGCTCTGATTTCTCAGGCCTTGGGTCTTTATTCCGCCTGCTTTTGTCTGGTCCTGCCCTGCCCTTTGTCCTTCTGCAGAGCAGGATCCACCATTCATGGAGGAGCCGCCTCCTTTCTTCTTTTTACCACTCCAACCAGTTCTGTTGTTGTGGATCAATATGTTCATTCTATTAGAAAAATTCAAACATAGCCCCTGGTTGTCATTCAATGTCCTTTTGCTCCTGTTTCCAACACACGTGAAACTCGACTTTAATGCAGTTGCTTGGATTGGTTGTTTTAAATTTGCCATATTACCAATATGTGGGCAGCAGATACATAAAAGGTGACTTTG
>NW_005367354.1:1525331-1555503 GCF_000412655.1 Myotis brandtii | reverse complement strand
ACTCAAGGGTCCCAGGTTCGATTCCGGTCAAGGGCATGTACCTTGGTTGCGGGCACATCCCCAGTGGGGAGTGTGCAGGAGGCAGCTGATCGATGTTTCTCTCTCATCGATGTTTCTAACTCTCTATCCCTCTCCCTTCCTCTCTGTAAGAAAATCAATAAAATATAAAAAAAAAACTTTTAGTGAAGTATAACATATACAGAAAAGTATACAAAAATCATAAATGTATAGCTGAATAAACTTTCAAAAACTGAGATATCTATGTGATCAGCATCAGATCAAGACACAGATTACCAGTATCCAACAGCTGGTAAACCCCCTCCCAGTCCTTACTCTTCCTCCATGGTCACTAACCACTCTCCTAACTTCATACAGTATAGATCAGCTTTGCCTGTTTTTCAACTTTTTACAAATGGAATTATAGAGTGGAGTACTCTTGCATACGTGGCTTTTTTTTCCCTCAATGTTACATTTGTTGCACTTAATTCGGTCATTTTCATTGCTGTATAGCATTTCATTGTGTAAATGTGCCATGATTTCCTTATCCATTATGTTCTTAATGGGTATTTGAGGAGTTTCCAGTTTGGCATGTCATCATGAATAGTGCTATTGTGAACATTCTGATACATGTCTTTTGGGGAACATATGTGTGTTTCCGTTGGGGATGTACTTAGAAATGGAATTGCTGGGTCAGGGGTACGCATATGTTGTGGTTTAGTAGACCATGCTAAATAGTAAGATTAATGGTGAATTAAAAAAAAAGATATTCTGAGTATGCCATGCTGTGATGAAACTATTTTCAGAAACCCTTAAGGCTGGTAGAATATGTGGCTTGATCAGAGAGATTGGTTTCAAACTCTTATTCTTCAGCAAAAAGTAGAACTTTAAGCGCTATCTGACTCCACGGTAGCTGAAATGAACATTTTTAAATGGTTGTGCTTCAGCCTTAGTCTTGCTATAGCAATTTCCTTACTCCTGTTTCTTAAGGAAAAGATGAAAATCAGATTATAGTTGCAATCGGGGTCTAAAGATTATTCCAGGGATGTTCTGTCAGCCTTGAACAAGATTAACAAGTGACTTTTATTCTGTTAACTATTTTGTATTTCTTATATTGGGTCAAATAGCAAATATGAATTGTATAAGTTCTGTGGCCTAAAAGAAGTCCTGAAAAGTATCAGGTTGGAATCACAAAGTTCATATTTCTTAACTGAGTATTCAAATTACAGCATATATTCCTTTTTGTGTGTGTGGCTTTCTGAAAAGAGGAAAAATGCACATGATTTTTACAACTGGGTTATAATGGGAAAAAGCTCTGTAACTACTGACAAACAATACAGATGAGGCACAAAAATACGCACAATCAACTTCCGAGTGTGGATATAAGGCAAATCCATCCCATCTCCATGGCTTCATTGTTGGCCCAGGAGAGATGGCGATAATGAAGATGGCTAGTGCAAACCAAGGGCAGGAATTGGGCCTGATTATAGGATGCGGGTAGTGAAACCCCTGCCACCAGAGGAGCATGACAAGGCCGTCATGAATTCCTCACGTGGCTGACTTGTCCTTCTGAGCCCATTTACAGCCCAAGTTGCTCCTGAGAAAGAGTTTTCTCCTGTCACCTGTCCTGCCATGCTTGGTATTGGTCCTCAAACAAGCAGGTGAGTGACATCAGATATACCAGTATTATTGCTTTAAAACCTAGATTTGCTGCTTGAATTGTGAGTCCCCTAAGCACTTTTATTATCTAGGACTTAATTCTACACTTTAAAAATGTATAAATATGATCTGATATGTAATCAATTATAAAACCACCTATAGACCGTTTTCCTAATACAGCTAATGCGATTTTTGCTTTTTTCATCAAATCCTTGTCCATATGCTCACATAATTTTTACAGATCCACTTCCAGAAACAGCTCCAGGCTTTTGGCACCCCTCCTAAAATGCTTGTAATTTCCTGAGTGATTGGAGTGAACCGAGTGTCTTTTCTTATTCATAATAAGCCCCTTTCAACCATACCTGAGTTTATGCTAATAAGGTGTCTCTCCAAGGATGGGAGCTGGTTGCCAAGGAAACCCACTTAGTGATTAGAGAGTTGAAACTTTCGGCCCCACTCCCTACCACCGACCCCACCTCTGGGGAGAGGAAAGGCGCTGGAGATTGAATAAGTCACTAGTGGCCAATGATTCGGTTGTGCCCATGTAATGGAACCTCCATAAACACCCTAAGGAGTTTGGGGTGCTTCTAGGTTGGTGAGCACATCCAGGTGCTGGGAGGGTGGTGCACCCCGAGAGGGTGTAGTTCCAGGTCCCTTCCCCAGACTGTGCCCTGTGCATCTTTTCCATTTGGCTGTCCCTAAACTTTACCCAGTAATAGTAAGTAAAGTGTTTTCCTGAGATTTGTGGGCTGTTCTAGCAAATTATCAAACTCAAGGCAGGAGCATGGGAGCCTCTAATGTATGGTTGGTTGGTAGGAAGTAGAAGTGACAACCTGGGCACCTGCGGGAGAGCGGTCCTGTGGGACAGCCTTTAGCTGGGAGGGTCTGCACTAACTCCAGCTGGTTGTGAGTGGATAAACAGCTTTCCTCTGGATAGAACCACAGGATGTCCAACCATTCCCCTTCGATGGGGATTAGTTTGTCTCTAGTTTTTGATGTTGTTGTTGTTTTGCCCGACCAACAGTGCTACAGTGGCCCTTCTGTACGTGTTTCTTATGTTCTTACGCTTTTATTTCTACGGATGGAGTCCTAGGAGTGGAGTTGCTGACTCAGCGATCTTTCTAAAATTTTAATAGAAGTCTTTTCAGACTGTTTTCCCAAACCACGTAATTCACATTTCCACCAGCATCGCCCACCAATCACTCCCAACCTGCCAATGCCAGGGTACCACCCTGGAATTTTTGCCACCCTGATGGATGTGAAGTGCTACTTCCTTGTGACTTTCATTTGCATTTCCTTGATTGCTGGAGAGGTTGAACATCTATTCATATGTTGTAAGTCATTAGATTTGCTCTTCAGGGTATCACTTATGCTATTATGAGATAAATGTGTTTTTAATATTATAAGCTGCCTCATTCTGCCAATTCTCAGAAAAGCAATGGGTCACAATGAACTGCAACAGAATCATGCAGATTGGCAAGGGCTCGGACTGGAAAGGGTGAGGTCAGGGTTCAACTAGTCACAGACACTGGAGGAATTCATTCCACTGAGCAAAAGGACCCGTGACAGCAGAGACCACAGCTGGCAGGGGACCCAGGCAGGCATTTGGCAGAAAACGGGCAGGTAGAGCACAGCAGCAGGAGTGTGGGCACGGGTGGTGCGAGGAGGCAGTTGATGTCAGGAGAGTGTGCCAACAGGGGAGGGGCCTCAGACCCAGATGGACAGGCATCGACTCCCTGGAGAAGGTGATAGGCAACAACAAGGGAGGGTGTGCCAACCTACTGGAAATGAGATAGAGAGCAGGCCCGTCACCTGATGGGGCTTGGGCACAGGGAGTCAGGTACTGATGTGGAACCTGGAGTCTGACCCTCAGGAGCAGAGGAGTCGGAGCACAATAAGGGCTTGTCCAGCGTCAGGTGTCCTGACCTGGAGTCTCCGTGTGTTGGAATCTAGTCTGTAGACTTGCCTTCAGGGATTGGTCTTTGGCCTGGTCTGGATGTAGGGAGGAGGTTGCCAGGGGCTGGGAAGGAAGGAAGAATCTGGCCAGCCCTTCTGGGAAGTGGAAGGGAACTAATTGTATTTATTAAAATAATTAGGTGTCTGCCATCAGCTCCAGCTCCACCTAGCAAGAGCAGGTGGAGAGGAAATGCTGGCATCCAGCATGAATGAGAGGGGCAGGCAGCAGACTCCCATCACTCCCCTTTACTTGTGTTCAAGAGATGGAGACTTATTCATCTCTTTTGTTGGCAGTTGTTCGGCAGGTGCTCCGCAGCCCAGCAAGGGCTCCACGGAAAGGCTCATTCCCTCTTTTTGTTTAAGTAAATGAAGGTATCTCCATTTTTTCAGACTTAACTCTCAGAAAAAGCCTTTGAACCCTAAACCATCAATTGCTCCATCTCTCCAGCTATTCATTCAAGGAAAGCTGCAGCCAGATGGACAGTTAAAGGCCGTTCTGCTCTTAGTTTGCAGCCATTTGAGAAGATACCGTGTTGCCTGGGGCCCTGGTGAACAGAAGGGAGGAAGGGGGCCATCACTATTGCCGGTGCAGGTGGCCCTGTCGCTTGCTCTCCTCGCTGAAGATGAGGTCCTTCGTGCTGGCTTGCTCCCAGGGTGGGGGTCGGAGGGTCTTTTGCTAAGGTGGGGGACACAGGAAGAGGAGCCGGGTGGAGACAGAGTGTGATGAGCTTAGTTTTCGATGTAATGAGTTTGAAGGGCCAGTGAGACATCAAAGGAGAGAGACCCAGTAGGCCATTAGACGTACAGATTGATGGTGGTGATGTTAACTTGCTAATGAACTGCCTGCCCTGGCACTGACTTTCTCTGAGTCTACTCCACAGCTGCTGCCCCCTTGACCAGGGCTATTGTCGATTCCACAGCTGGTTTATTAGAGAAATATTTTTACAATCACACAGTATGGAGAGATTGAGTCTGGCTGTGATTCTTTTTGAGACAACTGCAGTTAATCGTTTAGTGAATAACCTTCCCAGTGGTTCATACAAAAAGCTCATGTATGTTTCAGCGAGTTTTCATAGATATATATGAACACGCGTAATTACAAAAGTGGGTACACATGCCATGAGCCCTTTCTGTAACCGACGTCCTTCACGTCTGTGTCATGGCTAGCCTGCCATGTAATACTGAGCCGTCCACATAAACCTCTTCAGGGGCTGCACAGCCTTCTGCTAGGTAGCTATGCCCTTGTTTATTTAAACAGTCCTCATCTTGACAGGCCTTAAGCTTGTTCTCAAATGATTTGCTCTTATAAACAATGCAACCAAATACACACACAACACATTTTTGTGCAATGGTCCGATTATTCCCTCAGGAGAAGCTCTTCCATGTGAATGCACATTTCCAGTTGTCATCTAGCTTTTCCGATATCCTTCTGGGAAGGTGTACCAGCTTCCGCTCCTGCTAATAGTGCAATGGCCTGCATGCTTTTCTCACTTGTTCCCTTTTCTCTGTGCCGTTTTGATAGGAGAAAAAAACGTCATCTCCTTGTTTTCATTCGAGTTTCTGTAACCGTTAATAACGATGAACCTCTTTTCATTTGCTTCTTAGCTATTTATGCCCTCCCCACCCGAACTCTTTGGGTTGCCTATTTGCATCCTATGCCTGTTTTTTCTATTGAAATATTTATTTGTCTTTCTGTTAGGATTTATGCGTGCTCTTGCA
Organism: Myotis brandtii; assembly: GCF_000412655.1. Lineage (NCBI taxonomy): Eukaryota > Metazoa > Chordata > Mammalia > Chiroptera > Vespertilionidae > Myotis > Myotis brandtii. Next base: position 1,550,172 of record NW_005367354.1, on the reverse strand, counting down.
TATTACAGATATTAATCCCCGGTTCTATGTTGCAAACACGTCATACCCATTTTTACTTGCCTTTATTCAAAGCAGTTTGCGGTCTCTTTTGTTACATCACAGTTTTTCATTGTTATATAGTCATATCTAAATCCATCACATCTTTTGTGATGTCCAGCTTTGGATTATGCTAAGAAAAGCTTATCCCACCCAGCATTTATAAACATATCTTTCTATGTTGTTTTTTTTTAATACTTTATACTTTTTATTTTCCCCTAAAAGGCAAACCTAATGAGGTCGTTTCTCTGCTTGCCATGCCAGCAAGCCTTCCATCCACACTCAGCAGCTAGCCCCCTCTCTCAGCACGTCCCGCCGGGCTTCCCACCCTCATACAACAAATGCACCAATGCTGACTGCGCGAGCGAGATCATGCCGGCTTCTGTCTAGAATGCCTCATCTGGTTTCTCCCCCGCCTCCTGGTGAACTCCTAATCAACCCTCAAGACTCATTCACCTCAAAGGCACGCCCTCTGAGAAGCAGTCCTCCATCACAGTCAGAGATCAGAGCTTCCTGCTCCTCCTGGTACCCACACGGCCCTTCTCTCCACTCACATTGAAATAGTTGTCTACGTATTTCTTTCCACCTCAAGCTTGTGAGTTCCTGGGGATTGGTGCAGCTTCTGGCACGTAGTATAGTGCCATAGTGTAGTAGGTGCCAAGCCTGCCTCTGTGATCTATTTGCATCTTAGCAAGCTCACTATGCTGAAGTGTAGAGGCGTGGAGACCAATGAGAAGTACCCAGGTAATAGGGATGTCGTCGTTCAGGTAGAGGGTAAGGGTCTGAACGGAGGCTTTGATAAGAAACAGATTTAGAATGGACAGTGCTTGAGTGTTTGGTTTGCAATGTCTCATAAATGTTCAACACACGAGTAAGTCAAATGTTAGCCCATCGGCATGTCCAGATCTTCTGATTCTGATGTTACTGGTGTTTAGAATTACCCCTGCTTCTGTGTCTTTCCATAAAGCTGTGTGACCTGGGGTAGTCATCACCTCCATCCATCAAGGGGAAAGAGCACATCACCTCCAAGGGCAACTGTGCGGTGGTTTCAATCTAATGCCGTGTGTTGAGAGCCTTCACGGCCCCTGGCACTCAGGAAGTGTTCTCCGGTCACCTCCTGACCTTGGGGTGTTGGGTCAGTTACCGGCTTCTGGCTGATCTAAAGGATTCCTGGAGAGAGAAGCTGAAATCCGTTTTGTTACTGGGTTTCCACAGACCACAGGCGCCCTGACAGCTGGTCTCCATCTGTCCACACCAGTCTGTGCTCTGTCCCGTTTGCCCACGCTGCCATTCTTACGTCGTCCCCAGTCTCTTTCCTTCCCTCCGGAGAAGCTCCCGCATTCAGGCCTTTCCCAGCTCTGCCCCTGCCTTTCCTAGTCTGTGGCACCTTCTACTTAACCCACAACAACCGCATACTGGGTGACCGCAGTCTCTGCTCCCCCGGCCTGCCGTCACCCTGGGCCAGGTAAAGCAGCAGGAAGACCGGCCCCCAAATCATGTCTCATCCCCCAAACATACTCAGCATCTCATACTCTGGATTCTCCAGGCCGCCCTGGGCCCTCAGGCCTCACTCAGAAGCCTGCGCCTCTTTTTTTCTTTTTTTTTTTTAATAACTTTTATTTTTCCATTGATTTTTAGAGAGAGTGGAGGGGAGAGACAAGAGAGAAACATTGATTGGTTGCCTCAAGCCTGCAGCTGAGGTACATGCCCTTGACCAGAATCGAACCCCGGACCCTTCAGTCCCTGGGCCAAGGCTCTATCCACTGAGCCAAACCATCTGGGACAGAAGCCTGCGCCTCTTACCCTGTCCTCCTTGACTTCACACCTGGCTCTCCAAGCTGCTTCCTCATCTGTCTAACCTCTCAGCCCCAAGGCCATTTGTATATATAATTAGTCGCTTGCCATCCCCAACCCACACTTGCTCATGTCTGCCTCTTGTCCTCTTGTCCTCCCAGAGAATGCCTGCTCTGTCCTCCTGCCCCAGGCTCTGCATCAAACACCCTCCCGACCAGCACAGAACCCTTGAGACACCTTCCTTCCCATCACCAATAGCCCGTAGCTGTGGCGGACGCACAGAGTGCTTTCTCACCACTGTCTCATCCGATCAGCCCTCCTTCCCTCAACCAGCGTGTGCGGAGTCCCCTCTGAGGGCCGAGCCCCTGGAAGGAAGAAACAAGGCCTAAGCTCTGCTCTCAGGGGGTTCCCGTCGAATGGTGTGAATCCCAACCACAGTCTCCTCAGCCACAGCTCGGGGACAACAATGGCTAATTACCTCTAAGGTTGTTGTAAGATGGACATGACCTTGTGTGTGAGCCAGAGACACAGAGTTCAGCAGCAAAGGTCTGCTGATGGTGCCCACGTTGCTGCTGAGAAGACGGGCGTGGGGCGGTTACAGATGTGCCCAGTCACACAGCTATCGGGGCAAAGCCAAGCTTGGTGCTAGAGGCACTGGCCTACCCATCACCCACCGCATTTCCTCCTCAGAGTCCCCCTGCATCTTTGGTGTTCCCACCCACTCCCGGCCCCTGCTCTCTAAAACAGGCCTCTGAAATGCAGACACCAGCAGGCAAGTGGCATCGCCGCCCCGTTGGAGGGCAGTAGGTCATCTTCACCCATCGTCCTTAAGTCTCCGTTGAGTGCCCACTTGGCCCCTGGGCACAGTGCTTCCTGCGTGAGCCGGGCTGTCTCACCTGAGGAGTTTGTCTCCGGCAAGGGAATGATCTAGCCCGCAGTGGCTCACCGCCTTGCGCCTATCTCTTCAAAACTGGGTTCCATGTTCCGTGGATTCCCACAAGCACTGATGCGATGGCTCCTCAGGCTCCAGGGATTTGGATTGGGGTAAAAATGCCTGTTTGTCTCGTGATGGAGCTGAGTCGGTCGGCCGTGAGGAGACAGCTGGCAGAAGCAGGCACAGACGGGGGGTGTCACTGACTGGGCAGAAGCGTCACTGTGTCAAGTCCGTGACGAGTAAAAGCATTACATTTGGGAGAGAGAGCGAGGAGCACATTTTAAGTATAAGAGGGACTGCCCGGTGCCTCTGCAGGCGCCTGTCGTCACAGAGGAAAAAGCCTGCGCCCTTCTGAAGTCTGTTTCAGTCGAAATAAGGAAAAGACGGGTTTGTTCTGCAGCCCAGTCCCTCCAGGAAATCTCCCAGAAGGTGGCAGATGAAGGCAAGACTTCCTACGCAGAAGAGGGGCAAGCTCTCACCTTAATTCAATTTTTTCTTCAAACAATATAAATGTATGTACGTGGCTTTAAATGACCATCTTCATTTTTCATTATAAAATCAATATAATCTGATATAGAAAGTTTGAAAAGTTATCTGCAGCCCAGTCCCTCCAGGAAATCTCCCAGAAGGTGGCAGATGAAGGCAAGACTTCCTACGCAGAAGAGGGGCAAGCTCTCACCTTAATTCAATTTTTTTTTCAAACAATATAAATGTATGTACGTGGCTTTAAATGACCATCTTCATTTTTCATTATAAAATCAATATAATCTGATATAGAAAGTTTGAAAAACTTTAGATCATAGGTAATTCCCTGTCCACCATCACCCACCCTCCCCAGCTGACCCCCGGCAGATTCCTCTGCCTGCTATGCTTTCCACGATCCCACCATCACAGGGAAGGAGGAGGGAATTACCTATGATCCCATAACACAAACCCTGTTGTTTCCATGAGTCTGTTTTTTGCGTCCATATTTTTACATGGTTGTCATAATACTTGACATGTCCTTTTTGTTTGCTGGTATGCAGTTGTTCATTTTTGTCATTTGGCCAGGCTGCCCCTGCCTTTTCTATCCTATGGCGCCTTCTAATGAACCCACTACCACCGCGTCTGGGTTACCTCACTCTCTGCTCTCCCCTGCCATCAGCCAGGAAGACCAGCCCCCAATTCATGTCTCATCCCCCGGCTCTGGATACTCTAGAGCAGCGGTTCTCAACCTGTGGGTCGCGACCCCTTTGGCGGTCGAACGACCCTTTCACAGGGGTCGCCTAAGACCATCCTGCATATCAGATATTTACATTATGATTCATAACAGTAGCAACATTACAGTTATGAAGTAGCAACGAAAATAATTTGATGGTTGGGTCACAACATGAGGAACTGTATTTAAAGGGCCAGAAGGTTGAGAACCACTGCTCTAGAGAGACATACAGAAAATGCAGAAAATATATATGTAGAGTTTAAAGCATAATTTAAAGCGAAAACCTGTGTAATTCCCCCCTCCCAGGTAGACTAGATAGGGTAGATGCAGCTTTTAAACAGCTTCCCGCACAGGGCCAGAAGGTTGAGAACCACTGCTCTAGAGAGACATACAGAAAATGCAGAAAATATATATGTAGAGTTTAAAGCATAATTTAAAGCAAAAATCTGTGTAATCCCCCCTCCCAGGTAGACTAGATAGAGTAGATGCAGCTTTTAAACAGCGTCCCGAACAGGTACCCCTTTCTAAACTCAGCCCTCCCCCCCATAACCATATCCTGACTTCTCTCCTAGTAATTTCCTTGGTTTTGATGGAACCCAGTTTTTCTTCATGGCTCTACCACTCTCTGCCTAAACACTATAATTCATTTTGCCTGATTTCAAATGTTGTATGAATGGACTCATACCGTATTTACGATTTGGTGTCTTTCTTCTTCCCCTCAATTGTTTGCCAGATGTTGGTGGTGGCTGTAGTTCATACTCATTTTCAGTTCACAAGAAAAAAAAATGTAGTCTTATTTTCCCGCTCAATTTCTTCTCCAAATCTGGACTTTATGGGGTAGCCCAGGTTTGTGATACTCTCATAACTAGGAAAACTCATTCTCTCCCCCTTTTTGTGACTTTCCCCGCCCCACATCCGAGGATGTAGGTCTCAGACTAGGAGGGCCCTTGCCCCCCGCTCCGGCAGTGGGTGCCGGCCGCTCTGCCCTTTGGCTGTGGTTCTAGGAAACAGCCCCTCTGGGCCCCTGGAGGCCCTTGATCCACAGCTGCCACCCTGGCCAGGACTGCAATGGAATTCCTTCTGGGGCCTGGAGACAGCTGGTGGGAGCGTGGAAAGCACAGCAGGCAGAGGAATCCGCCGGGGGTCAGCCGGGGAGGGTGGGTGATGGTGACCCCCCTGGTCACGAAAGGCCTGGTGTTCTCTGGCTCAGGCTTCGGTCAGGAGCCAGGAATTCTCGTCTCCGGTGTGTGCACACACCCCTCTGCCCTGCTCCAGGGCCCGGGCAGGAGGAGTGAGCCCTCGGTTACTGCTGTTCGCCGTGCTCGGCCTCCCTGAGCCTCAGACGAAGAGGCTCCTGACCGCAGTGGTGGAGCGGGCACCTAAACGGAGCTAGTTTGCTGCTTCAATGCGTGTATGGGCTGTGTCACCACGAAGAGAAGCCTCGCACACACTCTCCGCTCTGTCCTCCAACAACTGCCCTGTCTCTCCTCGCTAATCTGGTTGAACAAGTGGTCTGCGCTCCGCTTCTTGCCACCCTCTCCTGGCTAATCCTTTGGAATCTCGCCTTTGCCCCGAGCGCACTGATGGTGTTTGCTCGTTAAACCCAGCCACACTGGGCTGGGCCAGGGCATCTGAAGCCAGGGATTAAAACCTCTTACTTGATCTTAGCCTGTTAAGGACTCCTACGCCCCCTCTCCCCCACCCCCCACGTCCCAGTTGCCATTAGGATTGGCTTAAACGCCACGGGCCCTTCACGTCACCGGGCAGCTGTGTAGCTCTTGTCTCCCATGTTCCTTGATATCACAGTGCTGGTTTGTAAAATCACACATTTTTCTGTGGGTGCTACCCAAAAAATGAATGTGAGTCTTAAGCCAATGCCTGTTAAAAAGAAGAAATGTATGCCTTAAACCAGTCCCTGTCAGATTAATTTTAAGTCTTTATGTGCAAGAAGTGTCGTCTTTGCACCACGCTGGCCCCGTGTGTCTGTGCCGAGCCCCGAGCCCCGAGCCCCGGTGTCCTCCGGCCGAGCTGCTGGAGGACAGACTGTGCCAAATCACACATTTTTCTGTGGGTGCTACCCAAAAAATGAATGTGAGTCTTAAGCCAATGCCTGTTAAAAAGAAGAAATGTATGCCTTAAACCAGTCCCTGTCAGATTAATTTTAAGTCTTTATGTGCAAGAAGTGTCTTCCCACCACGCTGGCCCCGTGTGTCTGTGCCGAGCCCCGAGCCCCGGTGTCCTCCGGCTGAGCTGCTGGAGGACAGACTGTGCCGGCTCCGCGTCTCGCACCTCCCGCCGGCACAGGGGAGCTGTGGGAGGTGATGACAGACGCAGGCGACTCCAACACCCCGTGCTGGGGCTGTCATTTCCTTGGCAGGGCTAACCCCGGGCGCCTTCCAGGAGTGAGAGGTGTGTGCGTTTCATGAATGAGAAGCAGCAGCTGCAGTAACCTTGACCCCCCTCGGCAGGATGCCCCCGGTGCCGTTATGCATCGGAACTGCTCCACGGCCGTGAGAAGGGCAGGAGGGTGGCGGTGCGGGAAATGTCCTGTTAACCAGCAGGGCAGTTATTGGGTGGCAGGTAGCAATAATGGCTACTATTTTAAACATGAAGAGGCTCTCTCGTGAAAGACTGCACTTCCAGGGTATAGTGTTACTCCCTCGACCCACACCGGAAGTCCCCATTTCCCCAGCTTGCACATCACCAGCTTCTCACCGATTTGGGAGCATAGGGAACCCAGGCCACAGAATCAGGAAATTGGGGGAAACAAGACGTGTACAGTTGGATAACTCTGGCATATCCAATGTACCTGACATCTTGCTATGGAAGGCATCATTGTTTCCCTGAATAAATTGTAAAATTTTTAAGATCCTTATATTCGCAGCATAACATCACCCATAACACCATCCTAGATTGGTTCCCTTCGATTCAAGGTCACTGTCAGTGAAGTCCAACAGACCGAAGGGTGGACTGGATGAAGCTGGGCGGCTCTGGAATTCCACATCTCTGATTTATTTTTCCTAATAGCATGTAACTATCTGGCATATTTTCCATTTTTGCCTGGGAGGACAGACATGTGGTTTGAATTATTTCATTTGCATAGACAAAATAGCTGGATGATCAACGTTTTTGGTTAAACAAATAGGAATGTGCAATATAGCCAGAAGTCTTTAAAGGAGGTAGCATTTCTTTTAGGGCCCAGTTGTTACTTCATGATGATTTGATTATAATGTTCATTTCTGTCTAATGTGGTATCTCAGGCAGCTTGAGCTGCTCTAATAATACCATAGACTCTGTGGCTTAAACAACAGAAACTCATTCCTCACAGTTCTGAAGGCTGGGCCATCCAAGATCAAGGCGCCTGCCAGTATAGTTCCTGGTGAGAACTTCCTTGCTTGCTTGCAGTCATCTGCTGTATCCTCATACGGTGGAGAGAGAGAGAGAGATCTCATGTCTCTTCTTATAAGGGCACTAATCCCACTTATGGGGGCCCACCCTCATAACCTAAGTACCTTCCAGAGATCCCATCTTCAAATATCATCACAATGGGATTAAGGCTCCAATGTATGAATGTGAGGGGAACATAAACATTTAGTCCATAGCTTGAAGTTAGCCAGTGGGCCAGATATTGGCTCACTGGCTACATCGCATTTTAGAGTAAAATGGGTGACTTGAAGCATCATAAATTAGTAAAACTGACCCTCTCTAGACCGTGACCACTGACTAGACCAGTGATGGCGAACCTTTTGAGCTCGGCGTGTCAGCATTTTGAAAAACCCTAACTTAACTCTGGTGCCGTGTCACATATAGAAATTTTTTGATATTTGCAACCATAGTAAAACAAAGACTTATATTTTTGATGTTTATTTTATATATTTAAATGCCATTTAACAAAGAAAAATCAACCAAAAAAATGAGTTCGCGTGTCACCTCTGACATGCGTGTCATAGGTTCGCCATCACTGGACTAGAATATTCTCTGAATATGCCGTCCCAACCAGAGCAGAGGGAAAGACAGTCATAGCCAGTGGCTTGTGCGGTGCTTAGGAGCATCTATTTTAACAATTGTGCTCAAGGTCTTCCCCTTTGGGGGGACTCTCCTAAGAAGTCCAAGGTACCTCCCCACCCACCTCACTCTGTTATGTTTACACACTTGGACACAGACACTCTGTGGGAAAAGATGCCAGTAACAACTTTTCTTTGTTTGGTTTAGAACAGACTAGCAGAGAAAGCTGTAGGAAGCACTAATGAGGTTACTAGGGAGGTAAGAAGCATAATGAATGTCAACCGTCAACAGCAAGGAGGCTTAAACAGCAAATTTATTTTCTCACAGTTCTGAAGGCTGGAAGTCTGAGTCAGAGTGCTGGAATGGTGGATTCTAGTGAGGACTCTTTTCCCAGCTGATAGATGGCCGTCTTCTCTCTGCACGTGCATGGTGCCCAGAAGTAGGGAGGAGAGAGCACTCTAGTGTCTCTTCTTATGAGGACACTAATCCAGTTCCATCAGGGCCCCACCCTTATGACCTTAATTAACCTTAAAAACTTCCTTAGAGGCTCCAGCTCGAAATACAGCCCCACTGGAAATTTAGGAGAACAGAAACATTCAGTCCACAATAACTCTGAAGGCAACAGTCTGGTTCTCAATCCTTACTCTCTTACAAACTAGGTGTGTAGCTTTGAGGAAATTCTCTAGCTTTAAAAAATATGGATTCTGGGGACCCAGTCTGGATCAAATAAATTCGAATTTCTGGGGGTAGGGCTTGAGCATAGGTACTTTTCAAATCTCCTTAGATGAGCTTATCAGTGTGCAACCAGCTGAGTAGTGGAGTTTTTGAGGCAAATACAGGAGGTCGAACTGAAGCAGAATCCGTCTGAAGAATGATGTGAATGAAACAGCTGTGAGGCTTGGAGAATTTGGCTCTCTGATATCTTCATGTGGCGTCGTGGGGACATTCTCCGTACAAGACATCTGGGTTTGACTCAGCTACTTCTAGCCATAAATTCCTTACTTAGCACTTTTAGCCTTCTCACCTGTAAAACGCCAGTCCTCAGGTTTTCTCTGGAATAAAATGAGATGGTAGATATGAAGAGGCTCTAGAACAGGGGTGGGCAAACTTTTTGACTCGAGGGCCACAATGGGTTCTTAAACTGGACCGGAGGGCCGGAACAAAAGCATGGATGGAGTGTTTGTGTGAACTAATATAAATTCAAAGTAAACATCATTACATAAAAGGGTACGGTCTCTTTTTTTCTTAGTTTTATTCATTTCAAACGGGCCGGATCCGGCCCGAGGGCCGTAGTTTGCCCACGGCTGCTCTAGAACCTACATGCATTTCAGGAAGGTAAACACTGAGGCTTCTTTGGGCCCCGACTTCACCCTGACTGCCAACTGTGTTGTGATTCCCAGTAAGTCCCGCTATGAGGTCAGTGACGCCATCTGTAGGACCATAGAATCTATTGGCTATAGGACCAATGTCCTCCGGCTGTGGAGACACTTCCTCCTCATCCCCACTCACTTAACTCTGCCCATTGACTTTGAGCTCTAATGGGGAGGGACGGGACCTTGGTGACAGTGAAAGGGGACTTTGACCTTGACCAATGCCCCCCTCTCCTCTTCCGTAGGAACATGCTTGCCAATTCAGCCAGCGTGCGGATTCTCATCAAGGGAGGCAAGGTGGTGAACGATGACTGCACCCAGGAGGCTGATGTCTACATTGAGAATGGCATCATCCAGCAGGTGGGCCGTGAGCTCATGATCCCCGGCGGGGCCAAGGTGATCGATGCCACCGGGAAACTGGTGATCCCTGGAGGCATCGACACCAGCACCCACTTCCACCAGACCTTCATGAACGCCACGTGCGTGGATGACTTCTACCACGGGACCAAGGTAATGCTCCTCTTCGCCGAAAGTGCCCTCTGCTTTGGCATCTTCTCTTTCTGGGGCTACTCCCGAGTAGACACCGGTGAACCAGGTGCTCCCACTGTATTGCGAGAGGAGAAGAGTGCTCTCGCGGGAGCCACTGTGGCAACTAAAATGAAGTGTAGACGTCAATGATTTTTAGTATATTTACCATAAGTTGGTTTTGACTATTTATGAAAATGAAATCAGGCGGTATGTACCCTTGTGTCGGCTTCTTTCGCTCGACGTTATTTTTGTGAAATTCACCCATGTTGTTGTGCATCGTTTGCTTCCATTACTTTATAGTATCCCACTGTATGATAGACCACGTATCGCACTTACTCATGTTGCTATCAGTGGGCACTTGGGTAGTTGCTAGTTTGAGGCGATTACCAACACTGTTGCCCTGAGCATTCTCACCCCTGTCTTTTGGCAGACGTGTCCGCACACATGTCTGTTGGGCATATTCCTAGGAGTGGGATTGCTGGGTCCTAGGGTAACGTATGTTCAGCTTTTGCCAAATCATTTTCCAAACTGGTTGTAACAGTGTTACTCCCAGCAGTCATGTAAGAGAGGTCCCAGTATTTACCATCAACATAATGCCGATAACCAGACCCGTCCGTGCTGGGGGCCATTCTGTAGTATGCTCAGGCCTTGCACCAAAAATGATAGCTTCCTGGTTACTTTCCCCACCTGGGAGACCTTTAGTCCAGGGCCGGATGCCACACTGTCACTACTCTGTTTCCTAGCCTCTCGGAAGGCAGGCTGGCCTTCTTTGTCTGATGTTCACACTGTCATCTGCCAGGCCTCATTAGCCAGGAGTGACAGCTTTCCCCCTGAGAGCCTTTAGCTCTTCAGAGCCAGTGAAGACCTCTGCACATGCATCTCTGTGCAAGGTGGTGGGTCGCTCTTGATCTTTTCCAGGCCTCTCATCCATGGGAGCCGCTGCCTCTGGAAATCACATAAAAACCCCTGCGTGATTCAAGGCCCCAGCTCTCCCATTCCCGCAGGCTCAGGCTGCCTCAGGCACCCCCTCTATGCCAGGCCCTAGTGGAGGGGAATTTAAGGGTCCATAGACCCTGAGCTGCCCTGGCTGGTGGTGTCCCCTAACAGACCCTTTGGTTATATCCACCCCCTAAACAAGATTGTGCCTGGTTCTTGTCCCTCAGCTCATATTGAGAAAGGCAGTCCTCCCTGGACCCCTGGACCCCTTCAGTAGACCCCTTCCGGAGTCCTGCCTGTGGCCTCCCATCCTCCTAAGAACTGGCTTCCTGTCCCATTTCCCCTCCCTCCCAGGATTTCCCCTCCACAGTGGTGCTCTTACCATTGGATATGTTGGCTTCCTCTTTCCTCTAGTTCCTGACCATCTCCTGGGGAGAGAAAGTGCTCTCCTGTTGCGGGCTGCTCCCGGGAATGTGTGGATTTAATTATTCACGCGGCCTGTGGCTCTTGCACAGTCTGCACCCTGATCCATTGCCACTGACCTACTTCGTACCTTCTAAGAAAGGCAGCAGTGGATTCACTTTAAGCATCTGGGTTTATAATGGAATAATAATCCCAAGGAAAAGCTCACCCGAGTGATTAGCCCCGAGAAAAAGAGAGATCAAGTTGCACCTTTTTGTTCTTGTCGGACAGATCCGTGGGGCCTTGAACTCCGCACCCCCTATGCTCCTGCGGGCTTGTCAGTTTGGCAGCAGCAGCCAGGGCTGGGAAAACAAGACTGTGAAAGCCTGGCTTTTCTGAAAGCATCTGGGACTCCATTGTCCTGGGTCTGAAGGGATTTCTCCACCACGTCTTTAACAAACGCCTTGCCCGCCCTTGCCTCTGTCAGAGGCTGTGACAAGCTCTGCCTGGCTCCCCTGGCTCTGCGTCTCATGCTCATAGCTGGTCACTTGATCCTCCTCCCCACACCCCACACCCTCCCAACCTTTAGACCCCGCCTTCCCCAAGGCCAGTACCTGGGTTTCCAGACCACCAGGACCACCTGCTTGTTAATATTGCAGACTCCATCGAGGACAGGGGTTATCTCCTGTGGGGAGACGAGGGAATGCGGGGAGGAGAGAGGACCAGGAACAGTAACTGGGTTAATAAAGGTCTAGGATTCCAGGTGGCCATGGGGTCTTTTCTTCTTCTTCTTCCTGACTTATAAGTTATACTTATTCTTTAGTGTATATCTAATATTACACAATAAAGAATGTCAGTGCACCCCACCAATGGCTTTCCCTGGCCAGGTGGGAATATCAAAATAAGCTTTTTAAACTGCTGGCACAACCCCTTCACTAAGTTTGGCGGGGGTTGGGGGAGGGGGGAAGGGAGCATGGACAATAGAATAAAAAGCTTCCTAGGTGCCTTTTCTGCTCCTGCTCCTCCAAAAATAAATCAATAACCGCCGTGTAGGCTAAGGATAGGGAACCTTTTTTCTGCCAAGGGCCATTTGGATATTTATAACATCATCCACGGGCCATACAAAATTAGCCTGCTATATTTGGGCAACATTTAATTAACTCACCCCTAATGCCCTGGCAGGCCCAGACTAAATGATTTTACCAAATGATTTCACAGGCCTTATATGGCCTGAGGGCTGGACGTTACCCACCCCTGGTTTAGGCCAGTGGTTTTCAACCCTTGGCAGCAAACTAGAAGTCAGAACTATTTGGGGGATTTTAATTTGAATAATACTAGTGTCCAGGCCCCACCCAGACCAATGGAAGCAATGTCTCTAGGTCTGCCTCTCCCCGTTGCATTTTTTAAAGCATCTTTGATGATTCTAACACTGGCAGGCACCTTATAAAGGAACTTTCTCAGCTGTTTTGAATGGCACGTTGTCCTGGCTGTTACTTCTGTCACCTAACTGACCCTCACCTTACGTGCCAGGGCTGACCACTGAATTCCCTTTGAAAGCTGGGGCCTGCCTTGCCCTTGCCAGTCTTATTTATTTTCCTTCTCTCCTATTTACATGCCAGGGTCCCATCACCGGGCTCCCAAACCCCACCCTGTACTTGCTAAGTTTCCCTGGCCCCGTGTTCTGCCCTCCTGTCCATGCCCCATAGAAACCATCAGGGAGAGAGGAGTTGGCCGTGGTAGAGGTGTCATCAAACGGAAGTCCGGCTGGGTGCCTCCCTCTTCTTTGATGGCCCAGAGATTCCCTCCTGTCTGTGCCAGAGCCATCTGGCCCCAGAGACAGCCTCCCACTAACTCAGAATCAGTAGCAGCAGGACATCTATTCTGGTAGTCAACCTACAATGGAAGCCAAATGCTAACCAGAAGGGTGCTTGGCCAGCATGGGATCTGAATGTTCAATGGCGTAAGGAAGCTAGGATGGCCTGCCACATCCCAGCCTCCGGGGAGGGTCCTGACACTCCTTCTCCCCCTGCAGAGGAGTCCTGAGTAGGATAGGCTAGGACAGTGGTCGGCAAACTGTGGCTCGTGAGCCACATGCGGCTCTTTGGCCCCTTGAGTGTGGCTCTTCCACAAAATACCGACTTCTGCACATGGGCCACGAAGTTTCAATCGCACTGTACGTGCGCACCGCACGTGGTATTTTGTGGAAGAGCCACACTCAAGGGGCCAAAGAGCCGCATGTGGCTCGAGAGCCACAGTTTGCCGACCACTGGGCTAGGACATAAATGAATTCCCTTTGGTGCCCCACCTGCCAACATCCTTACCAAGGCCCCATTTATCCTTTGGGCAGGCTGTGTGCTATTTGCCTTTGAAATTTGCTCTCTTGGAATTAAGCCTTTAAGTGCTTCTCACTTCCTTCTTGTAGCTTGACTCCAATGTTCTGTCCGTTTCTGTTTAATTCTGGCTTAAAATGTCTTAAGTCTTTTATAAAGCTCTGTAATAACATTTCTTGCCCGGCCAGTGTGGCTCAGTGGTTGAGCCTCAACCCAGGAACCAGGAGGTCACGGTTCAATTCCCGGTCAGGGCATATGCCCAGGTTGTGGGCTCGATCCCCAGTAGGGGGCATGCAGGAGCCAGCGGATCAGCGATTCTCTCTCATCACTGATGTTTCTATCTCTCTCTCTCCCTGTCCCTTCCTCTCTCTGAAATCAATAAAATGACATTTCCTAGCTTATTGGGATCCAGACTCATATGATCTTGCTCATTAATTGATGTTCCCAAGTTCATGCGTGTCTGCAAAAAGCTGGAAGGGACCTTAGAAATCTAGTCCCACCCTCTCATTGATGGATTGATAGGAGGGTGAATGAGTTGCCCCAAATCCCAGAGGTAATTGGACCAGAATGCAAGTTTCTCAGTCTGAGGCCCTTTTCACCACACCACTCAGGGGTTCGTGAAACCCCAGAGCTGGACAGACACCCCTTCCAGACAGTCTGTGACTTCTTGATGGGCTTCATGCAAATAGCTGCCTTGGCTCTGTGGCTCTGAACATACCCGGGCCAGAGGAGGGCATCCCGGAACAGACATACCTCAGGCAGACAGTGGAGTGAGCTCTGTGCCTCTCCAGGCAGCGCTTTACAAAACATCTCTCCTCCCTGGAGAGTAACATCGATGTGCATGCCTTTGAGCTGACAGCTTTTACCATTTACAAATGAATGGTTGCTCTGAGGATTAATGAAGTGATGCAGGAAAAACACTTCGCACAGCGCCTGGCACAGAGTACTAGTATGCATGCGAACGTTGGTCCCCAGGCCGTGACTACCTGCTTCTACCCCAGGCCGTCTCTCTGTCTTCCAGTCTCTCAGGTTATTTGATCCACCCACTTTGACTTTACAGCGAAACTATTCGCTGTCCATCTAGTGCCCGTGATGCCTGTGGCCCTGGGCCAGCTGCTGCCACACTGTGCCCACTCTGCCTGCTGACCTGCCGCCCTTCTGGCCTGGCTGTGCCGGTTGGGATCAGCAAAGCTGGCTCCTCTCTCTGTCTTCTGAGTCACCCACAGTCGCACTAGAACCCCAGGAGTGCTTCATGAGGTGACTCCCCTCCCCGGCCACCTGGAGGACATCCCTTCTCCTACCTCTTCAGCTGGCAGGCACCTCATACCTGACAGGGGATGTATTAATTTTCTACTATTTTCTAACAAACTACCACAAATTTAGCCATTTAAAACAATACCCGCTTAGGAGCTCACAGTTCCGGGTCCGAAGTCGGGTCCTGGTGGGACTGGCTTCTCTGCTCGGGGCCTCACAAGGGTATACTAGTAATTAAGGTGTCAGATGGGCTGTGTTCCCATCTGGAGTTCAGGGTCCTCTGCTACGTTCACGAAGTTGTAGCAGGATTCAGTTTCTTGCAGTTCAAGGACTCAAGTCCCCAATTCCTTGCTGGCTATATCCGCTGAGGGCCCATCTCAGCTCCCAGAAGCCATCAGCATTGCTTGCCATGTGGCCCCTCCATCCTCAAATCCACGCTCTGAAAGGTTGCCAGTTCAAATCCAGGTCAGGGCACATGCCCGAATTGCTGGCTTGATCCCTGGTGGGGGGCTTGCAGAAGTCAGCCGATCACTGTTCCGCTCCCACATTGATGTTTCTGTCTCTCTCCGTCTCCCTTCCTCTCTCTCTAAAAATCAATAATAATCTTTTAAAAAAACCTTTTTAAAGATTCCACATTTACTTTTTTTTTTTTTCACCAAAAGTCACCTTGGCCACCCTTTACTTCACAGCTTTCTGAGCCTCCTCTCATGTCCCTGCTCGAGAACCTGCAATGGCTCCCTGTTGACTATGACATCAAGTTTGGTTTCTGGATCTGCACCCTGGGCACCTCCCCATCCGACCTTGTGTTCCCATCTATTCCCCATTCCCAGCTGCTCCCCAGCTTGTGCCCATCCATCAGGAAGGCGGTTTTCTCAGCCCCTTCCCTTGTGAACATCCATGCTCCCTCCTGACATCCCTCCCGCCCATCCACAGAACCCCTCCTCAAGGCCTACCCCACTCATGCCACACTCTTCCTCCAGCTCATTCAGATCCAGAATCCTCCTTTCTTCTCACCAACTGAAATAATTTGTCATCCTGGGGCTTTCAAATTGTGTCCTGTATAAAGTTCTTCTCAGCTAGATTGAAGACTTTTTAAGGGGTAAAGACCATAGCTTATGTTTAACTCATGGCTCACCACAGAATTCACAGAGCTCTAAACATATAATAGACATTCAAGAAATAGATGAACGTCAGCATAGCGTGGTAGTTGTGAACACAAAAGGGAGAAGACTGCCGGATTAGAATTTCAGCTCCACATTTACTAGCTGTGTGATTTGGGTAAGTTCACGTCTCTGTCCCTCAATTTCCTTCTCTGAAAAATGGAGATTATATTAGTATTTTGTGAATATGAGTGACTATTTGTAAAGAACTTAAAATGGTCTTGGGCGCTTACTAAGCACAATTTGAGTGTTAAGTAAATAAATAGATAGTGCTGATCGAGGACCAACTCCTGGAAAATCCATTTGCACAGGTTCCTCATGAGTATGTATTAAACTGTTAAGCATCAAATGGAAACCAAAAAAACTGGATTCCATTTCACTTTTTAAAAAAATATGTTTTATTGATTCTTTTAGAGAAAGAGCAAGGGAGATGGAGAGAGAGAGAAACGTTGATCAGCTGCCTCCCCCAATGGGGCTCAAACCTGCAACCCAGGCTTACGTGGGACGACACCCAACCAACTGAGCCACACCAGCCCGGGCTCCATTTCAATGCTGAGGGTTGACTGTGTGTTTTAGATTTCAAATGGAATCTAATCACAATGATGATGAATTCTAGGTAAGTGTCTCTCATTCTCTTGTAAGCAGAAATAGCCAGTCGTAAACTCTGCAGGCATCAGGGGCTATTTAAAGATGCCCTGCTTCAAATCAGTTATCTTGCTTAACAAGACTTGCTGGCACCTTTCCTTCGACATCTACATTAATTGGCAGGCCAAAATGTAGGCCAGGCTGACCCCTCTTAGAACAAATGGAAGAGAGGAGATCTATCCTTTCTTACAAATTTTTCACATCTAGTATTGGAGAAAAATCTCCTACGGTGCCCAAGCAGCTCCTCGATCCTTACAATAAAGAGTGTTTGCAAAGAACTTATCTACATAGAGATTGTTATGTTTTGGCTCAAAATAGAAATAAACTCACCCTCTGTGATAGACCCCAAGCATCTTGGAAACCTTTCATAGTTCATACAAGGAGTTCTGCTTTTATACTCTCCTCCTTTAGGGTTTAAAAAAAGAAAAAAGGGAGAAGGGAAACACATTACGTACTGGATGTATGCTTCAGTGATGCTTATAGTACATGAATTATATATATTTTTCCTTTTTTTTTTCTTAAAGCTTGCACATTTTTTTCATATTTCAAGAAATATTTGAATATGGCCTTAGCTTCAAAAAGCTTCAAAAGTCTCAGTTGGAAATATCTCTTCTCCCAGACCTCACTAAGGTTTTCCATATTCCTGTGCTAAAGGTAAGGGTCTTAGAATGGCTCATTGACAGGTGGAAATGACGGTAGACACCTTACCTTGTCCTCCTGGTGGTTCCTGCCTCCTTGTTCCCTCAGGTTGTCAGGGCAGCCAACCGTTTTTCCTCCTTCTGATCCTTCTTTGTTTCTTGTTATTTAAAAATTAGGAGCTATAGGATTCTTAATTAATGATTATATGAAGATAAAACTATGGGCCAACTACAATGAGAACTTTCTTATTAACCATTATCTATCTGTCATACTACACACACACATTCACACACTTAGACACTTTCACATACTCATAGTCCACACGTTCGCACACTCACCCTCACTAAGACACAGAATTCTAGAGCTGGAAATACCATTAGAGGTGAATGAATCCAACCGCTAATCCATAAATAACTTTCCTATTTAGATTGAAACTCTCCACGGTATTCTAAATTAATATTTTAAAATAAAATTAAATTTGATATATGGTGGGGAATTCTATTCTTGGGAAGAGTATGTATAGAAGGGAGGTCATGATTAAATAACCTAGGAAGCCACCTTTTTATTTTTTTAATCTCTGTGTTACCCCCCCCCCCCCCAGCAACTTGATTAAGGTGTAATTGACATATAATAAGCCGCTCATTTTAAAAGCGTGTAGTTTGGTATGTTTTGACATATGTATTCACTGGGAAGCAGCACCATTAATATAATAAGCATATTCGTCGCCCCCAAAAGTTTCTTTGTGGCCCTTGTAATCCTTCCCCACCCCAGGCAGCCACTGATCTGTTTCCTTCCGTTAGGTCTCCGTTCTTCTTGGGGTCCTTGGTTACCGCCACGCCCGCGCTGCAGCTTCTCTTTTCTGGTTTGGTGCCCTGATTCTCACTCTACAGCAGCCGTGGGCAAATGAATAAAACTAAAAAAAAAAAAGACCGTACCCTTTTATGTAATGATGTTTACTTTGAATTTATATTAGTTCACACAAACACTCCATCCATGCTTTTGTTGCGGCCCTCCGGTCCAGTTTAAGAACCCATTGTGGCCCTCGAGTCAAAAAGTTTGCCCGCCCCTGCTCTACAGGCTTATGACACTCCAGGGCTCATGTTTGGGAGAGCGCTCTGGCTTCCGATCTCCAAGCCCTAGACTCAGTGGCCCATCACAGGATGGTGGGAAACAGAGCTTGTTGAGCTCCCGAAGGGCTCCAGGACCCCGGCCCCCGGGTGGCACCGGGCTGCGCATGGCTCTCCAGGGGACCTACCCTTGAGCTCCCATCCCCTGTCCTTCCGGCCTGGACCTCAGGCCCGCTGGTCAGAGCATTATCCACTGTACCCTTATTTTGACCTTTGAAGCCCCTCAGGCAGGTCTTCTCCTTCCTTTCCCAGGGGCCCGGGAAGCTGAGTCTCAGGAAGTGAAATAACTTGCCAAGCTCATAAGTGCCGGGCCAGGTCTGCCTGCCCACCTGTCACTCCAGCCCCCATTCCTCCAGGCCAGGGTCCCCGGAGGCCTCAGGCAGGCTCCCCAGCAGTTCAATGGCACTGTTGTCACTTAGCTTTGGGACCAAAAGGAGGGACTCTCGGAGGGAAGAAGAGCAAGTGGGGTTACGTGTGGCTTATTTCTGGATTGTTGATACATCCCTCCCCGCCGGCATCTGCGGGCAGCCTGGACTTTTCAGAAAGGGGGCTGTGGCCCGCTGGCTTGTAAACGTTCCCACTCTGGGACGCGAAGGGGCTTTGCTAAGGAGGAGGGTGACAAAGGGCCCCTCTGTGCGCCTCTAGTTTAGAATGGTTTCCCTGGGCTTCTCAGAAGCTGGCAGCCATGTATTCCTGCCACAGCTCCCTTTGAGGATCATCTCCAGTCTCCATGGTAACTGCATGTCGGGAGACAGCCGGCTCTGTGCTGTGGCTTTGTATTAAACACAATGAATTTAAATTGGCTGCTCGGCAGTGGAGATCATCATTCTGGATTAGAGAGGAAGCCTGGAGCTCCTCATTTCATAATTTTTGATGTTGGCACAATTCTCAGTGTGAGCCCTGTAATCCGAGCCCAGGCCACACCTCCCTCTCTGTTTCCGAACTACAGTGAGGCCCCATTTTCACTTGGGTTTTTCTCCATCCCTTGACAAGGGAATCTGGGAGCCAGGAGCCCCTCCGTCAGGCCAGGGCTTGAGCTCTAGGAGGGGCAGCCTGGGCAAAGGAGACCTGGGGGCTCCGGACTCCGACGGACCCTCCTTCGGTCTGGCTGTCTGACTTCCTCAGCCTCAGTTTTCTTATCTGTAAAAGGAGAAGAGTCACCTGCACCCTCCGGAATAATATTTTTTTAAATGTTATTGCGATAAAATGTATCATTTTAATCATTTTCTAGTGCACAGCTCACAGAGACAGTGAGGGCATTCAGTGTTGTCACCACACGAATCCAGCTCCAGAACTTCTTCATGTCCCAGCTGAAGCGCCTCACCTACTCAATTCTAACTTCCATTCCCCCCTCCCCTCCGCACCTGGCAACCGCCACTCTCCTTTCTGTCTCTATGAACTGATGGCTCGTGTAAGTGGAATCCTATAGCACATGTCCATTTGTGACTGGCTTGTTTCCTTCAGCATGAGGTCCTGCAGTTCATCCCTGCTGGAGCATGTGTCAGGATTCCCCCCCTTTTTAAGGCTGGATAATCTTGCACTGTGTGGATAGACCACCTTTTGTTTATCCACTGATGGACATTGGGTTGCTTCCACCTTTTGACTATTTTGAATAATGCTGCTAGGAACATGGGTGTGCAGATAGCTGAGTCCTCTGCTCAATTACAGAGTCATTTTGAGGATCGAATTAGATGATAAATGTTATCTAATTTGCACATAGTAGGCCATAAGCAAATGTGAATTTCTCTCCTGAAAGTGAGTTCGGCGCATGCGCTTGCTGCCACAGTGGTCCGAGCTTCCGTGAGAGTGCTGTCACCTTTGGCTACGAGGCTGCTTCTGTCTCCCTGGGACGTGCTGGTCTGCCATGTCTAGGAATGAAAACAATTCATCCCAGAGTTTAAAGGGACTGTCTTTTTAAAAAATATATATATGTTCTTATTGATTTCAGAGAGAGGAAGGGAGAAGAAGAGAGGGATAGAAACATCAGTGATGAGAGAGAATCACTGATGGGCTGCCTCCTGTACGCCCCCTACCCGGGATGGAGCCTGCAACCCAGGCATGTGCCCTGACCAGGAATCAAGCCCAGTCCTCCTGGTTCCTGGGTCGACGCTCATCTACTGAGCCACACCGGCCGGCCAGGCTATAGGGAAAGTCTTAAGCATGGAAATGTGCAGTAAAAACCATGCATGTTTTTACATTCCTCCCACAGTTGGTATTCATATATTCCTAGTTCCAAAAGGAGATATGTTAGAGCCGATGCATATAATTCCTCATCCGTTATCTATTTTAAGCGCACCCTCTGGGAGACCCCGAAGCTGGGGTTGGATGGCCCCAGGCTCTGAGTTTCTGTGCTTAGTTACTATTTCAGCAGATTAGATCTGTTCCCAGTATTACAGAAAAGTGTAGGATTTGGGGTAAAAATACCTAGATCCAGTCTTGGCTCATCTCTAAAAAACCGAGATGATGAACATGTGTTGCATATGGTGTTTGTGACGATTCGGTGAGGGAAGTATTCTGCTATGTGGATATACTTTCTGCACAGAGTCGGAAAGGGACCCGGCCCTTGGGCTGGTTTGCAACTTTCTGGGAGAGTCCCTCTGGGTCTGGTTTCATCCAGAAGTTTCCAGGCCCCTCCCAAGTGAGCATGTCTGGGTCCCGGGAACCATCCTTCGCTGTAGAGCCTCTGAAATTAGCCTTTCCTGGCTGGGCCATGAGGACCAGCTCCCCTTTGTATTTAGGCGTTTGTGACCAGGGAAGGAGGCAGGAGCTCTTGTGACCCCTGCATGACCCCAGCTGCTCCCTGCAGGTGGCAGTCAGGCCTGTCCTTTTGGGGGGGGCGGGGCTGGGGAAGAGGGGAAGAGAACATTCATTTATTTATAAAATCACAGAGGTAGAAAAAGTGATTTCTAGAAGAAATGGGCTTAGGAAATGAGTTATGGAGGTAAAGGAAGGGCCCTAGGAGCCTAGGAGTGAGGAAGGTAGTGGTACTGCGCCTTTTGGGGGAGGGGAAGGGAAAAAGGGGAGGGGGGGGGGGGGGGGGGGGGGGGGGGGCGCTCTGGGTCCTCAGTCCTAAGGGTTTAAGGGTGGAGACTCAGGGGAGGCCCCAGGGGAAGATCTCAATAGAATATTCAGCAGTTTTCCAGGTGTCTCCACTGATGGATGGGCCGGCACCAGGGCAGGGGTCATGATCCCATGCAGCTGGTCCTGAGGTCAGCAGTGGCTGGTTTTGTTGCTTTTTGGGGGGCCTGGAGCTGAAATACAACTGAGGCCTAGATGTTATCTCTAGGGAGGGAAGGTCAGGGGTCCAAACCGCGTGACCAGCGATATACTAGGGGAGAAAAGTCACTCTGGCCCGAGCCGGTTTGGCTCATTGGATAGCACGTCGGCCCATGGACTGAAGGGTCCTGGGTTTGATTCCGGTCAAGGGCACATACCTTGGTTGCAGGCTCGATTCCTGGCCCTCATGGGGGCGTGCGGAAGGTAAACAATCGATGTGTCTCTCTCACATAAATGTTTCTCTCTCTCTGTCTCTCCCCCTCCCTTCCACTCGCTCTAAAAATCAATGGGAAAATGTCCTCTGTGAGGATTAACAAAACAAAACGTCCCCCTGGGGGTGAGGTCCCAGGGCCTACCTTTTGGGCAGGAGCCAGGCAGGCTGAAATCAGGGCTTTCTCAGTGCATGTCCTCATGTCCCTGAGACCCGAAAGCTGCCCGGGATTATGCACCTGTCGGGAGGGGGACCTGGGTTTCCTGGGAGGCCTGCACCTGAACCCTAGAACAGCTCACCTCTCCTGGGAGCCAGGTTTCTTGCCTTGGTAGGAGGGTTTGCTTGGCTTTCATAACCCATCCCAGCCTGGCCTTCCTCCTACCTCTTGGCCGTTCCTTCCCAGCTTCCTTCCTGGTTTTATCTTTGTCTTAATCTTCCTATTCATGACTGCTTCTCAGTGTCTTATCTCAATTTGTTTTCTCCTTTGACCCACCTCTCTGCCTAATCTGGTACCCATGACTCCACATTTATAGCTACAGCTTAGACACCTCTGTGCACATCCCCCAAGCTCAGCACATCCACCAGAACTCGACTCCTCTCTCAGGGAACCCTCCTCCCGGGAATGGCACCCCATCCTCCCAAGCCAGCGCTCACTTGCCCAGGACCACAGGACTCCTCAGCGATACAGCCAGAACTCCATCCAGGCCTCCGGGCTCCCGAGCCAGGCTTCTCCCTCCAGAGCATCCTGCCCCCACACGCCATCAAACCGAACTGCATTTCTAACTAACAAATGCAATGTCACTCTAAGCCAGCGGTTCTCAACCTGTGGGTCGCGACCCCTTTGGTGGTCGAACGACCCTTTCACAGGGGTCCCTAAGACCAGCATATCAGATATTTACATTACGATTCATAACAGTAGCAACATTACAGTTATGAAGTAGCAACGAAAATAATTTTATGGTTGGGTCACAACATGAGGAACTGTACTTAAAGGGCCAGAAGGTTGAGAACCACTGCTCTAAGCCCTTGCCAAACTCTGGGCCTGCCCTGGGACCCCTCCCCATTTCTTGGCTGTGCTGGACTCTGCCTGGACCCCTGTGTCGGCCATCTCTGGCCCCATAGTTCCCACTCCCTCAGCACCCCAGCCTGCATTCTCTGCCCCTGCTCCTGGCCTTACAGAGATAGCCGTTACAATGGCATGTTCGCTCCAGCCCTTTCTTCTTGATTCTGTAGTGCCTCTCCCGTACGGTTTTCCCAAACCTCATCTTAGCTCAGACCAATACTCCAACACTCCTGATTTTCCCAAACCTTAGCAAAACAGGAAATATTGGCATGATTTCCTGTTTTGCTAAGAAGTCTGGAACTGCGGGACTGGGCACCCTCATTTGTCCTCCATGTCACCTCTGGTCATCTCCCTATTCGCCCCCCTCCTGAATGGATGGGAAGAGGTGTCCCTCCAACCCTCAGAGTCCTCATCTGCATAACGGAGATAATAATACACCTATTGTACAGGGCTCTTGTGAATATTAAACAGGCACAGAATAAGTGCTCAATGGATGTTGGTTACAATTAGAGATTTTCATCTCTACTTGCATGTCCCTCAATCGGCTCTCTTAAGATGTCCAACATTTTTCTTCCCTCCTGAATTTGATAGTTTCTCTCCTAATATTGTTTTTTCAGCCACACAGTGTAGTACTTCTGTCATCAAACCCTGCTTCTTCCGAGAAACGGGTTTCACACATGTCCCCCCATCCCATCCCTGAAATTCAGGTCCATCATCCCGGCACTGCAGCTCAGCTCGCATCCACAGCCAGAGTAACGTCCCGAAGTCTGGTTTTCATGTCTCCCTCCCCCAGAAGCCTGCTGTGACTACAGACAGGTGCAGGGGTGGGGTGTGGCCAGGGTCCTTCTACCCCCACACTCCCTGAGCTCCCTCATGACCGTCCTCTCCACACACACAAGTTGCTCATCGTTGCCGATCGGATGGAATCCAAGTTCATCAGGTTCCCCCAGTTCGGTCCTAACCAGAACTGCCTTGGCCAAAACCACGCAGGTCTAGTCTCGGTCCCCCGCCCGTGCCCCCAGCCTTCCCACATGATCTCCTGCCCCGGGTGCTACCTCATCCCCTCCGTGCAGCTCTCAGCTCTCAGCTCTCCATCCTAAGGTGACCTTCCCTTCCTCTGCTCTTCTTTTGAACGTCATCGTCATTGAGGAATGTTATCTTGTGATGCCTGTACTCTCACTTTATTTTGAAGTTACGTCTATTAAAATGAACTTTTATCCTTGTCCTGTTTGCTAACCGGGCTCTTAACCCTTTGAGTGCCAACCAATATCCGAGGAACGATGCTAAAATTGCCAAGGCATTTTTGCTGATTTTACAGCAGTTTAGGAAAAAAAATTATGAATCGCAAGTAAATGAAGTTACATATTCAAAAACTTAAGGAAACCTTTACGTTGACATATTTAGCAATATAATCATCACTAATAAAAGCAGACTTAGAACTGGACGCCATTTCGAAGCTTTGATAGCGCTCCCGGCACTTTTGGTGAAAGACAGGAGGAGCGAGATCGCGCACCCCGGCACTCTAGGGGTTAATCTCCCTCAAGGTGCTTACCTTTCTCACTTCATCTGGAGCAAGAATATCAAACTCAAAGGCTAACACGGGCCAAATAAACAAGGTTTAAGTTTATGTGGGCTGCAAAAAGACAAAAGCTTCAATTTTCATAGAAACGTAGATTTATTTCGATAGAGACATGCTGAATACAAAGGGCTGAAATAGATGAGTCATCATTAACATAAAATAATAGAACATTTTAGTAAAAAGTGATATTTTTTTCTTGAACATTAACTTACCAGACTCAGAATAGCTGCACAAATTAATAAGCATAACGCAAATAAACCTTTTTTTCTTGTTCTCCGAAAGCAAAATATTTCCTGGTGCGCACACCAAACAAGTCAGTACAAGACTAATGACGTGGCAATCGGCTAAAATATT
>NW_005367354.1:1495462-1525123 GCF_000412655.1 Myotis brandtii | reverse complement strand
CAAAAATATTCATTGTGGGCCACATGCGGCCCGCGGGCCACAAGTTTGACATGCTTGGTCTGGAGCATTTGATACACATAATAGATGGTACATTAGTGCTACCTACAAATTATGCTTATTTATTAACTATGTTATCATAGTATTATAAATCACTACGATTTCTTGGGCTCCTACTATGTGAGGGGCTTTCCATGCATTATCCTCTTTAATTCTCATAGTAACCCTGTGAGGGATATGTTATTATCCCACTTTACAAGTCAGGAAATGAAGATTAAATAGCTTGCCCAAGGTCTTGCAGCAAGTAAGTGACGGAGCTGGGATTTAACCCTAAATCTGCCTGCCTTAAAGTGCAGTTCTCCTCACTGTTCTATTCTTGCCTTTAAATATATAATGTGCCTTTAAATGACAGGGAGAGTAGGTGTGGGGAGATGTCCCTTTCCCAAAGTGCATTGTGGATTGAATGTTGCCTGTTTCCTCCGTAGAAAGTTCAAAGAGTGAAGGGTGAGTTTTAGGAACGGTGGTGCTTAGAGTGAGAGCATCGTGAGGTCAGGACCGTGTCCTCGATGATGTAGCGGAGGCTGCGCACCCTACGAGAGGACAGTGAAAGGAAGCTTAGGGGTGCAGTGAATTGCAAATGTACAACCTGGAGAAAACCAGCCCGCTGCGGGATGAGCTCAACGGGCTGCACATGATGGGTCAGGAAAACGCTGGAGAACCGTATGTAGCGAGACAGACAGAAAGGATGGCCCAGGGGACTGATCACTCAGATGCCCCGGAGAAAAGCTTGGGGGTCAGTGGAGGTCCAGTGTGTTTGTTTATTTGTGTTTTTCGAAGAAAATGGGTATTTGATGGAAGGTGTTGGGGAGACTCCAGCAGAGGATGAGGTGGGGGTCAGCACTGAAGCAGCCTGGAAGCGCCCTAACCGGTTTGGCTCAGTGGATAGAGCATCGGCCTGCGGACTGAAGGGTCCCAGGTTCAAATCCAGTCAAGGGCATGTACCTGGGTTGCAGGCACATCCCCAGTGGGGGATGTGCAGGAGGCAGCTGATCGATGTTTCTCTCTATCGCTCTCCCTTCCTCTCTGTAAAAAATTAATAAAATATATTTTTTAAAAAAATAAATAAACAATACCGCCTTGGGTTGGTGAATGGGCACTTCTGGTCAGCCACCAGACTCCAGGAGGCTCTAGTGAGTTAGTTACCTGTTCCATGGCCGTGTCTGGAGTAATCGGAGAAGTTCACTGTCATGAAGCTGCTATTCCACTTCCTGGCAACATACCCTGAATCCAGGGACCACTCAAGTGAACTTGAGGATGCTCCAGCCACGTGTGGAGCAGCAAACGTCAGGAACTCGGAAATGAGTACACACCTGGAGGGGTGCTCATACGATGAATTAAAATGAATGAAATAAATCTACATAAATAAATTTTCAATGGTGTTGAATTTAAAAAGCAAGTTGCAAACGGATAGGGGCAATACGATATTATTTGTATATATTTTAAAATTTATAAAACAAATTAAAAGCATTTAATTTTAAAACATAAAAACAGGAATGGGGAAATTTTTATCAACCTCAGGGGAGAGGCATGGGAGTAGGACGGAGGGCTTCAGTTATATTGAGAATATTTCATTTCACTTTTTTATTAAAAAGCATGTAAGGTAAATAGAGCAAAAATGTTAACCTCTTATACTAGTATTTAACTAGTGGGTTTATAGGTATGTAGTGTACTATTTTCTATACTTTTACTGTATGTTAAAACATTTCATTTAAAAGAAAATATTTAAAACATATACGTATGGTTAACTAAATTTTAAATAGTTTTAGCTTCCTCTAAACTTATTTTAAAATATATATTATAAAAGTAATGTATTCTATTAAATAAAATTCAGAAAATTAGAAATTAATTACTCAGAATCTTCTCGCCTAAAAATGGTCATGGTTAATCTTTTGGTGTATTTCCTTCCATTTTTTTTTTAGCTTTGTGGGTGTGTGTGTGTGTGTGTGTGTGTGTTTAAGCAGAGTTCCAAGCATCTTGGATGCACACTGAATTCTGCCTTTTTCACTCATTATGACATCCTCCTTTTCCCATGTGATGACTTGGCCTCCGTGAGCATCGTTTCTATTGACTGCCATTGAAGCTCCACAGCTTGCTTAGCCAACACCATTTTTGCATAAAAACAGTTGTGAACATGCAACCGTCGTATGTTCATAAACATAATCCTTTTGAAAGCCCGAGGAAGAAGACTGGGTGGTGCTCGGCTGTTGATTTCTGCACGGCTGTTCTGGGGGGATGACAGTACAAGAGTCTGTCACATCTGTGATATCACATTCCCGTGGAGACTGCGCTTGTCAGCATCAGCCCGGGGGTAGGAACTGTGCATATTTCAAGAGCCAGCTCTGTGTCTCTTGCCTGAGAGGAAACAAGTGCTCCAACCTGCAGCTGGGGGAGTATTTGCTGATTCCATTAAACTCTTATTTTGAGGCCTGAGTAACAGCAGGAATAATTATTGCAGATATTTATGTGCGCCCTCCCAGCTTGTAAACACTCTCCAGCCCCCTGTGATCCTCTCCGGGCCCCCGAGCGTGAGGTGCAGAGCAGGCACACGGGTGCCCTGGGTTACCACAGTAAGCGGGAAAGTCAGGCCACCACCCGATGCTCCCACCTCCTTCCAGAACCTTTCAGTGATCATCCTTAGACCAGGCAATAGGGGCCATGTCTGCCCAGAGCCCACTATCCCACCCCTAGACCACAGCCTGAGTCTGTCCTCCTGGGGGCCAGACCACCACCATGTGCACGGCTAGGGCCAAGGGCCTGATTTGCAGGGGGTGAGCAGAGCTTACTGGTAGACCTGTGGGCTGCAGGATGAATCATGCATGGGCCAGGGGGTGTGGGCTGGGGCAAGCACAGAGGCTCAAGGCTCAAGGCCAACGCCCCCTACAGTGTAGCTCAGAAATGCAAGGTCTCTGAGAATTCTAAAATCAGGCCTGGCCTTCGTGGTCATTATGACAATATGCTTGTGGGAGTAGGAGGATGTACTGTTTCTGTGTGACGGTTGTTGGCTAAATCTGTACCTTAGATTTGGTACGTGGACCTCCTTTTCCCCTCTTGCTCCAGTGCCCACAGATTTTAAGAACATTCTTATCACACTCCCGTTTCCAGGTTCCCCCTTTTCTACCCAAGGCCACCATCATACTGGGGTGCAGTGGGAGGGAGGGGGGGCGAAGAAAGCAATCTGAAACCACAGAAAATGAAACAATGATCTGACACCTCCATGTCCATGTGTAAAAGCAAGAAAAGCATTTCAGCGGGGAAATGCATAGAGTACAGCCACCTGCTACGAGGATGAATCAGCCTGGCACAAGCCAGCAAATCGGAAAGAGAAGCCAGCGAGTAGCGCCGCAATCTGCCGCTCTGCCTTCTCTCCGCTTCCCGCCGCCCCCGTCACCGGTCCTCCTCCTCCGTGTGCGCCGCTGAACTGCGCCCTCTGTCGGCCGCTGTAAGCTGTGCAAGAAGTCCGACCCCTGAGATTCCCCAGACCACACGCCGGGCAGAATCAGCATGGAAAATCAATGTTGCAAGAATCCTCATTCTAATTGTTGTTTGGCCACTGAACTGATTTTTGGGGGGTCCTTACTCCCCAGCGATATTTCTGCTTTGTGATCCAGGATTTAGCTGAATAGGGAAGCATGAATCATTAAGACTATTTCCTTGTGCTGTTTTTTCCCCTACAGAAGACAAACAGCTATTCTGAACGATTACACACACACATTAGGACAAGACTTTACAAGCCCATTTTGTAAGTGAGGGTTCCGTTGACTTTCACAGCTACCC
Organism: Myotis brandtii; assembly: GCF_000412655.1. NCBI lineage: Eukaryota > Metazoa > Chordata > Mammalia > Chiroptera > Vespertilionidae > Myotis > Myotis brandtii. Next base: position 1,521,292 of record NW_005367354.1, on the reverse strand, counting down.
AGGAAGGAAGCTATCCCCCCGCATGTAGGAAAAGAATCCGCATCTCAGAGAGGCTCGGTCGCCTGGCTGAGGTTGTCCAGCCGGGAGGTGGCAGCGTGGGGGCCGGACCTTGGGTCTGACTCCAAATCACTGTGAGGACCCACGTGGAAGGACTTTTTACCACCAGAAAAAGGAGAGTCGCCTTACATCGTCAGAGTTCTCACAAAATCTCTCACAAGATCCTGTCTCAACTATTTTCATTTTAATCAAGTTTTGTTTGAGAACAGCACATTAGCCTGGAACAGACTTTGGTCAGTACTGGTTTTAGAAGCTCGTGGAACTCGCCTGACCAAATTTGGTTTTTTTAAAAGGTGTGTTGTGGGAGGAGGGGTGGGGAACAAGGACCCACGTGGAAGGACTTTTTACCACCAGAAAAAGGAGAGTCGCCTTACATCGTCAGAGTTCTCACAAAATCTCTCACAAGATCCTGTCTCAACTATTTTCATTTTAATCAAGTTTTGTTTGAGAACAGCACATTAGCCTGGAACAGACTTTGGTCAGTACTGGTTTTAGAACTTGTGGAACTCGCCTGACCAAATTTGGTTTTTAAAAAAGGTGTGTTGGGGGAGGAGGGATAGGGAACGGGGAGAACTTTAATACGGATTTAGTCATTATTCCTGGAACTATGCTTTGTGGTTGCAAGTGAGGCTTTTTAAGATTTCTCTTTCAAGTGGTATGTTGTGGAGATGATGAGCTGGACCATTTTTCACTGATAATTCATACAGGGACCTAAGAAGTGCTCTGTCTCAAACAGAGAGAGGGGAATGAAGTTCGTGTGCATGGAAAACTGAAGACAAAGGCCCCGATGTTGAAGAAGCATGTGAAAACTTTGAATAGCAATGTGAGAGAGTAAAACAAAGCCATATACCCAAATTAACGTTTTATTTATTATGGTTTAAATAGGTAGGTACAGCTACATTAATAAATATTACAAACATTGGATCATCATCTGTATTATATCATATCATATATTATCTATCGATATTTGGTTGTGTCATCTGTGTATTCAAGTGGGCCAAAAATTGTGTGGTGGGTCTTCTCATTGGGAAACGGGTTGGCTGAGGAAGAAGCAGGTTTGTGTGCTGGATCCACGGTAAGGATGGTTCCACGCTGGCCCCTGCGCCTTCAGGCAGCTCACAGCTCCCCAAGCATTCTGCCTGCGGGCCTCACAGCCTCTTGGGAGGTAGGGTCTGTGGTTGTCCGGGATGCCCTCCCGAGGACCCCGTGCCTCCCCGTGTCGGAGACGTGGGTGCGGGAAGAGAAGTGATGAGACTGCTTTTCCCATCTTCCTCAGGCAGCGCTGGTTGGAGGGACCACCATGGTCATGGGCCACGTCCTGCCTGACAAGGAGACCTCCCTCGTGGAAGCCTACGAGAAGTGCCGGGGGCTGGCCGACCCCAAGGTCTGCTGTGACTACGCCCTCCACGTGGGGATCACCTGGTGGGCACCCAAGGTAACAGTGGCCTCCCCAAAGAAGAGGAAATGCCCTTTTAGGCAGAGGGGCCACTTGGTGGGGGGCAGCTGGGGTGTGGAACTCGCCCGCAGGTGTGGGACACCCCTCCCACCACCATCGTTACTCCCCCAAATGCCAAAAGCTTCCTCCGTCGCCCCTCCCAGCGTTGGCCTGGAATAGCGGGTACAGTCAGTGCTCAGCAACTCTGAGGTCAGAGCAGCCATCCCAGAGGTCGCGGGAACTTCCCTGCATCTAGAATTTTAAACTCGTTTTTCTTATACTCAAATGTGATTTCCAACTATAGATTTTAAAATTAGAAAAGAAAGAAAGCTCATAATCTGGTCACCCCAGCACAATCACTATTTGTTTAGCTTCTTTTCTTCCAGTCTTTTTTTCATACACGCTTTTTACCTGGTAACTCTTTTGCTTAAGCGTGAGCATTTTCTGTTTGCCTGCACGATCTTCGTGACCATCGATGTAGGTGACCATCGATTATTTATTTATTCTGTCAAATAAGTAAAACTCAACTTACTTTCCTCTCATCAGACCCGTGTTCCATTTTTTCCTAATATAAATAATGTTGGGGTGAATCTCCTTATTCACATAGCTTTGTACCTAAATTAGATTTACCTTAGGGTCTCTGGATTTTTAGCATTACTGTGCCTTTTTTTTCCCCCCTCCAAATTCTGTGCCTTCTTTTAACACCTTTTTTGGGTTAAGGGGACTAGGCCAGAGGAGTAAAAGGTATTAGTGTGTTTACCAATAAGGCTGATTTGAAGTCAGAAACACAGAACAGCCTATGTGCTAGGAGAAACATGCCTAGGAGGTAACAAGATAGTCCCTATATTTGTGTCATGCTTGACAATATTCAATACACATCTTCATCCATTTGCTTGTGGGACCTCACAGCAGCCTGGGAGGTGGGAGGAAAGGGAGATACTGCAAGGCTGCGAGTGGTCCTATGGTGACTCCACTGACTGAGCCACAGCTCCTCCGTGCCGGGCCAGCACCGGCCAGGCAGCCTCTTGAGCATCTGTCCTCACTTGGCATTGCCTTTGCATTTTGCTCTCCAGGTGAAAGCAGAAATGGAGACACTGGTGAGAGAGAAGGGCGTCAACTCGTTCCAGATGTTCATGACCTACAAGGACTTGTACATGCTCCGGGACAGTGAGCTGTACCAAGTGCTGCACGCTTGCAGAGACATCGGGGCGATCGCCCGCGTCCATGCTGAAAACGGGGAGCTCGTGGCCGAGGCAAGGCAGTAGAGCCTGGCGGGGGCGGGGGCGGGGGCGGGGGCCAGGGCGCCAGTCCTCAGGTGGATTCCTGACCACCCACCTCTGTCCCACAAGGTTCAGATGAAACAAGGTGTAGAAGAAAGTGTGAGATGGTAACACCCCCGATGACAAATCTTTGTCAGAAAATTCAAACTTTCCTACCATCTGTGAAAAACAAATCTCTCTTTATCGTCCAGAAGGGTTTCTGAGTCTTAAATGATGTCTTCATTCTAACACTGTATTAAAATTCCAGTGTAGCAAAGAAATCTGGAGCAGCGCTAAGAAATATTTTGGTGAGATTTCCAGCAGGGAAATTCTGATGTTCAGATCAATAGTGCTTGTCTCTGGTGTCCCAGGCTTGCCCTCTAGTATTTTTAAGAGGAAAAGATATTTTCAATTATTACGAAGTGAGACAGCGGAGAGCCCTCCCGGAAGGGAGCCCTACTCTGCGCTCTGCAGAAGATGGATTTACAGGAGTGAGCAGGGGAGCAGGCCTATCAGAGTGGCGTGTCTGGCATCGTTTACTGCCCCTTGGGCCCAGTGTTGTTTGGTGTCTCCGTGATTCTCTCAGTGTTCTTTCTTTTGCTCCTTTTCAGGGTGCTAAGGAGGCGCTAGATTTGGGTATCACGGGCCCAGAAGGAATTGAGATCAGCCGTCCAGAAGAGGTGAGGAAGACTCCTGCGTGCCCTTGGTCAGCTTCTGCCCCGAGATTCGCAGGCACCAGTAAATGTGAGCTGTGTGGTAGCACTTTCTCCGTGGGCGAAGGTCCACGGGGCAGCTTCACACACACACACACACACACACACACCCCGGCTGAGGCCGGCTTGGCTTCAATTGATTCTGATTTCAAGGATCCGCGGGAGACAATGTGAGCACCGGGGGTTGCTTGACTCAAAATTGAATCGGGAGAGAAAAGAGACGGAAAAGGTGTGCTTCTTCAGATGTTAGAAGAAATTTCAGGCTAGACGGCGCTGACTCAGCATTTGGGGATGGATCCCCTTGAGTCTGTGAGGAAAACGTTGGACCCTTCCCACCGAAACGAGAGGCCACCTCACTGCTCGCTGAGATGCTAATTCAGAGCCCTGCTCTTCTGCCCTCTGGTCTTGCCCGTGTATAGTTTTGCAGGACGTCAATTCAAATCCCCCAGGGTCCCTGGGTAAAGAATTCTGCTCCAGAGGGACCGCATTAGACAGATAACGCCTTCTTGCCCTATGACCCTGTTCAGACATCCCTGACCCTTTGTGAGGGGAAAGCTGTTTTCCATTTCTTCAAAGCCTTAAGTGCGGAGTGGCAGTTGGATGTCCATGAGGGATCGATGAGGAGGCCTTGAGGGAGGAGGCGCTGGAGGCAGGGCGTGATAGTCCTCCCATCAGACAGGAACAAAGTCGGCCCTCGTGGGTCAGCTTGGGGGAGGGGTCCCACCTTACTCCTCCCCGGGGGCTGTCCCTGTCTGTCCGAGTCCTTGAACATAGCTCCCATTTTGACACCTAAGAATCAGTCAAGAAAGATGCACCAGATGCAGCCAAGTGAGCACTGTGCCTGTGAGAACCAGGGCGAGTGGGGAGCACAGGAGTGGACGTGGTTGAGTTACCCGAGGGGAAGGGCAAAGCTTTGACTGCGGTCATAGCAATAGCAAAATTTATCATCGTCCTCGTCTGTTGGCCAAAAGGGTCTACACCAAGGGCAATTTTTCTCCCCAGCAGACACTTGGCAATGTCTAGAGGCTTTTTTTAAAAAAAGAGTTGGTTTTTTAAATGTTTTTATTGATTTTTAGAGAGAGAGGAAGGGAGAAGGATAGAGAGATAGAAACATCGATGTGAAAGGAACATCATCGATTGGCTGCCTCCTGCACGAACCCTTACTGGGGATCGAGCCCACAATCTGGGCATGTGCCCTGACCATGAATTGAACCTGCGACCTCTTGGTTCCTGGGTCCACACTCAACTGCTGAGCCTCACCGGCCGGGCTAGAGATATTTTTTATTATATCAGCGGAACAGTGGGGCGCTACCGGCATCTAGTAGGTAGAGGCAAGGGATGCCGCTAAAGATCCTACCGACCCCAGACACCTCCCCACCACAAAGACTTCTCCAGCCCAAAATGTCAATAGTACTGGCGTTCAGAAACGCTGATCTAGGCTAATTTCCAGCGTGAAATCGATCCGTGTCGCTCCTTTGCTGCTGTGGAGAGAATACACCAGGAAACAGGGAGAGATGCAACTCCAGGCTTTCGTTCGCTTTTGTTTCATTGCCTTTTCATTAAGGCCTGAGTAGCATCCAGCAAGGATGCGCCTACCGAGTCCTAGGATTCTCTCAGGGTGAGCAGAGGTGGTTGGAGCCCGGTGCCCTGCCCAGGGCTTGCCCCAGGCCAGCCTGTGGGTGCAGTTGCCCCCCTGGCTCTGTGTCAGACACTCCAGCGCCCTTGCTAGGAGGTGGGCTTGCTTGGGAGAGATGGTGAAGCTTGTTTCCTTCCTGCCCTTTGTTTCTAACAGCTGGAAGCTGAAGCCACTCACCGAGTCATCACCATTGCAAACAGGGTAAGTAGACCCACACCCCCTGCAGCCGTCCCAAGTCCATTCTCGACTCTGGGGTCAGAAACCAGCCTGGACAGTGGAGTGCTGTTCTGTCCTGGGGGCCAGCATCATGCCTGGCTCACAGGGCCCCAACACTGAATGGACATGGTTATTCCTACAGACCCTTGTTTTAAGTTATAAGTAGCCTTTTGTCGGTTGGTAGAAAATGTGAGGTTCAGCTCTTGAATCTAGCCCCACGTCCCCCTGTTGGGCTCTGGCTCAGGGTGCTGCCTGCCCCTCTCTGCTTCATGCATTTCCCCTGCAGCTTGCATCCTGGCTGCCAGGCCTGCATTCCCAGCGTCAGACCAGCACCTGAGGGTGGGGCTGAGCGATGCAGGGTAGGGGCCAGGGCCAGGGTTTGATTTGGCCGGGGTGATGGGGGGGGCGGGGGGGGGCGGGCGGGGGGAGGTGATGCTGGTGCTTGTTAGGTTTGTGGGGTTGATGCTGTCCTTCCACCACGTTTCCATGTTTAGACTCACTGTCCGATCTACCTGGTCAACGTGTCCAGCATCTCGGCCGGTGATGTTATCGCAGCTGCTAAGATGCAAGGTGAGTCCTTGAGCTGGATGGTCAGAGCACGTGTGGTAGGATTGGTGCCACAGGGGGCCCACCAGGTCCATTCACTCCGTGGCCCCAGCTCCTGAGGCCCGGCCTGCGCCTGCCCTTCCTCTTCTCCACCCGTCTTCCCCAGACGCACCCGTGCTAGCCTCGCTCAGTCCATTAGAATCACAGTTCCTCTGCACATCTATATGCCTAACAGCTCTACAGAGGTATCTGTCACCTCTCTGGGTCGGGCAACATTTTCAAGTTTTCAGTTGACTCATTAATTGGCATCTTTTTGACTTCTTGGATTTTATTAGTTGCCTTGGTAACCAACATGAAATCCTGGACCGGTTCCAATGGGCATTTCAGGGGATGCCTGGGATGTCCTTAGAGAAGTAACAGTGTGGGGGCCCAACTTCCCCTGTGGCCGCCTGGAACCTGTGAATGAGCCCTGGGCACCTGTTGTGACTCCTGTTGCTGAGCAACTGGCAACACCTGAAGACTCTGTACTTGCTTATAGTGCCCGCCAGGCTCGGGGTGCCAGCGAGGTCCTGGAAACGGGGTATAAATCAGGAGCAAGGGCAAAAAAGTCTGGACTGCCCCTTAGCGTGGCATTCACAGCCCTTCATCCTCCCTGTAGCACCCATGCTCCAGCCAACGTGTGCTCCTTGATGCGCCATCAGTGCTGCCTCCCCCCCGCCCCGTTGACTTTGCCCTTCTGTTCCCCTTGCCCGCAGCCAGTTTGCAAGGGGAACAGCCAACGTGGGGATCGGGAGCACTCTGGCCTTGAACCCAGCTGTGCTCTCAAATATCAAGTGAGCTTAGGCAAGTCCCTTCCTCTCTGACTTCACCTCCATCACCTGTCAAATGAGAGGCCCAGACGAATGATCGCTCAGGTTCCCTGGCTTCCTGGTTATGGCTTGACCCTTCTCCTTCTTCCAGGGAGGGTGGTGCTGGCCGAGACCACCACTGCGCATGCCACGCTGACAGGCCTGCACTACTACCACCAGGACTGGTCCCATGCTGCCGCCTACGTCACAGTGCCTCCCCTGAGGCTAGACACCAACACCTCCACCTACCTCATGAGCCTGCTGGCCAAGTAAGACCTGTTAGCCGGACCCTCGCAGCCCCATCTCATGTCTTTGACTCAGTGCCATTCCAGGAATCTGTAGGTCCTTAAGGTGATGGCGTAGTGGCCCCAGGTCTGACCTAGTTTGATTGCATTGTGCTCAAAGGATGGTTTTGCTTTTGTGACCTTCTCCAGAGCTAAGTCATCCATCTCCCTGTGGATCTGGCCGAGGGTATCAGTCATTTGGCAAGAGCTGTGACTGATGAGCCCCCAGACCCCAGCGGAGAAAGCCCTCTATGCACCCGACCCGGAACGGCTGAGAGCCTTAAGCATATGCCTCCTCACAGGGAAATAACTTTTCTCTGCCCCCAGAATCCCCTTCTTAAGCGGGCATCTTAGAGGGTCCACGTGCACAAAGCTGTGGTGTCTCCCACAAGTAAAATGAGGCTCTCGGGTCCCCAGTGTGTGGTCCCGGCAGTTGTCCCCTCTCCCACGTGACCCCCATGCTCCATTCAGGCCCCTCCCTGCCCGCCTAGGATGTTTCCCCTGAGGTCGCCCTGGCCTGGGTGACATAGGCATTCTCTCTCCTCTGCCCTCACCATCTCTGAGGCCTGCAGAGATCTCTGAACAAGGGCCAGCTCTCTGCCTCCCTCAGGATGACAGCTTGCCACCATATGTACTCTCTCGCTGTCGTCTCTGCCCCGAGTTCTCAGCTGGCTCAGGAGGAGATGGCCATGGATGGCAGTGATGGTGAACCAGTTGACTTGCCTGCCATTGCTGGCTTATTAAGACAACCTGATCTTCTGTCTTGTCCCCTTTTTCTCCTCTGAGCCATCAGAGCCCCCACATCCAGGGAAGGCTATGGCTTGAGTTCTTTGTGAGGCTGGATGTTGAACTTGTGTGCTCTACCAAGCACATGCTTGTGGCCAGCAGGGACTGGTGGGGGTTGAGGAAGGAGATGAGAGGGGGTTTGCATATGGTGCCATGGTAGTAAAACTGCCTCCACCCTCTACTTCAGCTAAACTCTTACGTGTCATTTTTCTCCTCCCACTATCTTAACTCTTAAAAGTCAGCACCCCAGAGACTCTCGATGTCTCCTGTGACCATGATGGTCTGCCACACTCAGCACCTATTCCCATTCTGCAGATGAGTAAACTGAGGTTCTCACAGTTTAAGTAACTCGTCAGAGGTCAGACAGCTACTGAGTAGCAGAGCTGAGACTGAAAGCAGCTTTGCCTGGTTCTTAAGCAACACTTTTCCCTGCACATGTCACCACCCTCTGGGACCCTGGCCCCCTTCCCTTTATTGGTCACGTCTTTCTCTCTGCCCAGTGATACTCTGAACATTGTGGCATCAGACCACCGGCCTTTCACCACAAAGCAGAAGGCTATGGGCAAGGAGGACTTCACCAAGATCCCGCATGGAGTGAGCGGCGTGCAGGACCGCATGAGCGTCATCTGGGAGAGAGGCGTGGTAGGTTCTTGGGGGGCCCTTCCCCACTCTGGTCTAAGTAGGAGTTTCACCCTGAGGAGGGCCGGATCAACCACAGCTCCTGTTCCACTCAAAAACAGAACCAAACAGATTTTTTTTTCCTGATCAGAAAGGTAGTAGCCTAGTATAGAAATTTGAAAAATACAGAAGAGTATTAGAAAAAAATGTCTCCCATAATTCTACACCAAGAAATTAAACTTAATATTTTAGCATGTTTCCTCCTGGTTCTATGATGTACTGTACATTATTTTAATAATTAGATTCATTCCTTGTTTTTCATAGAACATATCTTGAGTGTGTTCCTATATCTGTAAAAGTTCTTTAAAGACATCTTTTTTCATGGCTAAATGTTTTCTCCAGTGGAAGTACCATACTTCAGCTCATCCTTTCTTGATGTTTGAAACTTCCGGCTGTTTCAGGTTCTTGCACTGAAAAATGGGGCTGCAGAGAACCCCTTGTTCATGAGTGTGTGTCCGCATTGCTAGTGATTCCCTAGAAGAGGATTTCTGGGCCAAGGGATGTGAGCGTGTTAAGGCTCTTGGTATATTTTGTTCAGTTACTTTTCCATAAAGAGAGGGACTGGGACTTGTTAGAAGACCACCTAACGGATCTGCCCGTGAAGAATGTGTGTGATTGGTCTTGCCCTATCACAGACTAGAATCAGTGATGGCGAACCTTTTGAGCTCGGCGTGTCAGCATTTTGAAAAACCCTAACTTCACTCTGGTGCCGTGTCACATATAGAAATGTTTTGATATTTGCAACCATAGTAAAACAAAGACTTATATTTTTGATATTTATTTTATATATTTAAATGCCATTTAACAAAGAAAAATCAACCAAAAAAATGAGTTCGCGTGTCACCTCTGACATGCATGTCATAGGCTCGCCATCACGGGACTAGATGCAGGAGAGTCTGAGCCCCAGGAGGTCTGGCGTCCTCAAGACTAAGCGCCAGCTCAGGGAGGACCCAGGACTCGGGAATCTTCTTTGAAGAGAGTCCGTGGTGCTGTCCTGGGTGGGTAGGTGGGGTAAGAAGATGCTTGTCCGGAGCCCAGAACACATGACCCTCTGTGGATGAGGGAGGCTCCTGACTCGTCCCTGGTGGGCCCCCGAGCAGAGCTGGGTTTACAATCAGGGGGTAGATTTCCACCAGGGACGCAGCCGCTTGGAACAAGGGCCCACTCACTGATGCCGGATGAAGGAGAGAGAAGTGAGCGAGTGCCTGGAACCCAGCCGAGCCGGTTGGTCACCTGCAATGGTGCCCGTGGTGTTGTCCGCCTCAGCACCATTGTTCTGACCGACTCGAAGGCCACAGGCCAGAGCCAGGGGTGCCTGGGGTGGGAGGCGCACCCAGGCCGGGTCCACTTGACATTCTGCAATGTTCCAGGTCGGAGGAAAGATGGATGAGAACCGCTTTGTGGCCGTCACCAGCTCCAACGCGGCGAAGATCCTCAACCTGTATCCCCGCAAGGGCCGCATCATCCCGGGAGCCGATGCCGACGTGGTGGTGTGGGACCCGAGGGGGGTGCCTGGGGGCTTAAGGAGCTTGTGTTACAGAATTCCAAAAGCAGAGCCTCTCTGCACTCCTAGCACAGAGGAGTGTGACCCAGGGCGTGTTCAATGTAATGACTATTTGAGGGCCTCCCGTGGTCTGGCCCTGGGAGCACAGCAGTGACCAGCTCCGCCTGACAGTGTTTCCAAGCGGCTGCCCATCCGTTATCTCATTTGATTTGAGTCGCAGCCCCGAGAAGCACTCACGCCTGGGGTTCTTATTTCCTTCCCATTGACCAGAGTGTAGAGGGAGCCCCACACCCTGTAGCCAGTACGTGGCTGACCAGACAGACGGCCTAGCCCTCCAGCCCAGGCTCCTCCATCCTCTGCGCCTCTCGCTGCGGGCGGTTCCTTGAGCGCACAGCGCTGGCACCCGCGGCGTTAGGGAGCGCACGTTGAATGAGTGAATGAAGTGTGCCAGGAGTGACCAGCAGGATGTAGGGCATCACTTTCACTTGAAGATTTGGGCAGATGGGAATCGTGTTTTTAATATTACATTTCATTCAGTCATCAAATACAGGGGTGGCAAAAGTAGGTTAATAATAATAAGTAATGCAATGATAAATAAATTAATAATAATAGAACTCTGTGTTCTATTATTGCCTACCCTTGTCCACCCCTGAATTTATTAAGTACTGTTGTTTGGCGGGCACTCTTCTAGGTGCACAAGCTAGCAGTGGGCAGGGTAGACAGAAATGTGTGGGAAGTTGAAAATGAAAGAAAGCCCACAGAGGGTCCCCACACTGCCCTCCGTCAGGGCCTCGAGAAGCCCTGTTCTGCATCCTGGCGCCAGGGGCTGGTCCCTGTCCCTGTGATGGGTTGGCTGTTGGTGGAAAGATACCTAGAGTTTAACCCCGTGTACGAGTGTGCAAGGGCTGCTTTAAAACATACCGCAGTTGGGGGCTCACACAGCAGAAATCTGTTTCCTCACAGTTCTGGGAGCTAGAAGTCAGATCGAGGTGTCGGCAGGGTGGATGCATCCTGCGGCCTCTCTCCTTGGCTTGCAGATGGCCGTCTTCTCCCTCCTCACGTGGTGTTTCCTCTGTGTGTCCCTCCTGGTGTCTCAATTTTATTTTCGTATAAGGACACCAGTCATGTTGGACTAGGGTCTACCCATATGACCTCATTTTAATTAGATGTTTAAAGGCCAAATACAGCTACATTCTGAGGTACTGGGTGTTAGGACTTCAACATATAAATTCGGGGAACACAACTCAGCCCATAACCACCAGCCTTTGGGGATATCTTCCCATCACACTGAGCATCACGCCTTCCTTCTCAGCATCACCCCTTCCCACTGAGTATCACCCCTTCCCTCTGAGCATCACCCCTTCCCTCTGAGCACCACCCCTTCCCTCTGACCATCACCCCTTCCCTCTGAGCACCTTCCGTTCCCATTGAGCTATGGCATCTTTGCCTCTCCTCAGAGCTCCCTCTTCCACCGCTTCTTCCCCACCAGGACCATCTCAGCCAGCACCCAGGTGCAGGGAGGAGACTTCAACCTGTACGAGAACATGCGCTGCCATGGCGTGCCGCTGGTCACCATCAGCCGGGGGCGGGTGGTGTATGAGAACGGTGTCTTCATGTGCGCTGAGGGCACCGGCAAGTTCTGTCCCCTGAGGTCCTTCCCAGACACTGTCTACAAGAAGCTGGTCCAGAGAGAAAAGGTAAGATGCGGGATGGGGAAGAAGATGCGTGGGAAGAGGTTGAAAGCCCGTTAGGGGCATCTCATATGATGGTTTTAAATCTCAAAGGTGTTCTCACTCTATTTTCCCACCGAGTCCTATCGCCGGGAGTGGTCACTTTGGGAACAAGAACCGTAGGGAAGAAGCGCCTGTAGCGGAGTAGAATGTATTGGAAGGGCCCCCCATGCCCCTGGAGCTGAGGGAACACTATGAGCTGCTCGCAGCTGAGCCGACCGCTGGTCCTGGGAAGGTTCTCGCTGTCCTTCAGGGAAGGGTTCCCTGTCTTGGCCTGGAGCTGCTCTTTCTTTTCTTTTTTTAAAATATACTTTTATTGATTTCAGAGAGGAAAGGAGAGGGAGAGATAGGAAACATCAATGATGAGAGAGAATTATTGATCCGCTGCCTCCTGCACGCCCCCTACTGGAGATCAAGCCTGCAACCCAGGCATGTGCCCTTGACCGGAATTGAACCCAGGACCCTTCAGTCCGCAGGCCAGTGCTCTATCCACTGAGCCAAACCAGCTAGGGCCTGGAGCTGCTCTTTCTCAGACACCTCCGCTTCCCTTGTGATTGCAGTAGGCTGGGTGGGCTTTGCTGGGTCTGGGCCCCCCAACACTTAAGTGGTCGGGCCAGGTCTGGAGAAGTTCCTGGCCTCTTGGTAACCCGGCAAGTGAGGGGAATGCCATTGCTCCAGGGGAGGGGTGCTCTACAAGGCTAATTATCTCAAGTTTACCTGCTTCCTGGGAAAAGATCCCACCAATATTGAGGGCGAGCCAGTGGGCATCTCCTCTACACACACACACATGCATGTACACACACATGTGCACGGGTGCACACACATGCACTATTTAGAAGGCACAAGAAAATAATTCTCCACCCCTTGTGCTCAAGGCAACGCAAGCCTTTGTGGCAGTCATTTGGTTCCTAAGCAGAACGGCAGCATCTGGAGGCCCGGCCGCCATCGGGGAGGCTCTGGTGGTGGTGTCTGGGCTCTGATGGTGTCTTTTCCCTTCTCCTCCTCCTCCCTTCACTAGACCTTGAAGGTTAAGGGAGTGGACCGCACTCCCTACCTGGGGGATGTAGCTGTCGTTGTGCATCCTGGGAAAAAAGAGATGGGAACGCCGCTCGCAGACACTCCTACCCGGCCCGTTACCCGACACGGGGGCATGAGGGACCTTCACGAATCCAGCTTCAGCCTCTCTGGTAAGAGCAAGGGCCACTGGGACTGGCACCTGCGTCTCCACCGCAGTGGGTGGTGGGAGGAGGCCGAGGGGCAGGTGGGATGTGTGCTGCTTTCCCCTCATCTTCCCTCCCTCCCCATGGCATGTCCAGTGATGAGCGCTGGGTCCACTGCCGCGTAAGTGGCAACCGTCAAGGGAGAGCAACGGAGGAGGCCGAGGGGCAGGTGGGATGTGTGCTGCTTTCCCCTCATCTTCCCTCCCTCCCCTATGGCATGTCCAGTGATGAGCGCTGGGTCCACTGCCGTCAAGGGAGAGCAAGCAGAGGCGCGCGGTGCTGGTCCTGCAGGCAGCTTTGCCGACAGCACTGGGAAGAACCTTCCTGAACAGCCTTCAGGACTAGCCCCGTGCAGGCCTAGCATCCGCTCTGCAGGTGCTGTGCTGGGCCCGGAACAGCGAGAGGAGCAAGATCCCTCCTCACAGGGCGTGGCTTTTGCTGGTGGGGGGCGGGGGGGGGCATGAGACCTGCACACAGACCCCCTAACCTGAGAGGCAGAGGGCTAAACCAGAGGGACCCCTGTGCCCAGCTGTGTGCTGGGGGCAGCTCCGGGCAGAAGTCACGTGGTTCCTGTTTGAGGACTGGTAGCCTATGGGGAAGTGTCCTCTCCACCACTCCCCTTCCTCTCATTACCAAGGTAACTGCTCCCTAAGCCTGAGGGCCACTGCCACTCCCACCAGGGACAGGACACGTGTGCAAAGAGTCAGAAAGGGATCCGTGGGATGGAGTGTCCATGGGCACCCAACCTTGCCAATCCAGAGGTGTGGATTCCCATGGCTGCCTGGGCATGGCCCCCAGAGCCATGGGCCCCACTGGCCTTTGGCATCATCTGCTCCCACCCACACCTTGGGGCAGAGCCAACACTGGGCAGAACCCTCAGACTCAGCCAACATTGAGCAGCCTCCCACCTTCCCTCTGCCCCCAACCGAATCTGTTCTCATCAGACAGCCGAAGACTGTCCCACTGCCCCCTGGGGCACCGGGCCTCCTGTTCTAACTAAGTCTTGGTATTTCAAAATGTGGAGTCCCACTGCCCCCTGGGGCACCGGGCCTCCTGTTCTAAGTCTTGGTATTTCAAAATGGGGAGCCTTCAGGGTGTGGTTCTTTGTTTTTCCCTTTTTTCTCTCTCACTCGTTAACGGGTTCCCCGCAAGAGACCACATGTCCAGGCTTGGGAGCAGTGAAGGTGGCATAGCAGGGCAGTTTAATCGTGGAGATTCTGAATGAGGAAGACCTGGTTCGAACCCAGGCTCTGCCACTTACACCCTGTGTAACAGAGAGCAAGTGACTAACTTCCCTGAGCCCGTGTCCATGTCTGTAAGATGGGATGGAGTTGTGAGGATTCAGGTAGATCATGCGCACGGAGGGCCTACCAGCTCCATCAGGAGAGGCGGCCATGCTTTTATGGACCCGGACAAGAGCAGCCCACTCACCCTCTGCTTCCTTCCCTGCAGGTTCTCAGATCGATGACCATGTTCCAAAGCGAGCTTCTGCTCGGATCCTCGCTCCCCCCGGAGGCAGGTCGAGTGGCATTTGGTAAAGGCACCGCCCAGCCCCCCCAAGTGAGGATGCACCGCTGCCACCAGCCCGCACACCCTCCCGCACAGCTGCAAGGGCAGGAGAGGCTGGGCTGGGCAGCTCACCACCTGAGGGGCCGCCGGACCCGGAGCCCTCCCCATGTCTGACACGTGACTCACTGTGCTTCGAGCCGACCCAGCAGGCCCTATGAGATGTGTCCCTCCTGCTGCAGTCTTTTCCTGCCCTGGCCTGTGGGGCCCAGGAAGCCCACACTATGCACAGAGCCCACCGCATAGCCTGGCCAGCCCCTCCCCTCCCACCTCCGCGTGCTGGCTTCAGGAAAGCCCAGGCTCTAGTGCCCTGCCCCTGGCTGACCCGCCAGTCGTCCAGAGCACTTTAGCAGATGTGTTTAAAAGGACTCCCTTCCCCATCCCCTTAGGCCCCGTGGTCACCTTTCTCAAGTTAGACAGGTGTTAGCTGCCCAGCTGTGCACAGAATGTCCCGTTTCTCCTGACTCAGCTCCGGCCCTGTGTGGATGCAGTTGGGACATCCTGGGTGTGGGTGTTGTTGGGACACTCTGTACCCTTAACCAGCTTCCTCTCCCCACCCCGCCCTCTGGGAGTCATGCCCAGAAGGGCTAGCTGGGCGGGGCGCAAGCCTGGTGCCAGGCGCGTGTACATGATTTTGTTTTGCACGTTTGGTTTGCGCAGTGGTTTGGTTTGACTTGTTCGTGCATCCTGTGAAAAATAACGGTGCTTTGTGTCATAGCATAGCATAGAAACAGGGGTAGATGTGGACCTTAGGAGATGCTGCACTCGACACCAACCAGACAGCCCAGGGCATGGGGGTGGGGGAGGGTGCTAGACTTCAGGCCCTCTCCCCCCCATGGAGTCCTCCAGGCTGCACAGGCCCCATCCCAGGCCCTGTTCCCATCGCCTCTCCGCCTGGTCTAGTTCCCTACATTCTGAGAGGATGTTCAGGATGCTGACCCTGGAGACCTTTGGAGAACAAGAAGGCCTTTCCCGTCTCTCAAACACCCAGCTTCCTGTAAACTGCCCTGCTGTACAAGACCTGGCTGCTCCTCCTGTGTGATTGGCAAGAGGCCTGATGTCTGCTAAGAGGGGGGGAGCAGGACTAGGGCGTGGCTAGCTAGGTGCAGGGAAGGAGGCCAGGCCAGCAGAACCTGACTGTAGAGCCCGCATTGCTGTGCTCTAGTCCCCTGTGGACAGCACCGTGCCCTCACCTGCTGTGGCCTCCATCATCTCCCATATCCAGTGGGGCCCTCCCTGCCTCCAAAGCTCCAGGAGGTTTCCATGGAAACCCCTGAGGCTGGTGATCTCCCAGCTGCCTGCCCTTGTGAAGCCTTGTCCTCCCCTCCGGGAAGTGATTTCATGTTGCACATTCAGTTTGAGCGCCCCAGGCTGCGCGAGGCTCCTGGACTCGGGCTAGCGGTCACACCCAGTACATCGTGCTGTTCATGTTTCAAAGCACTTCCATATCCGAGCTCTCAAATGCTTCTCACCACAGGGCATGTATGACTCTCTCCATTTCAAAGATGAGGCCCAGAAAGTTGAGGCCTTCTGACCTCAACTGTCCATGACTGCCCTTAAGGAATTGGCTGCCTCCCCCAGCTGTGGAAAGGAAGAGTGGGGTGAGGTTCCTTGTAGATCCCACGGAGTCTAACCAGTCAGAAGACTCGCTGGTAGGCATTTTGCTTTGTTTTGCACAGGTAGGTAGGTTTTTGTCGTAAACAAACTGATGCATATTCCCCGGATGAGCCAGGACTCCTTACAGGTCGGGGTTTGGCCACGTGGTTTGAGCTGTCTCCACATCTACATTTGTCCCTTCGTGCTCATCTTCCTCACTCAGGGGCTGATAGGACAGAGACCGTAACCCAGGGAACAGAGGCAGCAAAGGCACTGGTGGAGGGAGGCAGCCATGGGCACAGGAGTAGGGAGGGCTCTGGGCCTGGGGGGCCATGGCACTGACCCCTTGGTAGAGTGCACATCGTCTTTATCTCTCCAGCCCTTGCTGGGTCACGGGCCTTGGGCAGATGCCAAAGAGCCAAGCAGGGGCGGCGGCCCATGGGCAGAGGATCCCTGCTCCGGCTAGGAAAGCTTTACCTTCTCTGAGTGCCTCCGCCTGAGCGATGCGTGGCCCGGGGCTCTGGGAGGCCACGTCTTCACGTGGTCCACCATAGGCCTCCGCTTCATCCACCCTGATCCTTACAGAGACCCCACCCTTGCCCAGGAGCTTCTAGATGGAAATCAGAAGGAGGTTCAAGGAACCAAATCAATGGTCAGCCCCCACCGCCCGCTCCTTGCCCCTGTGCAGGGCTCCAGCCGGCTCCATCACCAACCCCACTGGCTCCTGGTTGCACTGAATGCAGCTCTCAAACTGGTCTTGTACTTGCTGAATAAATACTGTTGTTCTTGCCTTAGCTGCTCTCTAGGTTTGTGGGGTTAAGTTGCAGAAAATTGTGCTACTGTGTGTGCGTGTGTGTGAGTGTGTAGTGCTAGGAGTCCACAGTAGGTCTCTGTCAAGCCAATGCCGTCATGAGGGCTTTTCCAGTACCGACCCAGAAACCACAGAACCACACAGAAACCCAAACCCCCTCCAGCTGCCCAGGCGGCAGGCACAGCCCGGGGTCGGGATGGAGCCTCCGGCACCCCAGCACCCGGGTGACTGACTCCCCCACTCCTCTGTAAAAGTCATGGTGCTAAGATTGTGTCAACCCCAAAACAACACATGGTCCTGTGCTTCGACCACCCATTGGAGGCAGAAACAAGACAGCCCGACACATTGTGTTCTGGTGCAGGTTTGTATTAAACTGTAGCTACTTCTCACGTGGTCTCAGTTGTGTTTCTTCAGAGGAGAGGGGGCCTTGGCAGGGGACCGCTCCTGCAGTGGCCGAGGCAAAGCTCACGGGGCTGAGGAGACTCGGCGTTGGCTTTGCACTCGTGCTGGCAGGTGGCAGCTTCCTGGGGGGCCTGAGCAGAGTCTGCAGATGCAGAAAAGTTGAGATGGGAGCCGCAGTGACCCCGCAGCTGTCCGTTCTGACTCCTGGTGGGAACAAGACCAAGGTTCATGGCACCAGATTTCCCAGGACAAGGTTGCTGAGTTCTCTGAAACTAGGACAATCAGGGGGAAGCATCTATACTAATAATAGCCTAGGTGGTCGTCACACCATCACAGTCCCACAATCCATCACCAAGAGGCTGCGGGCGCACACGGGTGGGTGGGGACTTGATGCTGCGTGCACAGCACAGAGGCAGGCCCCGGCAGCTGCTCCACGCGCCCCAGCTCCGGCCTACCTCTTTGGGGCAATCCATCGAGGAGCCCTGGTGGGTGCGCGGGGCCTACCTCTTTGGGGCGATCAATCGTGTGATTCCCACACTGTGAGAGGGCACAGGTCAGGCTGGGGACACCCCCCCCCAGTGCACAAATTTTGTGAACCGGGCCTCTAGTTAGATATAAAAGAGGGGAACGGGCTTTCCTACCTCCCTTTCGTCACCTGTTCTCTTGGCTACCATTTTGGAAACCCTCTTCACGCAGTGGAACCCTTAGCTGATGGGACTATGGCCCAATCACACGGCAAAAGGTTGCCCCGAGGCCAGTATGTCTGAGGACCTTCAGAACCTCACCCTTGGATTGGCCCACTGTCCCCGCAAACCCCATCGCCTGCATCAAGACTCCTCAGCCTTCTCTCCGGGTCTCAGCGGAGGAATGATCCACTCGGTTTTCCACTACAGAGTGCGTGAAATTGTCGACTCCAGTACTAAGGAGTCACGTGTACTTATTTCTGAGCCCCCAAAGACAAAACCCTAATGAGGGGGTTTTAGGTCCGGTGGGGAAATGGTTGGCAGCAGGGGAACTTCCCCAGCGCTCACCAAATCAGCAACCCTCCTGCAAGTAAGGCAGCCTGGGACCAAGAGCAATGCCTGGCGCCCCGCAGCCAGGGCACAGCACTTGGTTATAAGGGAAGGAGCTGTGAGCACAGCTCCCGTGCGGGGTCTGAGCCAGGTGGAGACACCATGACATGGTTTGCAGGATGCTGAGTCCCTGGGATGGTACTGGGCCAAAGTGTCTGTGTTACCCTCTTTTCCCATAACGTGGGGGCACACAGAATTTTATTAACTGCCAAAAATCCATTGTGCTTGGATGAAAAATGACATGACCACACCTTTGGCAGGTTTCGGGCGGTTTAAAGAGAAAAATAAAGGTACCCAGGAAGACACTGGATGCCTTTGTATGCATGTAGTCATGGAGAAATAAAAGACCACAGACAGTGAAATAAGGCTTGGCCAATTATAATAATCTGCATTTGGGAAAATCTGAACATTGGACAACACAGAACAACTACTGTATCCTTTTATGGTATCTACTTGGGATACTATAAAGGAGGAAAGGCCTTTTAAAATGAGGCAAGGGATTAAAAAATCACAAAGATCAATAAAAGCAGCCCAGCCTCAATGGCTCAGTGGTTGAGCGTTGACCTATGAACCAGGAGGTCACGGTTCCATTCCTGGTCAGGGCACATGCCTGGGTCGTGGGCTCAATCCCCAGTGTGGGGCGTGCAGGAGGCAGCCGATCAATGATTCTCTCTCATCATTGATGTTTCTATCTCTCTCCCTCTCCCTTCCTCTCTGAAATCGATATATATATATATATATTTCCCATTCTGTATGTAAGGAGTTTGGAAGTCTCTACTCTATCCTAACAATAAGCAAAAAACTGAACAGACTGAAAAATCAACAATGATCTTGGATTCATAAGAGAGGAGGGAGGACACAGGGTGAACCACTGTCCCCGAGATTAGAGAGAGGCAGATAAAGCTGAGGGGGCACATCTGCTGATTTTAAAAGCTGCTACGAAGCAACAGTAATCAAGACAGTGCTATGTAGTACTGGCTTAAGGGTTGACATTTAGATCAATTGAATAGAATTGAAAGTCCATTTAAAAAAATGAAGTGTCTATGGTCAACTTAAGTTTTACCAAGATGCCAAGATGATTTAATGGGTAAAAAGAATGTTTTCAACAAATGCTGTTTGGACAACTAGATATCTCCATGCAAAAGAATGAAATTGGAACTTTACCTCATGCCATATATAAAAATTAACTCAAAATGGAGCAAAGACTTACCTGTGAGAGCTAACGGCTATAAAACTCTTAGGAAAAAAACATAGCGGTAAATCTTCATGACCTTGGATTTGGCAATGAATTCATAGATATAACAGAAAAAGCATGTACAACAACAACAAAGTAGATCAATTTGACTTCATCAAAATTTAAAACAGTTTGTGCTTCAAAGGACACTATCAAGAAAGTGAAGTGACAACCCACAAAATGGGGGGGGGGGTGGAATTTGCAAATTATAGGTCTAATAAGGGATTTGTATCTGGAATATATAAACCACTCTTATGACTCAATAATAAAAAGATAAATAACTCCATTAAAAATGGGCAAAAGATCTGAATAGACTTTTCTCCAACGAAGATGTGCAAATAGCCAATGAGTCCATGAAAGAAGCTCATCAGAACCACAATGAGATTTCACTTCGCACCCACGAGGATAGTTACCATGGAAAAGACAGATAAGAATGAGTGTTAGGAAGGACGCGGGGAATTGAACCCCCAGGCACTGCTGGTGGGAATGTAAAATGGGGCAGCCACCTGCAAGGCCTGGGACCTGCAAGGAACAGCTGGCGACGCAGAGGATCTTGGGAGAGGGAAGCCCTGAGCAATGACGGCCTTTGGAGAGCGAGTGCCTTCAGGTCCCGGGTGGCCAGAACCGCAGCTGTAAACTGAACGTTCCGGGGCGGTGTGTCGTCCCTTCCTCCTCTTCTACTCTGTCCCTTCCTTGTTTGGCTTTTCTTTGCTCCCCAGAATCCTGGGTCCCTGAGATGGCCCCTGACCAGAGTACTACCCATAAGAGCCTCCAGGTGGCGCTGTTGGCCCATCAGTGGCTACTGCCTTGGTTTAAAGATGCGAAGCTGATTAAATTAGGTGAACAGGTAAGGCCCAAGAAAGACAGATCTGTCTAGGTTACCATGGCTTCAACCCCAGCCCCCAGAGCAGCTCAGGGTCAGGTCAGCCTGGAGCGTGACTGAGGGCCGTAGCCGCCTTTCTCCTTCCAGGAGAACCCCTGGGGAAGTCGTCCCTTAGGAGAGGCCAATCTCAGGGGTTAGGTTAAGGTTGTCAAATTTACCAAATAAAAATACAGGATGCTCTATTAAACTTGAACTTCAGATAACAAATAATTTTTTAGTATTTTTAGTGTAGTTATGTCTTAAATAGTGTCTGTGTCGTACTTATACTAAAAATTATTCGCTGATTATCTGAAATTTAACTCAGCATCTTGTATTGATCTGGAAACTCTAATTTAGTTTACTTGTATGAGTTTTCCACCTTCCATTTAATGTATGCTGCTGGGATATCTGCCAGGCCTGTGTTAGATGGCACAAAAATGAATCAAGTGCAGCTCCTGCATGTACAGATTTGGGGAAAAGAAACACTGACAGGTAATTATTGTACAGAAAGTATAGGAAGCCTGGGGTGATGGAAGAAGTTTACAGTTTTGTGTTGGCTTTAGGTTCAAACCCTGCTTCTGATGTTCACTAGCTGTGTGATCTTATACAAGTGAGTTAACCTCTCGGGGTATCTGCTTTTTATTGTGAAAATGGACATGAGCCCTGCTGGTGTGGCTTAGCGGTTGAGTATCGACCTATGAATCAGGAGGTCCCAGTTCAATTCCTGGTCAGGGCAGGTGCCCAGGTTCCGGGCTCGATCCCCAATAGGGGCATGCAGGAGGCAGCTAATCAATTAGTCTTCTCATCATTGATGTTTCTATCTCTCTCTCCCTCTCCCTTCCTCTCTGAAGTCAATAAAAACATTTTTTTAATGGAAATGATACCAACCTCAGGAGATGACCAGGGAGGTTATAGGAAATGGTATGCATTTCAAGCCTGGCTGTCAGTAGGAGCCGAATAAATGCTAGTTTCCCCTTTATAAATGAGGAATACTGTGAGAGACAGGCAACTAAAAGTGTCACGGGAAGGTCTGTGCACAGAATATAAAACCTCACTTTTAAAATAAAATGTACTAACTGATACGGTTCATTGAATGCCCACAGCATGAGAGTGCTATCCTAAGCACCTGATAAACATGACCCCATTTCATCCTTACATTAACCTCTGAAGTTTTTACTATTATTAAGAAACAGAGTTCAATAGCATGCCACAGCTAGTGAGTGACAAATGTAGGATTTCAACTCAAGTCCCTCACCCATGCTCCTAACGTCTGTCTGATGCTTCCTTTGCATGAATTGGCCTTGATGCTTGAGTTGGTGGTCACTAGGAAGAGAGGCACGATGGATGCCCCCTAGCAACAGGAATAACTGATAGGGATGCAAAAGCTGGAAGAGTCCTGGGACCTGAGGCCACCTCTAACCCATCCAAGTTAATCCAAGCCTTTCCCACCCACCTCATTGTCGTGGTGTGTGTTTCCCACAACAAGTAGGGTAATGTCTTACCATCTAAGCCACTGGTCTAGAGTTGCTGTTCATTCTGGACACAGTAGGTCATAAATTTTCACAGGAGCTTTGTCTTAAGACCTTTGCAATTCTAAAGTTGCATATTTGCTCCTATATAATGTAACAGGGTATAACTGAGAAGGGTCCTCTTGACCCTAATGAGAGTTTCTGTTATTATTGATAGTTACCATTTATTGGGTATTTGCTGTGTATCGTGCACTGCTAGGCATTTTTCATATATTATCTCATTTAACCATCACAGCACATGAGAAAAACCAAGGCCCAAGGTCACATAGCCAGGAAGTACTGGACCCAGTGCTAGGGTGGCTGCCGCAGGGCAGAGGGTTGGGTTCACGCTCTAGATAAGGACTCATCTGCTACAAGTTGTGTGATTAAAATTCATTCCTCGGCAAAATTACGTATTGCCTACACGAGTCCTTGAAAACTTTAAAACCATGTCAAGGGTTTCCTCTATGTAGGAATCAGTCCTATTTGAGTGCCCTGTTCCACTTTCAGCTGCTTTCAAATGAATAATGAACACTGTTGGTAGCAATTACCGGCATCACTGCTCCTCCCTGCCTCCACCTCACACCCAGGCAGGACCGCCCTGCCTGTTCCAATCTAAAATCGAACCCCCTCCAGCCAGAGTTCACCCACTTTCTTATACTCCCTCCACCACCTGGCTTCACCAGTGACCCTGGGGAAAGTGCAGAAAGGGCAGATTGTGTTTAACTTGCCTGGCTGTTCTTAGTCCCACGTGAGGTGCTGAGAATACAAAGGTAAATAAGATATACTCTTTGAGTGTGAGGACCTCTAGTGGAGAGAGATGTGAACAACATGGTGACACAAGACGATGGGAGACCGTGGTAAGGAAAGGAAGATACCTGGTACCAAAGAGAAGGTGTCAACTCTATGGGGGAGGTCCAAGACGATGTCACAGAGGAGATGACACTAAAGCTGGTCTTGCAGGAGTAGGAGTTGGCTCAATGAAGGGAAAGGAGAGACTCTAAGCAGGGTGAACCCCATCAGGCAGGCTCAGCGGCAAAACAGAACTGCTCGCTTGGCCAACTGCAGTGTTTGCTCTTTGTGGCTGACATATGATGGCGACAGGTAGCGAGGGAGTAGAGAATAAAATGAGATGGGAACCCTGAACATCTTCATTGTTTAAGGGCAGGTTTAGGGAGCAAGGGAGAACGAAAGAAAGAATGTCAAAGAATCAGGAGCGCCCTAACTGGTTTGGCTCAGTGGATAGAGCGTCGGCCTGAGGACTGAAGGGTCCCAGGTTCGATTCCGGTCAAGGGCATGTACCTTGGTTGTGGGCACATCCCCAGTGGGGGGTGTGCGGGAGGCAGCTGGTCGATGTTTCTCTCTCACCGATGTTTCTGACTCTCTATCCCTCTCCCTTCCTCTCTGTAAAAAAATCAATAAAATATATTTTTAAAAATCAGGAGGACCCATGGCTCCCTGGTGAATGGCCAATTCCAGGGCTGGGGCAAGGAAGGGCCAAGATGAGCCTGCAACATCTTGTGCTAGGAAGCAAGGAAAT
This sequence comes from Myotis brandtii, assembly GCF_000412655.1. NCBI lineage: Eukaryota > Metazoa > Chordata > Mammalia > Chiroptera > Vespertilionidae > Myotis > Myotis brandtii. The sequence continues at coordinate 1,497,788 of NW_005367354.1, read as the reverse complement.
GTTCCGAGAATGATGGAGACAAATCCAAAGGACATGGGAGCTTGACGTTTCTTTCACCGGCCAAATCTGTGACAAATTGAGCCTCAAAACAAATCATCATAGAGAAGGATTATAACCAACTGGGGGAGAAAATCCATGTCAACACTGAAATAAATGAACGGCCGCGAGTCCAAGCTCTGAACTAGGACCTGGCAGCAATGTGGGCCTGGCTGGATTTTAGAATTGCTGCAAAACAGTAACGGCTGTGTGTGCCTTCTGTTTGTCTCCTTTCTGAAATGACGACGTCTGTAGCAGTTATCCTCTGTCTGTGCCACTAGTGTATGCTCGGTGCGTGTGGGGTGAATGCTGTGTCTCTCTACTCCACAGGTTTTCACGTCAAGAGGACTGGTACTCAAGGAGTTATATCCAAGGAACTGGACCTGAGGAGCCCTATCCACCCTGGTACCTGAGTTAGATGTGAGATCCTGGACTTCAAGGTGGTGCTATGATGGGATGACTTGGGGGTCTTGAGGAGAGGGGTGAGTGTATGTTGCATTGAGTGGGGTGTGAATTAGTGTCGTCAGAGGGTAGCGTGTGGCAGATCGTATTTTCCAAAGAGAATGTCAACAATATCTCCCAGCCACATGCTCTTATTATGTGACTTGGACATTCCTCCCATTGAAAGGTGGGGTCTATGTTCCCTCCCCTTGATATTGGGTAGACTTTTGCAATTTTTCTCAACCAATAGTATCTGGCAGACGTGATGTCAAAAGGGCTGGGTTAGAGATAATAGAATGGTGAGGTGCGAATGGTGAGGCAGGATTCATGGAGGAGGTCAGTACCCAATGAGGAAATTTACTTAGTAGAAACATTTGGGAGACTAGGTAGAGGGGAGGATTCAGGAAATTAATTTGAGTCTCAAATTAGATGACTAGAGTTTTGGCATTAAGATGGAGGGCTAAGGGAGTGAGTTATAATAGTAGTAGTAGTAGTAGTAGTAGTATTTAAAAGATTAAATACAGATAAAGATCATAAAGAAAATGTTTATTGAGACTCTGGGGTGGTTAGGTCAGAGAAAGTGAGGAAGAATGGGAAACTTTTATTTTTTACCTTTTGACCCCCTTCACCCACTTCTTTGGGGCCAAAGAAAATCTTTGAAGAATCTTTGAAGAAAATCTTTGTCCTCACTTGATTCAATTACATAAACACTTATTGGGGAACTCCACAATACGTTCCATTCTGTGCCTAGATGCTGAAGGGGCTGATAAGGCAGAATTCCTGCCCACAAGGGGCACAGAGTCTGGGGAAACAGACATGTAAACCAAGGACAATACTATAGAATGTGGGTACAGAGGTAACCTCAAGACATCCCTGGAAGTCAGGGCTGAGAATAGGAGAGCCAGAAGTCATCTGCACAAAGAACCAGAAAGGAGGTGAACAGAGTGGAGCCCTGGGCAGGGAACTGCAGGACAATACTATCAGTATGCATGGACAGGAAGAGGAGGGCTCTAGAACTGGAGAGATCCATAAGAGCAGACTTGGAAAAGGGGATTCCGGAACACCAATGAACATATCAAGGAGGGAGCTAGTTATGAGGAGGTAGAAGCTGAACCAGCTAGTGGGCAAGATGGAAAAGCAAGAATTGTTTACAAATGCATTGGGAAAGAACAGTAAGGTTAATAAAAGTTCAAGTAATATGTTGTGTATAGATGATTTTCTTAGCTCGATTTAGGAGTAAAGGTAGGACATGATAAGGAATGTTTAATGCAGGTAGAGGAAAATCGAATTTGGGGTTTGGAGTAAGAGGCTGTGATAGAAAGCCATAAACCAAGAGTGGAGATTAAAAACCTCGCTCTCGCGTTGTTGAAAGAGAAGAAAAACTCTCCACTTTTTGCTGTGCAGTAGCTGTGAGACACGTAAGAAACCGTCATCTGGCTGCTATGGAATCAGGTGTAAATGGTTGTTCCTTCTGTGATTAGACACACTGCGTGGAGGAATTGTTACCCTGTTGCTAAGGGAAAAGGAAGGGGCTGTTTCTGGTTGCTATGGTGACGAGGTGAGAGCGTTCCCTCGGTACCGCGGTAAATTTACGAGGCTGGGTCGTCTCCTTGTTGCTATGGCAATCTAGAGGGACTGTTCTCGCCGCCCCCCACCTCGCGCCGCCGTCGCCGCCGTTGCTAAGACAAGGTGGAAGCAGGGGCTGTCCTTCTCGTACCACCCGGTTGCCTAGGAGACGGCGGGTGCCCCGGCCCCGCCCCGCCCGGAGTGACAGCGTTGGCCGCATCGCGCCTGCGCAGTGCTCTCTTCCCCCCGCAGTCTCTGTGCGTTGACGCCGGAGACCTCGGCG
>NW_005367354.1:1468923-1495088 GCF_000412655.1 Myotis brandtii | reverse complement strand
CCCGGGCTCCCTGCGGCCACAGCGGTCAGGCCTCGGCGAGCCACTCCCCCTCCCCTCCCTCCAGACCCACCTGGGGGTCCTTGCCCACTGGATGCGGCGCTACCGCACTGATTCCCCCCGAAAACTGCCTTCCGGCCGCGCGCGTTCCTTCTCCTCACTCCCCCCGGGCCTGACACCGCCGGCCTGTCTGGTTGCCCCAGGGCTGTGCCAGAGAGAGTGACCAGGAGAGCGCGAGGGGCACTTGGGGGAGGAGGGGCAGTTTGCCTGCCCGAACCGTGGGGCCTCCGGTTTCCTACCCACACGCTCCTGCCCTGGCCGGTGTGGGAAGCGGGGCGGACAGTTCTGAGTGGCTGCTGGGCGCTCGTGGGGCTTTCGGAGTAGATGTTGCGGAGAAGGGTTCTGCCCCTTCGCCGTCAGCTTCTGTGGAGTGAACACCCGCTGGTGCACGGTGGCCTCCGAGGATGGCCTTCGCGGGTGCAGAGGGACTAGCGGGAGTTGGGGGGGGATTGCGAGTGGGAGCTGAAGTTCCTGCGGGTCCGATGTGTTGTTGTGAATAAGCATCTCGCAGGACTCTTTAAAAGCCCCCCCACCCTATTTTATTTTTATTTTTATTTTTTTGTAGTACAATCCTGGCATATTGTGAGGTTTGGAAACAGGCCTGGTATCATCCATAGCAAGTGCTTACTGTGTGTATGTTGAGGGGTTGTGACAGACTTGATCTTGTAATGCCTGTGAATTCCATGTGGTAACCAGTTGGGCAATAGTTTTAACATAATGTGCAGATTAGAGAGGAACTGAGGTTTCTCCATGGTGTAGGTCTGAAGCCTGTACCCCTTGGCCTCCTGCAGCTGTGCGTCTTTATGGGGGCTGTCACCTGATAGGGGTTCTAGCATTTTGGACCATTCCCTGGGCTGTGTTTGCTACCCATCCACCTGCCCATCTTGCATTCCCTGATCTGGAGATAGAGGAAGATTCCAAACTGTTTTTCCTTTTCCAGCTGAAGTCTGAGTTGTTGCCCACAGCTAGAAATTGTTTCTTAACAAACGTGCCTCAACTCGAGGGCTCCTAACTACTGAGTGTGCACCTCATTGCCAAGTTCCTTTGATTCTTTTTTTTTTTTTCTGGCTTCTAGATTTCAGTGTACTTTTAGAAAATATATATAAATATCAGCCAGTTAAACTATACCTGAGGCTTTGTGAGCCTTTTTACTCCAGGCTGCAAAAAAAAAGTAGATGGTTCACTCCTAAAACTCATGCTGAAGGACCCACTCATGTGGACTTTCTGGAATTGCAAATAGTGACAAATGATTTTGCTCTTTGACTTTGCTCAATCATGGCCTATTGGCAGCCTCTTCAGGGCCACTCCCCACCCCCATGCCCATCAGATTAGTTTACAGTAGCAAAGACGGCTGTCGCCCTACTTTTAAACATGGAGATGGAGTTCGGGAAAACTACAGCCCCCATGCAGCAGCGCAGTTTCTTCTGTTTCAAATGCCAGTCGGGGGTTTGGCGGGATGCACCTGCCTGTGGGGCGATGGGAACTGTGGGGCCTGAGAGTCACATTCCTTCTGTGTGGTCCTCTCTGTGTCACATAGTTCACGGAAATACCCGGGCAGGGCAGGAGCAGACAGCTGTGCTGGAGAGCTACTCCTCCTGGGCTGAGTGTATTTTGGGAATCAGCAATATTACTGGGGTGGAGGGTTGTGAATTAAGAAGCAAGAAAATGTGCCAAGGCTAGATAGATCAGGAGGGTGTGAGTAAAATGTTCCCTTTCCAATTTGCTGTGGGATAGTACATTTTCAGAGCATCACAGGAGTTTTTATATGGGTTGTATTTGCCTTTGAAATCTATACCAGTGTTTTATGAGATAATGTTGGATTGCCTTTTAAACTGCTACTGTTGGGAAACAGGACTAATAACTTGTCTCTTACACATTGCCAATCCAGTTGTTACTGAATGTAATTGTTAAGATCAGGGAGAGGGACATTATTTGAACCAAGTTAAACCTAAATCTGTGTAAATCTGTTGTGGTTTTGTAGCACTATATTTTCTTGATTCTAAGAGATAATAACAATTTACCAACACCTTTTAGGTAAAACAATTTAACACTACCAGATCAAAATATACAGAATGTATACACACATTTTGAATAATTATAAAGGCAGTGTTTATTAAAATACGTTTCATTTTCAAAACTGAGCTATCAACTGTTAAAGTGTGTATACATTTTTTGGGACACCCTGTACATGTTGTTCTAAGGTACATCCTAATTTCATGAACATGAAAACAGCCAGTAAATGGCAAGACTTTAGGGCGGGATTTGTGTGTCTCAGGGCTAAGCAAGAATGATATTTGTAATATTCCTGGGTGTGTGATGATGCCATCACTTGGTTAGCATCCTGAGAGTGCATGCATTGTGAGGAGGGATTTCCTCAAACCCTTCCCCCAAGCCATATATCTGAGATGATTGGCTGGACTTAGGCATGGTAGTTGGCTACTGAACACAGGAAAGTTCCTATGTGGGACGACAACCCAAGGCCATCATATGGTACCCTCCAGAAGCTTAGTGAGCCACCTGGAAGCAGATGTCTTATGAGTTATACCTGAATTTAGCTAAATAACAGCTCTCAGAAGCTGAACAGAGAATATGATTTTCGTAAACCGGAATGCCTCTGCCCCGATTTGTTTACAGATCCTGAGACACATGCGCTCCTCCTCAGGATGTTAGAAGTGGAGGAGACTTCAAATGGTATAGTTCAGTGTCCTCATGTCCAGACTTTGACACAAGACACCAAAAGTTAAGTGACTTGCCCAAGGCCACCCACTAATGTAGCAAGCATGTGAAAACGCTGTAAACTGTGTATGCCATGCACATAAACATTGGTGGCTGTTAGTGGCTGAGTCAGGATTAGAACCCAGATTTCCAGACTAGATCTATTCTGCAATACCATGTTGCTTCATCCCTCATGTTTAGTATTCCAGAGGGCTTTAATAAAAATAATTTAGTCATCTGTAATTAGCCCTGTAGACAAGGGCTTGTTTTATTGTCTGAGATGTTGCAAAGCCAGGCGAAATGCAGTGTTGCACTGTCTAATTATATATTTATTATTGCCACCTTACAGATAATAATTTTTCCTTACACATTTCAACCTCAGGAAGGTCAGTCCTTTTTAAATTTGCATCATCTAACATAAAGCAAACGTGAAGGTGGGTGAAGTCTTCTCAACTTCCTCTGTGAGCTGCTGAGGCGGAGACGGCTAAACGGGCGGAGAGGAGGAGGAAGCTGGATTCTCTTCCAGCTCCAGAAGGTAGCCCCCTGGAGTCCTGGAAGCCATAGGGCCTTCTGGTCCCACCTTGGGAAAGTGAGGCAGTCTGGCCTCTAGAAGACAGACCTGAGTTCAGATCCCAGTCCTCCACCTCTTGGCTGTGTGGCCTCGGGCGAGCTGTGGGACCCCTGAGTGCTGAGTCCCTCCCCTGCAATCCTGGAAATAACTGGTTTACATGGTGGTTGTGAGGATCAAATGAAAGAAAGTTTACACAGTGCCTGCTTAATAAGAGACAGCGACCTTTACTTTTTATTACTAAAGTGTAAAATAAAAAAATAATGCTTTCAAACACTTACTGTGACTTCAATCCATCTTGGACCTTCAGTTCAGCAGCAGCCCTCATCTCCTGGCAGCCCTCTCGTGTGTCTGACATGCACAGAGAGATTGTTTGTCGTGTGAAGACCTGGCACTCGCAGTGTTATTTCGACTGCCAAAATAGGAGTATATGAAATGCCCCTTTGTCTCCATGTATTCAGCTGACCTGGTTATCTGAAAGGCTGGCAGGGCGGGAGCAGTTGACGAGGAGAGCACAGACTTGGTGTGTTTGTGTGTGTTGTGGGGGCGCTTGGTCCTCCCGCTGGGGAGGCCGGTCTGGGAAGTGATCTTAATTTGAAATGGAAATGCTGCTGAGCTCTTGCTTGTGAATAAAGCTCACATGGCCTGCACTTACTTCCTCCACTGTCAGAGGCGTCGCTTTCATCTGTGACTTTGCTCAGATGGGCTTCTGCGTCCAGGAGATCTGCAGGGCCAGGGAAAGGAGCGATCCATCTTCGGTAAAGGGAGGTCATTTTGGATGGCAGCAGTTCCAGATGGGCTCGAGGCAGACTACCAAGTAATTAAGGAGCCAGGGCCATTCAGTTAGGAAAACACAAATGAATTTAAATTTCTGTCAATTTCAAGAGGCAAGAAAATACCCATCCAAAGACTGAAAAAAGTAAACACAGTAGTGTTTACCTCTGGGAAGTGGGATTTGGTTGTGGAAGAGGGAAAAAGAGACTCAAAGGGGAACTTTTACTTTATATATGCTTCTATATACGAGTTGTTACAAGAATCGTGTGCTTTTGCAATTTAATGAAGATCAATAGAATTGGCAGTGGCTGGTTTTCGGTAAATGCATTTTGGCACAAAAAGAAGGCTTCAATGCATGGGGCTTTTAGGGTTAGACTGCTGCCTTTGAGCAGGCCATGCCCCCTTTGCATCAAACCAGGCTCTTAAGTAGGGGCAGGACCCTCCAGCGTGGCTGCTTCCCTGGCAGCCCAGCATACTTCATTGACCTCCTACCTCAGCACCTCTTCTTAGTCTCATTTCCTTCTTGAGAATAGTCCCTTCCTTCTCTTGACCAGTTGAAGTAATCATTACTATTCTAATAAGCTAATTTAATTTTCAACTATTAATGAAAATGGCATCAGACCATATGAGAGAGGGAAAGAGAGAAATATCAATGTGAGAGAAACACATTGATTGGTTGCCTCCTGCACATGCCCTGACCTGGGCTCTTGCCTGGGGAGGATCCTGCAACCAAGATACATGCCCTTGACCGGAATCGAACCCAGGACCCTTCAGTCTGCAGACCGATGCTCTCACCACTGAGAAAAACCAGCTGAGCATACAGTCTTTATGAAAAATCCAAACCTCTTACTTAGCATCAAGAGGGCTTGAAGTTCAAAGGAACCCTAGCTGAAATGCTGACAGACTCTGTTACCATGGCTGTGTTTTAGATCCAAACTGGCTGATAGAGCACACCTTTCAAATAGGTTTATTTAAATGCTTCTCTTAAGAATTAGTGATAAACTATGACAACTTTTTAAAGTATTATTGAGCTTTTAATCATCTCATATGTTGTTGTGTTTCCTAGCCAGACGTCCTGTTTATTATAGAAAGATGACACACCTATCATTTGGACATGTGCTCACATACCCAGGAATTAAGATGGGTTATGCTGAGTAATCCGCATTCCATCAGCCAGTCTTCCCTTTCGGCCAGGAATACAAATGTGTGTGACAGTTGGCCAAGGTTGGGAGGCACTCTTTGGCCAGTGATGGTTTTCCCTTTCTTTAGAGTTGACTGGCCAATACTGGCCTAAGCCCTAGATATTATTCTCACTAGCATTGTGCCTACCAACTTGGCTAAACTAGCCAGGTAGCGTCAACTTTTTAGCATAATGCCAGTGTTTTGAGCTCTGGACATTTCTTTGTCTGAAGAAAAGGACTTGGCCTATCTAAAGTGTATTAACTCTGTGTAAGGTTATTTTTTTCCTGCAACTAATTTCTTTTTTTTAATCCTCAAGCAAGGATATTTTTCCATTGATTTTTAGAGAGAGGGAAAGACAGAGAGAAACACATCGATTGGTTCCTCCTGCACACGCCCCAACCAGGGCCTGGGCCGGGGAGAAACCTGCAACCGAGGTACGTGCCCTTGACCGGAACTGAACCCGGGACCGAACCCAGGCCGATGCTCCATCCACTGAGCCAAACCAGCTAGGGCACATCTATTGTCTATATATAGGAGATACATACCACTGTGTGATACGTTTAAAATAACTGGGCAAGAAACATAGCTTTAAACCTGCTCAGTAAATTTGACAGTATGTATCAAAAGCCTTGAAAGGACACATGTTCTTAGACCAGAAATTGTCATTCCAGGAATATTTAGAAATCAGCGGTGTATATAAAAATACTTGTATAAGGCCCTGGCTGGTGTGGTAAGTGGTTAGAGCATTGGCCCAAGCACCAAAGGGTCCCAGTCAAGGGCACGTACCTGACTTATGGGTTTAATCCCCGGCCTGGTTCTGGGCAGGTGCAGGAGGGTGTGGGAGACAACCAATCGATACTTCTCTCTCTCCCCCCTTTTCCTCCCTCCCTCCTTTCCAGCTAGGACTGATACCATTTATGTAAAGAAAAGTATGAAAAGATGCTAGAAGAACATATTTCAAGCCATAAGCGATTATTATTAAGTAATGGGATTATAAATGAATGTTTTTCATAGTGCATTTCAGTGCTTTTCACAATTTTCTGCGTTAAGCAATTACAAATTTTATTACATTTTTTTAAACCAGTGATTTGCAGACTCCATGTAATAGAGCAATCTCTAAGAAAATCACAAGGTATTAACTTTTTTATGATTGTTTTGTTTCACTATTGTCATGATTAATGGTAAACGCTTCTCAAAGGTGTTTCTTTGGAGAGCTACTTCATTTCCTTTTGGAGAGAGAGCGTGCCTGATGTAGTATTGTGTGGGTCTGTGACTTAAAAACAACCTAGAAACACCAAGTCCATCCATCCAAAGTCATCTATCATGACACAAATGATATATAAAAAAAATTATGAATAGAAAGTGTCTACAGATAGTTTACTTTGTCTCTTAACTTTTGCTGTTTAAACTTATCAGAATTTATCAGGTTTCAGTAAAACCCTGTATACCATAAGGCTGTTTTCGGTGGGATTTCCTTTCCCATTTCTTCAAATTCTCTGGATTCCCAGTGTCTCCGGGGCCTTATTTGAGACCATCTGAACTATCTGTTTTGAAAGACTGTGCCCAGGCCTGCTGCAGCCTCCCTCCTCCCTTTGCCCTTGGGTATATCCTGACCAGCCATCAGCTCAGAGGCTCTGCTTCTTCCAGGGATAGAAAAGGTTGAGTGCCCACTAGTGACCACCTGATGGGCAGGAGCCCTCTGCAGGGACAGGCTGGGCAGCTCCCTCTTTGCTACACCAGTTCCCTGGAGCTGCTGGTTGTGAAGGGAGGGGCTGCCTGGCAGCTGTCCTCTCACCTCATCTTGCCCATCCACACACACATTGAACATTTCCTCAATGGCCCGTCCAGTGGACTGATACCTGCCTTCTGCCAGTGGTGGAGTCTGCCCAGCTCTGAGCACTGGGGATCTGGGACTTAGAGTTGAGGGCCATATGGCCTGTCACACACCTCAGCCTGAGCTGCAATTGATGTTTGTTAAGCAGGATTTGCCTTTTCTTCTAAATGGTTCTGTACCCAGACACCTGTCCCCAGTGGGGCGGAGGCCTTCCCTGCCTCCTGGGGTTATAGTGAGTAAGTCTTCAGGAATGGCTGCTGGAGACGCTCCACCGCTCGCTCCGAGAGAGTGATTGTCAGGGAAACATTCGTCTGCTCTTGAGGGTGTTGTTATCCTAGTCACCTTGTAATTTAAATGGTGTTTCCTGACTGGTAAGAAATGACATCTTAGCTGCTCTGAGTCAGCGAGATCCTAGTTGGATTAATGTGTGTTGTGCCATGTGAAGGGGGCAGGCCTTGGACCTCTGGATGAAATGAAATATCCTTTCCCATAGGAGGAGTGTTTCACCGAAGGCTTATCTCCGGTGGTGTAATATGTACTGTGTAGCCAGACTTTTCTGCAGCACCAGACTCTTGGCAGACAGCCGCCACCCCCCACCCCCTTCCCTGAAGATTATTGCCACTTATCAGGGACTCTGATTTAGTCTCGGATTTGTTCTGATTTTAGATAGGCACTGTTCTCAGCCGAAAGCTCCAAGTGTTGGCATCCTCTTCACACCTGTACGTGACAGGATCGCTGCTAAGTACAGAGATGTGTTATGCTGGCCCCAAAATAGCAAGGTGCAGTGTTTTAGACTTGATAAGACTTGTATTCCCTGGGAAGTATAGTTTCCAGGTTTATAGGTTATTCATGTAAATTTTCATATTGTCTTCACTATTGTCAGGCCTATTCTAAGTATCCTCTCAATAAGTGCTCTCCAATTCCTTTCTGTTTTGTATTAATAATCACTAGGGATGTAAGAGAAACTAAATTCAACCCCTGTCCACAAGGCGATGGTAGTCTGGTTTGGAAGATAAGATGGATACGTGGAACGATTAGTGTATATGACATCAGATGTCAGTAATACATCTGTGGTGCTTTATTGTCTAGACATAGTCTTTGCCTTTAAGAAACTCAACTTATGTTCTGGCGAGTAAGTAGAACACAAAATGATATAAGTCACGACAGCACAAGAGGATGGGAACTCCAGCAGCAATGAGAAGGGGTGCTTCGGCAGCCCAGAAGGAAGAGTGGCCGAGAGCCTATGGGAACCAGGAAGGCTTTCAGAGAGGGAGACACACTGGAGCGAGAGTACAAGGTGATGCAGAATCTTGCCCACCAGAGGCCAGGTAAATGCCTAAGGGAGTTCAGGCAAAAGAAGTGAAAAGAACAGTGCTTGGTGTGTGTCATTGGTACTGTAGAGTCTAACTCAAGAAGGATTCTGGGAAGAAAATAATCGCTGTGAACTGAAGTAATTGGGGGAAATCACAAAGGTAGCAGAACCTGAGATTGCCCTGAATTGAGTAGACAGGACCCAGAGAGGGCTCTCCATGCGGTAAGGCACAGCATCCACACAGGGACAGCGGGAATGTGTGTGAGGGGGAAGAAGGCCGCCCTTACCACACTGAGCGTATGAGCCGGGTTTGAGTTTGGGAAAACATTGGTGACATTAACAGAAGTTAGGAAGTTGGAGATACAGTTTGAAGATGAGTTCAGTTTTAGACATGAAGATCTAGAGGTGACAATTAGAGACAGCCAAGTAGCTCGATCACATAGAACCAGAAGCTGAGGGTGAGGCAGGGATGGAGCGTTAGATGTGGGAGTCAACAGCACAAAAGGGATGGCTTTCCTGAAAAGGGATCTCTCCAGAGGTCTTGGGTACAGAATACAAAGACCAGAGCGCCAAGTAGTAAGCTTTGAGAATTGTCCATAATTAGGTAAAAAGTGAAGGCATATGGGGAAGTTTGGATGGTTTCATCGCAAGGGAAGAGAAGATATTGAGAGCTTCAGTGCTACCAGTTTAACTAGACCTAAGGATTTATCTAGAAGAAAATCATGGTGATTGCTAACACTATCAGTCCAGTAAGAACACTGCGATGGAAACCAGGCTGCATAGGGTTAAGGGGGAAACCAGATAAAGAGAAAATAGAGGCAGTGTGGGGTCACCAGACAACAGCAACAGGGAAGGGAAGAAAAATAGTAACCAGAGCAGTAGTATCAAATTTCTTATTGTTACAAACAATTCTATTTGTTGTCAGCAAACATACATAAAATTGTAATAAGTGCATAATATTTGTTTATATATATGTTCCTGTATTAAAATGTGCTTCATCTTCAGATTTCTCTATATCAGTGTAATTCATATATTTGTCACTCCAAATATCCTATTCCTTCTGTGGTATGCCATCATACTGATACTAAAGTATGGTTAACCATCAATCTAGTATTGGGCAATTGGGGTATTTCCAACATTTTGCAAGTGTAAATATCCCTGTTCTAAACATCACTGTACAAGTTGTTGTTTTTCTTCTGTGGGTTATTTCTTCAGGAAACATCCCACGATGTGGAATTACAGAGGCAAAGGGTATACACAGTGTTATTGTCGTGTTTATTGAGATGTAATAGACATGTGATATTATGTTGGTTTCAGGTGTACAGCATCAGGATTGGATATTTGTATATGCTGTGAAAAGATCACAATAAGTCTAGTTAACATCCATCACCACACATAGTTACCAGCTTCTTTTTCTTGTGATGAGAACTTTTAAGATTTATTCTCTTAACAACTTTCTAACTAGTATTGCTGACTGTGGTCACCATGATGTACATTATATCTCCAAGACTTACTTATTTCATAACTATAATTTATACCTTTTGACCACTTCACCCATTTCGCCCATGCCACCTCCCTACCGCCTGCAGCCTCTGGCAACCACCATTCTTTTTTCTGTATCTATGAGTTTGGTTTTGGGGGCTTTGTGGTTTTGGGTTAGTGGGTGGTTTTAGATTCCACATATAAGTGAGATCATATGGTATTTGTCTTTCTCTGACTTATTTCATTTAGCATAATACCCTCAAGGTCTATCTATGTGGTCACAAATGTCAAGATTTTCTTCTTTTTATGGCTGACTAATATTTACGTATACATGCATATATATGTATCACATCTTCTTTATCCATTCACCCATCGATGAACACTTGGGTTGCCTCGATGTTGTCGTTGTTAATAGGTTTATTATATATTGTTCTCTATGGTGATCCAACTAACCTACAATTAGAGTAAGCGTTTGGTATTGACTTGGGGTGATTTCTGATAACAAGGAGAAAGGGAAAAAGACTTGAGGAAAATAATGCAGGTGCAGGAGAGAAAGGGAGCAAATAGGAATGGTCTTGATGCCAGGGAAGAGGTAACTTTGCAAGGGAGGGGCGAGGTCCCTTCCTCTGAGACTGGTGGGAGTGGGTGTGGCTTACCCCTGACTTGCAGTGTGAAGTGCAGGGGGGATGGCTGGAGTTCCTGCTAAGAAAAGACCTTTCCACTTGCTGAGGTGGGGGTGAGGTCCTGAAGGCCTGAATGAACCACTGTGAGGAATGAGCCTGGGCGTATGCGAGATGAATAAAAGTCTTGTTGCGCAGGGATGAGGGCTGCGTTGGACCCATGAATTCATAATGGGCTAAGTCTCTGAAGTCCTCCAGCCAGGAGAAGCAGCAGTGAGTGACAGAGCATCAGGGTGGGGGTGTTGCTTGGCAAGTTTGGGGCAAGGTTCCTGAGGAGGCAGAATTTAACATGGCTGTGGCGCCGCTGGCCCTGAGGTCAGAGGTGGGGGGAAGCTACAAATCCCAGGCAGGCGCTGGTTGTCAGTAGAATGAGGGGGCAGAGTAATTCATTACAGGCTCCAGTGAGAACAGAAAGCTGGGTTGGAGTATGAGGGATGTGCAATAAGGAGTTTATTGACAGAGAAAGATTCTAATTTTAAAATGTGGGAGAGGCTGTTCTTACTTGAATTGTTTATCGTTGTGTAATGTTTGGATTTTTTTTTTACATGGACATGTGTTACCAGTAACATTTTTAAACTAATAATTAAAATCCCGGGGGTAGAGCTGTGCCCCCAGGTGTGTCTGGATTGCTCCAGCCTGAGGAAGGAGAAGTGAAGGTGGAGGAGGATCAGAGTCTGGCTGGGTAAGGTGTCAGAACTGGGAGGTCTCTGCCTGTCAGCCAATGGCTGCCTGGTCTCAGCTTGTCACTAGGGAGCCGTACCTAACCACTAGCCCTGTCTACCCGCACACCAGGAGGTTAAAACCCGAGGAGGCGACCTTCCGAGGCTTGACAGTCATCTTTTCAAGGTGCTGTTGTGGGTCTGGCTGTTTCCAACTCTGACCAGCTGCCCTCCTGAGCCAGTCCCCTGGCCTCTGTGAGTGGAGGTTCCTCCTCTGGGCAGAGAAAGCCCCTGGCCAGGAATGCAGTTCTGTGAGTGGAGTACGGGTTCCATTTCAGCTTCACTCACCCGCTCCGTGGGTGCTTCGTGCAGTGTATGAACTGAGCAACTGTATGTAACAGCCCTGTTTCTCTCTCGCCTGTCTTGAAGCTTGGCCTAAGGCTCCTGCCTCCGCTGACCCCTCTCCTTCTCTGGTCCTCCTAGATCATCCACTGTGCCCCTGACCCTGACTGACACCCTTGGTTGTGGCCTATATCTCACTTGCAGGGTTCACATTACCTTCGTGCTGCACAACTGGAGCATTTGCCAGCTAACCATGCACGCAGTTACGGGGGCTGATGGGGAACTGAGGAAGGTGGAAACACGAGGGAATCAGGTGCGGCATCAACATGGGGAGGTGGGAAAGCTGGGCCAATACTCTGCATTCTTCCCAGGCCCTGCGGCTGAGTCTGAACCGTGCTGGGGCGTTTTGTAAATGGCTTTTCATTAAAGCCAGGACTAAGCTGGAGTGTGGCTCCCTGCCAGTCCCTACCGGGAAGGAACAAACAGCGTGCAGTACAGGCCTCTAGCCAGGTGGGGTAGGAGCTAAGGTGCATTGTTTTGCGTGAAGAATTAAATGGGCTCTTTGTAAACATAACCTCCTGCCATTGTTCTTTTCTCTTTTCTCCTAGTCAGGCGAGGTGAGAATAATTAGCCCTTGGCCCATAATTAGTAAAACTACGGGAAAGACTACAACTGATCGGCTGCAGTACTTTAAAGAACCTTGAACTTGGAGTTTAGAGACTTGGGCTTGGAGTTATGTTGGACAGATCACATCTCTCCTTGATCCCCAGTTTCCTTTTCTGTAAAACGAGGAGTTTTTGTATACGCTGTCCCCTCTGCCTGGAATATTGTTTCCTGGCCTTTTGGGGAGAATTCTTCTTAACCTCACATGTCATTCCCTCAGGGAAGTGTTCCATGACCTGCACCCCAGCCTCACTCCAGGTTGGGACCCCTGTGACAGGGTTTTTCATATTTTGTATCACAGCCATTAGTTCGTGTGACATCAGTTTATTGGGTTGTAACCAGAATATTTTACATGAATAGACCAGAAAATATCAGAGTGCATTGCTCACAATAAGAGTAAGAATTGTTTAATGAAACGTTTGTTTTATTATATATGTCTGTATGTGTTGTGTTTGTGTGTGTGTGTGTGTGTGTGTGTGTGTATATATCTATATATAGGATTATGTCTGTATGTGTTGTGTTTGTGTGTGTGTGTGTGTGTATATATATATAGGATTGTAATGTAAAATGTATTTTATACTAAAAGGTTGAAAGCTATTGCTTTCAAAACAGTCTAGCACTTAATGTGATCATAATTATATACTTATTTGTATGATTATTTTATTACTGATTATCCATTTCACTAGATAACAAGTTCGGTGAGTCAGGGACCAAGATTGACTCACGCATTGATATAAGACCTAGAAATAGTTGAGGCTCAACAAATAATTGCTGGATGAGTGGATTGCTGAGGGGTATTTTGCTGTTGTCATCCTTAGCGAAGTGGTTCCCAGGAGTAGACAGTGACTGCAATAATAGACTAAAAAGCCCTCACATCCATCACCAGTGGACAAGAGTACCAGGTGAGGAGTAGCTCTGGGAACCAGGAAGGCCCACACCAGCTCCTCTCAGAGGAAATGGGGGAGGAGGATACCACGGCTCCTACCCTATTCAGAGGCCTCACTTTGCCCTGGCTCACTGGTTAGAGTGTCGACCTGGGCACCAAAGGGTTGCAGATTCAATTCCTGGTCAAGGGCGTGTACCTAGGCTACAGGTTCGAACCCTGGCACATGTCGGGGCACATGTGGGAGGATTTCACATTCTCTCCCCCCCCCCCCAGCCCCCCCCCAACATCACCCCCTTCCACTCTCTAAAAATCAATGGAAAAAATAGTCTCGGATAAGGATTAATAAAAAACAATAGGCCTCACTTGGGCAGAGTTAACTTTCCAATAAGTAGAGACAGGACTCAGACCAAACCCACCACATAATCTGTTCTTACGTAAAGAAGAAGTCGGCTTGTCTAGTGTAACCTCTTCCAAGGGCCCACATCCCACTCTCCTGGGTGTGGGCAACTAGATCCTGACCCAGGAGCCTGCTGGGTCCCACGTGGAGACACCAGAGCTCCATGCAGCACCCCACCCTGACTGCCAGCACTTTCGGAGGTATCTTCTGAATCTAGCCAGCCTACCAACAGGTAGAATGAGGGCCCTGTGCCTTCCCAGATGTAACAAGCCTCTGACTGTAGCCCCAAGAACTTCCCATGGCTGGAAGGCTCCATTAGCAAGACCCAGCCGGGCACTGCTGTGGCCCAGAGCTGTTCTCGGATGTTCTAAAGGTCATAGCTCAAGAGGACTTGTGCCTCTTGAGGGCATTGGAAACCCATTGATAACACAGGCTTTGGCGGGAGTACTTAAGAAGGTCTAATTTGCCCTGTTATCTTTAAAGTTCATCATTGAAGTTTCTGCCAGCATCTGGTATCCTGTGAAAAGTATGTTGCTTCCAGCCTGGAGCAGATGACGTCTTTGGGAGGGATGAGGGAAATACTACTTGTTTTAGAGCTCCCAGAACTATTAGCTAAAATATCTCAATTTATACATTGCTTTCAGCGTGCTTTTCTGGAATTGATAGTCCCTTCCAACAGCCTTTCAAAGAGGCAGCCTGTCAGCTTTCTGAGGGACACTTTCTCATGAACTGGCTGCATTGGTTGTTGGGCAGGAGGTGGACGGAGAGAAACAGCTGAGGAGCCTGTGCCTCAGGTCATCCTTGAGCAGCAGCTGCCTCCCCTCTGGTCCCTCCTCGGAGGTGAGGACTTGGGGTTTGGAAAGAAAGTCCTGAAACTGCTGCAAAGTCCTCAGTTGTTCCACTCTTGAGAGTTTTTGCATCACTTGTCTCACTCTCACCCTAGTAATCCATACATCCTAATTTGCATCCATATATTAGCTTTCCCATGAATTTTTAAGAATTAGTCTCGCCGAAACTGGTTTGGCTCAGTGGATAGAGCGTCGGCCTGCGGACTGAAAGGTCCCAGGTTTGATTCCGGTCAAGGGCATGTACCTTGGTTGCGGGCATATCCCCAGTAGGAGATGTGCAGGAGGCAGCTGATTGATGTTTCTCTCTCATCGATATTTCTAACTCTCTATCTCTCTCCCTTCCTCTCTGTAAAAAATCAATAAAATATATTTTTTTTAAAAAAGAATTAGTCTCAAAACTCATATTTTCAGAGGAGCATTGTGTGTTTAACTAATGCCTCTAGTATATAGTAGTCATCAAAAAACCCTTTTTTGGATAACAAATGTAAGTCAAAATTGCCTTTAAAAATACTTTTAAATTAAAACATTACGGAAGTGCATAAAGCAGAGAGTAGATTCTCTAGTGTCCCCCCAAAGAGAATCACTGCCACTATTTTGTTGAATGTTTCAACTTTTTCCTACACACATACTAACATAAGATTTCTTTCTACAAACATGGGATCTTACTAGTTTTCATTTGGAGAAAAACTGGGTAAGGTAGAAAAGAGTAAATGAGAACATAGCACCAAAGACTGGCTTGGGTGGACTTTAGTGCCGCCCAGTCCCAAAGCCACCCAAGGAAACATACCAGTGTGTGCTAGTACGGCCACTGCAGCATCAAGGCCTCTTCTAGCTCTCTCCCCCCAGATCGCCAGCCTACGCCCCTCATTCAGAAAACCAGTTGCCACCATTGCTGTTTACTACAGTGAACATTATTACTGCATTTTCTTCTAGTTTTTAACTAAATTAGAATCATATCCATTTAGGGTTTTTCCAGTAGTCACGTTCAAGTCCCAGTACAAAACACATGTGGAAAGCACTTCCCATTGCCCAGGTCACGGTATATTTGGTTTGGCTTTGTCCCTCATAGCACTGTTTCCAAGAGCCTGAGATAGCGTGTCAGGGAACTTTGTTCTGAACTCATCATCCCTGGGACATGCTTTCACTGGAGAATGCCTGGAGCCACCAGAAACAAGAAAAGGCAATGAACAGTTTCCCCCTAGGACCTTCAGAGGAAGTACAGCCCTGCTGACACCTTGGTTTTGAACTTCTGGCCTCCAGAACAGTGAGAGAATAAATGTCCGTTTGGTAAGTCATCCGGTTTGTAGTAATTTATTAAAGCAGCCACCGGGACTGATACCCCGGGCTAAAGTCAAGGTGTCAGCAAGGCTGTTTCTTCTGGAGGACCCAGGAGAAATCTGCTCCCTGGCCTTTTCCAGCTTCTGGGGATGCCTGCGTCCCTGGCGCTGGCCTTGCATCACCCCCACTCCCAGCCGCCATCATCACATCTTTCTGACCCTCTGCTTCCCTCTTGTAAGGATCCTTATACATTAAGCCCACCCGGATAAATCCAGGGTAATTTTCCCACCACCGTTTTCCTTTACTTTAATTACATCTTCCAAGCCCCTTTTACCATTTAGGTAACTCATTCAGAGGTTCCAGGGATCGCAACATGGACATCTTTGGGGGCCTACCACAGTCTGTATAACCCTAACAGGTGTGAATAGGAATGGTGGACCTGTCCACCACATCCCCATGTTCAAATAGATGCTAGTCCTTGAAGCAGGAAAGGCAGTATCCAAGGGAACGCCTCTTTAGGCAGAGGTAGGGAACATGAGATGCATTACCCTATTAGGTTCTTCTAGGCAGAAAATGTCAACGGCCAAGGTCAGCTGTGCTAAAAAGGTGGCGGTATGAATATGAGCGAGGCAAGGTCAAGTTCTCCCTTTAAGCTTTTGAGATGATGATGATGTTTATGGGGTGGGCAGTCTTGTACAGCACTCCCCTTTGGTGCTTATCAGACAGACTAAGCTGAATGGGCCTTTAAGTGCATTTCATGCAGCCATCAGTCATAAAGCTGGTGCCTGTGAAGACACAGCTCCCTGGGATGAGACAAAGGATGAGTCACAAAAAGTACACCTGGTCCTGGGATTGGAGGTAATGGGAGAGTTACAGGGCACGTGGGAGATGTTATGGCTCCCTTCATAAAAGATGGAAGTGGTTCATGGGGTTGTTGGTGAGAAGCTGAAGAGCTACCATTGAAACATATTTCCATCAAGAGGCAAGAACTCGGGAGGGAGCGACCCAGTAATAGTTGTTCTTGAAGGCAGATGACATTGCTTGAGGCAGTTTGCATCTACATCACCATCAAAAGCAGAGTTCCCGTCCTGCTTCTGCCCGACTCTCTAGCTCTGGGAAATAATCATTTCTTCCTCAGAAGTAAATAAAACATCCTGCTTGGAGAGGATGGGAACGCATTAATTATTCATTTATATTTTCATATTTACAGATGAAAGGCATGCTGACTTCAAAGAAGTAGAGTTGGGACTGGGAAAGAGAATTAATTCTCAACATTAACATTATCTACTAGAGAACACTCATGCCTATTTTGGAAAAGTTTTTGATGGTTGAATATAAAGATGGAGAATTTTAAAAAGAGATTTGACAGCCAATAAAGGGATCAGAGGAGAGTCCATTAGGACAGAAATGCCCGTGTTCCTAACCACTCAAACTCATTTCTAGGCCGAGGCATTAGACAAAGGTGTCCTGTGCGCTATGAAACATGAGATGCAATGGTGAATGCTTTGGAACCTTTCCAGATAATTAATGTCTTAATTCTGCTTCAGCTCCTCTTTTCATAACACCAAGACCTGAAACTCCAATTAAGGAATTTCACTTCAAAACAAGCAGCTTGTTGGATACTTGCTCTAGTTTAGAGGATAAAGCTCAAGGTAGGGGGCAAAAAAGAACCCACCAAACTGGGGCCACCTCTCTTGACAATTCTCCTCCCACATCCTAGGCAGGTGGGCCTGTTGGAGGCCAGGTTCCAACAACCAGGGCCACTGTTACCTGGTGTGTCTCCTGGCCTGCTGGTCTGAGCAGCCATGGTGATATGGCACCGGTGTCTTTCACGGGACCAGCATCCTGACTTGGTGGAAGGGAGGCTCCTCCTGGATAATTTTTAATGCAAGGACATTCCAGCGTCTCAGCAGCCTGTGATGGTGTGAGATAATATCTAGCTCAGTTTTTAAGTTTGCATATATGATTATCAAGAAAGAACACTGCATACATTTAGCTGCTTTTTGGATGGTAGCAAAGGGCAGCTCTCTCTGCAGAGATGTCCATGCCTTCCCCCACCCTACCCCCTAGGCATGTCTCTCTCTGTAAATTCTTTCCTGAGCCCATTTCTTCTGTGGCTCACTTCTTCCTCTGTGACTTTCTAAATAAAGTTTCTCTTATATAAATAAATAAACAAATAAATGGTGGCAGAAGAAACCAATTAACTA
The DNA here is from genome assembly GCF_000412655.1 of Myotis brandtii. Lineage (NCBI taxonomy): Eukaryota > Metazoa > Chordata > Mammalia > Chiroptera > Vespertilionidae > Myotis > Myotis brandtii. The sequence goes on along the minus strand of NW_005367354.1, from coordinate 1,477,204 downwards.
AGTGGTCATTAATAGCTATGAGACTTCATTGACATTTTTTCAGTATCCATATAGAAAGTCAGCATATCTATATATATAAAAGTCTAATCGACCATTCGACCGGTAGCTGTGGCACGCACTGACCATCAAGGGGCAGAAGTAAATAAAACATTCGTAGCAGAAGCTCCGACCAGTAGGTTAGCTTGCTGCTGGGGTCTGGCCAATCAGGACTAGGCGAGACGGGCTGGACATGCCCTGGACAAATCCGTGCACCGGGCTGATTTTGGCCAAACCCTGCAGGCCAGGCTGAGGGATCCCACCGGTGCACGATCAGGGCAAGGAGGGACCACAGGAGGGCTCCAGGGCATGTCCCGCCAGGCTTGCCCAGTCCCGATCTAGGCCAGTTGGGTCCAGCCGGCCGGGGAGCGACCCCACTGGTGCATGAGTCCATGCACCGGGCCTCTAGTTTCTTCATATTTGTCCTCTAAGTTGCTTTACTCTGTCACGACATTCTGGAATCCAAAGGGGAAGAAGACTGAAGGTTGGAGATGAGGAAAAACTGCACTGTGATAAGTAAAAAGTACATGCTTTCCCAGGACTTGGCTTGATGCTAGACAGGCCACTGATGGTTAATAGGGACAGGAGCAGGTAAATGGGAAATTGACATGGGTTCTTTTTTTTTTAAAACATATTTTTATTGATTTCAGAGAGGAAGGAAGAGGGAGATAGATAGAAACACTGGTTGCCTCCTGCATGCACTCCAACCAGGGCCAGGATGGAGCCTGCAACCTACGTAGCTACCCTTGGCCGGAATTGAACCTGGGGCCCTTCAGTCTGCAGGCCGATGCTCTATCCACTAAGACAAACCGGGTAGGGCGGTATGTGTTTTTTATGGCAGGGTGATCTCAAGTGTGGTCCTACAACTGACTCACCAGGAAAGCCTGTGAAAAATGCAGACTCCTGAGCCCCAGCCCAGAGCTGTCCCTTCCTGGGGGTGGGCTCACGGATCTGTGTTAGTGATGGACCAGTCAGGTGATTCACGTGCACCCAAAATTCTGAGAACCTCAGCTCTAGAGAATGTTCCTTCTTGAGGTACGTGAGTGAAGGTCCTTGGCTTCAAAGGCTTTGTCCAAAGCCAAATGTGACCCTGCCACTCCTTAGCAGAAAAAGAATTCTGCCTTTCTCTTGTCCCCCCTGGACCGAGGAGAGAGTCGTACACTAGCTCAGCACCACAGTGCGCTGCGAAGTCCCAGGCTTGTTCTTCATTCTTGCTGTCTACCAGGCAGACAGCTTCACCATCTCAACATTTTCACAAACAGCTATGCAATTACCACGCTTGTCTCCCGCACTGACACAGAAGCAAAGCCTTGACATGAGCTGTCCGCCTCTTTCATTCTTCAATGGTATTTTGAAGTTTTTCTTGTTTTTTAAATATTTTTGTTGATTTCAGAGAGGAAGGGAAAGAGAGAGAGAAACATCAATGATGAGAGAGAATCATCGATCAGCTGCCTCTTGCACACTCTACACTGTGGACCAAGCCCGCAACCCGGGCATTTGCCCTGACCAGGAATCAAAACGTGACCTCCTGGTTCATAGGTCGACAATCACTGAGCCACTCCAGCTGGGCTCGAAGTTGTTCTTGACACCCTTACAAGAAAAGGTTCTGCGGAATTTCTGGTGGCTCTTTTGCAGAGCATCACGAAACACCCACTGAGCTCCAGAGCACCTGGGCAGCCCCTGCTTGGTTGTAGTCAAGGAGAGAAGTAGCTTGTCTCTGCTGTGAGTTGGGCACTGTGTGGGCTCTTCCAAATGCTGCCTCCATTAATGAGGAAAGCGATGCAGAGTCTGTGTAATATCATGAACGGATGAAAGGCAGCCTTGAATTCTGTCTTCAGGTTCAGTGTTGACTCACCATGGTAGGAAAGTGAGCTCTCTGGTGCCTTTGTTTATCCTTCTGTAAAATGAGGTTATTACCTGTTCTCATTGCCCAATCGTGAGTTCAGTGTTGGGAATACTTTGAACTTCTCAGATGAAAGCTGATATAAAACTACAAAGTAGCCGAAGCTGGTTTGGCTCAGTGGATAGAGCGTCGGCCTGCGGACTGAAGGGTCCCGGGTTCGATTCCGGTCAGGGGCGTGTGCCTGGGTTGCAGGCACATCCCCAGTGGGGGATGTGCAGGAGGCGGCTGATCGATGTTTCTCTCTCATTGATGTTTCTAAAAATCAATAAAATATATTTTTTTTAAAAAAACTACAAAGTAAAGGGTTGGTGTAGAAGAGGATGCTAGAAGACTAAGACTGAGATGGCTATGTGAGAACAAGATGTCAAGATGTTCTACTCTGCTCCCATGAGGGCTTTCTGGGCCTCCCTATGCCTTGCTGTGTGAGGGATGGTGTGACTGCACACTGTCATAGAAGGAGAGGCAGCCTAGAGCAGTGGGTTAAGAGCAAAGACTTTGGGTCTAACTTACTGAATCAGAATCTCAAGGTAGGGGATGGAGCAGCTGCAGCTTTAAGAAATCCCCAGGGTGATTCTGTTGCACATCAAAGTTTGAAGAGCAGCATGTCCTCACTAGACCGCTGATGGTCCCCAAAGAAGCTGTGTATTTCCACACCCTCTTACATGCTCAGCCTGTCCCCACCCCAAACCACCTCTTCCTCTCAGTCCTGCCCCCACGCATGCATCCCAAGCTTTTCTCTTGGCTTTGCTTACTACTAAAGGAACTCCAACTCTTCTTCAAGGCCAGACCACATATCACCTTTGGCCCAAAACATCCCCTAACCTTTTCAGAGAAATTAATTATTCCTGGATACAAATGAAATCAAGGAGAATCAGAAAAGTAACCAGGATATTTTTAGGGGTGGGGGGGCAGTCACAGAATATTTACACTTTTCTTCTGTTCTTCTTTAAACTGTGGAACAAATATGTGTGTATATAATTTGAATATGTATATTAAAAGATCTGAAGAATACACATACCTGATACCAGGAAATTTTGCTTTTTATTTTATATACTTCTATAAATACCAGAGAGTAATTGTTCAAATAATTGCCAGGGGCCTGGCCAGTGTGGCTCAGTGGTTGAGCATCAACCCATGCACCAAAAGGTCGCTGGTTCAATTCCCAGTCAGGGCACATGCCTGGGTTGCAGGCTCGATCCTCAGTAGGGGGCATGCAGGAGGAAGCTGATAAATGATTCTGTCTCATCATTGATGTTTCAATCTCTCCCTCTCCCTTCTTCTCTGAAATCAATAGAAATATATAAAAAAATAATTACCAGGGAAGAATTGATTGATGTTGTAGCCCTTGTAGATGATGTTATCTTTGTATGTCTCTCTCCATGGTTTAGCTGTGGGCTCCTTGATGGTGGGGGCCTTGTCCTGTTCATCTATCACCAGAGCCCAGCACCGTCCCTGACACCTGGTGGGTACACAGTGCATACTTACTGAATTTATGGGCTCTAAAACAGAGCCTGGGCGGCTTGGTGGGTCAGTTCTGGGGACAGTCTGCTGCTGAGGCACCGCCTTCCCAGCACTTGGCATGTCATCCTAGTTGAAGGACAAAGCAGAACGGAAGTGACAGTGGTGATTGAACCAATGCTGCCACAGCCTTGATCACAAAATAAAGAGCTTGAGGCGGTGTTAGTGAGGAGAGAACTTTGGGGGTAGCAACTGGGCACAAATGGTCTGTGGGTTGCTACTACTGTATTCGCTTTATTAAAAGTCACTACAGCCCCATCAGGGTGCCTCGATTGATTGAAGTGTTATCCTGTACACCAAAAAGGTTGTAGGTTCAATTCCTGGTCAAGGCACTTACCTAGTTTGTGGATTTGATCCCTGGTCAGGGTACATGAGGGAGGCAACTGATCAATGTTTCTCACATTGATGTTTCTCTCTCTCTCCCTTCCTCTCTCTCTCAAAAAAAAATTAATAAACATATCCTCAGGTGAGAATGTTTTAAAAAATCACTATATAGTTATGATTCCTGTCTGCCTGCTCCAAAGTAACACCTACTTTTTCTTACAAACTGAGTAACACTCCCCATTCACTTTGTAGAGCCCTGCACAAATAAAAAATGGGTTCATTTTCACACAATTTCCTTAGTATCTCCTTTCTGTCTCTGTCCCTCCAGAATTCTGCAATCATGAGATTGCCTGGAAGGCTCTGGCAACTTCTAGGCATCCACTCCCAGTCCTACATTTCTAGATCAGACTCTCAAATCCTTAATCCGGCCAGAGGCACACAGATAATAACTGTCTGTGTTCTCTCCATGCCACTGAAATTAATGGGCATTCCTCCTCTCCTTCCCTTATTGAAATAACTCACTTATAAATCATGCTGGACTTTTCACTTTGACCTTCTTTGTCCACACATGTGAGAACTGGTTCCCTGACCTTCACCACCACCTCCCACACATATCCTTCCTTTATGCCAACTTCCTCTGAGAAACTGGTGTGTATAATTGTTTAATTTCATGATTTTGGGAAATCAGAAACTGTTATTACTCCTGTAACTAAGAGAGAAGAATAAATGAGATATGTTCATATTTTATTATACTTACATCCAAAAGCTATAGCAATACTTTTATCAAAATTAGTAATAAAGAATGGTTTGCCAGTTGGGAAAAAACATTATTTTATTACTTATTTTTTAATCCTCACCTGAGGATATTTTTCTATTGATTTTGAGAGAGTAGAAGAGAGGGAGGAAGACAGAGACATATCAATCTTAGTAAGAGAAGCACATCGATTGGTTGCCTCCTGCACACGCCCCGACCGGGGCCCCGGTTGGGGAGGAGCCTGCAACCGAGTACATGCCCTTGACCGGAATCGAACCCAGGACCCTTCAGTCCACAGGCCAACACTCTATCTACTGAGCCAAAGCAGGTAGGGCAAAACACATTTTAAAGTGATATTTTAGAGGGAAAAATACACTCATTTTCACAGAGTAATGTTCTCGGATGATTGATTGATTGATTTTAGAAAGTGAGAGAAACATCAATGTGCTGCTCCACTCATCCATGCATTCACTGGTTGATTCCTGCATGTGCCCTGACCAGGAATGGAACTCACAACCTTGGCATATCAGGAGAATGCTCCAACCAACTGACCCACCAGGCCAGGGCAGATAGTTTTAAAAACAGTGACTTATTCTAGGAGTTTGGGATGGATTATTTGAGGGGCAGAGAAGACAGATCATTCAACAAATAATTAAGCACCTACTTTGGGCCATGCCTTGGAATTAAAAATACAAATATGAGACACTGCCCCAGCCCCTGAGCTCATGTCATTTTAATGTCCTCTGCCGGGATTATTCAGTGCCTGTGGGTGTGATTCGCTGCCCAGTGAGGTGGTGCAATTGAGGTCCAGCTGGTGAGCCCTCTACCCTTTTTCAGTCTAATGCTAATGTTTGCTGGACTTTAGAATTAGGGCAGTTCTGGCTCTTTATCCTACTACTATAGGCCCAGTGTGGTCCTGACCACTGGTTGGGTCTGAAAGATCATGTCTGTCAGGAAAGCCAGAACTACCGGTATAATGGGAGTCTTGAGAACCGTACTTTCCTAAGGGGGGCGGGGGCTCCCACAAGACAGAGACTTACTGAGAACATTAACTTAAAGGAATGCTTCCAGGATCCCCCAGGATTTGGCTGGAGCCCTATTCTTTGTGGGCGGGAGCTGTCCAACATTTCAGCATACTTTTGCATCTGCCCACTTTGAAAGAAATGTAATGATGATCTGGCTGTTTTATTGTGTGCTGAGTTCTAAGGAAATTGACAGAGTTCAGAATCTAGCCTCTCATGTCTTTAGATTTGATATTTTAATGACCAGCTCTCCTTAAGGTCACTGAGCCCTGAGAAAACCGACTTACATTTATTTGCTCAGGCACATTTGTACCAAAAAGTCAATTTAATAGAGCAAGGGATATACCTCTTCCCTATTTTGTGGTGTCTTGAAAATCAGAAAAGTAATCAGAGCTTGCTTTGCGAGCACAAAATCAGAGCAAATAGAGTTAAGAAATGGTATGTCATCCACACCGTGGTCAGGCTTGATTAATTCTTCCCTCCGCTAGAAGAGACACTGTCCTAGTGACCAGAATACCAATGTCTGCTAAACAGAGCACCACTCCGTTGGACAATGTTAAAATTGCACTAGCATAGTTTTACTCCCCGGCCATCCTTTTTTCTATATTCCATAGTAACCACTTCCTCTGTTTATAATTACAACCAGGTGCTACGTCATGACATGTTACCGTTTTTCCATGTGTGTAGCTTATTTTGCATTGAAAATGGTGCTGCCTTGTGACTTCCAGGAAGATATACTGGTCTTACTGTGTCTCCAAGTCACACTATCTATCACACATAAATACTGATTTGCAGGGACCAGCATACAATTTCCATAAGGCCAGATAGCAGATATTTTATGTTTTGCAAGCCATACAGTCTCAGTCAAAACTAAGTCTGCTGTTGTAAATATGAAAGCAGCCATAGATAGACAATAGGTAAATGAGTGAGCATGTCTATGTACCAATAAAACTTTATTTTTAAAAAGGCTCTGGCTCATAATTGCTGACCTCTGCTTATTAGTCATAATCAGAGCAGGGGCTCTTGTTCTTTCCTAATTTTGCTTAGTCCTCTTTTATCATAAATAGTCCCTTTTGTTCTAAAGTGCCTCTCAACTTTGTTCATAGTGAAGGCTCCCTGAATTCACCACTATAATTCTAAGGTCTCCTTGGTGAAATCATGCCAGGACTTTCAAAATAAGGATAGACAATTGAGCTACATGCTCACCAGAAAGATGAATTCACAAATCTGGGTTAGCGTAAATGCATGTAAGAAGCAAGAACCTGGCCTGCAGGGGCACAGACAGGGTTAGACTGAGACAAACCCAGAATTCTGGGAACAGTCTGTCCAAAGAGTTGCTTGTGCACCTGTGTCTTCTCGGTCCCCAGCCCCCGCCCAATGCCTGGACCTTCCAGCTACCAAACCCCTACCAGATGTGTGGTTCCAAGGAACAGGAAAATATGGAGAGATCTCGCTCAGAGCCAGACTCTCATGAACAAAGCAAGAACAAACTGAGGAAAGTTCTCATTGGGTTTTTTGTAGTCACCAAAAACTGGAAGCCACCCAGATGTCCTTCACTGAGCGAATGGATAAACTGGTACATTCATACTTGTACTATTGTTTGGAATATGACTCAGCAATAAAAAGGACTAATCCATGCAACAACTTGGATGGAACTCAAAGGTGTTATGCTGAGAGAGAAAAAGAAGCCACTCTCAAAAAGTTACTGTGAAAGGGGGTGGGAGCGGCCTGGGAGAAGTCAATGGGGGGGAAAGGAGACATATGTAATACTTTCAACAACAAAGAATTTAAATTTTAATTAAATACATAAAGTTACTGTATGATTCCATTTATATAATATTCTTAAAATTACAAAATTATAATGATGGAAAACTGATCTGTGGTTACCATGGGTTAGAGTGGGAGAAGGAGCATGGCTATACAGGGCTAGTGCCAGGGCGTTTCTTGGAAGTTACAGCAGTTCCGTGTCCTAGTAGGGTGGTGATTACATGAATCTATATATGATAAAATGTCATAGACTGTGCCCCAAAAAAGTGCATTTAAAATCTGATGGATTCCAAGTCAGGTCTGTAGCTTTAGTTAATAACGTGCCAATGTCAGCTCCCTGGTCTTAACAGTTGTTATGTAAGACGTCACCGGGGAAGCTGGAGGGAGATATGTGGGAATTCTTTGTCCTATTTTGCAATTGTGAGTCTAAAATTATTTCAAAATAGTTTACAGAAATACGGAGGGGCACTGCAAGCAGTACTTAGGACTTTCTTCAGTTTTTACTAGAAAAGATAAAGCCTCAAGAATTATAAATTCTATGCAGTTTCTAAGCACTATAATTTCATTTGCTGTAATTTGGATTTGGAAACTATGCTGTTATTTTAAATACAGAATTTTAAAACATATTTTTGGCCCTAACTGGTTTGACTCAGTGAATAGAGCATCGGCCTGTGGACTGAAGGGTCCCTGGTTTGATTTCAGTCAAGGGCACATGCCCGATCCCCAGGAGGAGGTGTGCGGGAGACAGCCAATCAGTGATTCTCTCTCATCGTTGATTTTTTTTTTCTATCTCTCTCTCCCTCTCCTTTCCCCTCTGAAATCAATAAAAATATATTTTTAAAATTTTTTGTATTATTACAGCTATGTTGTATACATGAAAAAAAATTCCTTGGTGAGTTTCCCTCAGGATGAAATAGCTCCTAAATTCCTTACAGAGCTCCTGGCATGTGGCTTCCA
>NW_005367354.1:1452310-1468900 GCF_000412655.1 Myotis brandtii | reverse complement strand
ATATATAATTTATTTCATTGATTTCAGAGAGGAAGGGAGAGAGAAAGAGAGAAAAACATCAATGATGAAAGAGAATCACTGATCAGCTGCCTCCTGCACATTCCCCACTGGGGATCAAGCCTGAAACCCGGGCATGTGTCCCGACCAGGAATCGAACCATGACCTCCTGGTTCATAGGTCGATGCTCAACCACTGAGTCACCCCGGCTGGGCTCCATCTACCTTTTTAACTGCATCTCCTTCTGTCCCCAACATTCATTCTGGGGTGAACTATTTGTAGTTCTCTTCCTCCTCCAAGTCCATTCCTCTTTCCTCTTGAATCTTAATTTGCTTGATAAGCTTCTCCTTCAAGACCAAACTCAAACTACAAAGCCTTCCCTGACCCAGGAAGCCGCATGCCATTCCTGCATCTGGGGGTTGTAGTGTAACATGTCGCCCTTTAGTTATTTTCTTCACTTGTCTAGTTCCAACCCTAGTCGGTGAATTCCTCAAGGGCCCAGACTGGGTCTCATTCCTTCTTACAGGCCGCATGCCTGGCTCAGTGCCTGGAACACACACTCCAACACACACTCTATCTCTCTTAAATTCTTCAGTAATAATTTTTTCTATTCTACCCTACCTTAATAGAGTAAAGTTTTTCAAAAGAAAAATGTCAAAGATCTAAAGAGGTTCTGATTAACCACAGAATAGTAAATGAATATTTAAAACATTCAGCCTATTTAAGGCATTGTATTTAAATGTTTTCCCATTCTTTCTTTTTCTTCATTACACAGTGTTGTAGGAAGATCTAGAAAGACCGTGAGGTTTACTCACGAGCCTCCTTGGACAGAGGAGATCTAGAACTTAGGGATAGGATCTGGATTCTAAAGAGGAGGCCTGGGGCGTCAAGAGAAAGAACACAAGCCTATGTTAAATCTGTGTATCACTTCAAAGTTTTACTAAAAGACATAAGGTGTTCTCCACCTTGCAGGCAGTCACTCTCCGATCCACCTGCCATGCTGCAGGCGACACTCCTGACTTCCCTCCTCAGCGCCCTCATGACCTGGACTTCATAGCTCTCTGCAGGTCTAGCTTCTGTCCTCAGCCTCCAGCAAGTGACTCAGTGTCTCTCCATTTGTTCTTGCTCAATCTAATGACCATTTCTCCATCTCAGGTCTGGTAACTTCATTAAACAGAGTAGGGAACCTCCTCCTTGAGACTGGTCCCTCCCTGGGCTCCTGAGACACCACTGCCTCTCCCCCCTCCTTTCCTGATCGCATCCCTGACATTCCTCTAAGATTTAATCATTGGTTTCATGCTCATTTTTAAAAATAAAAGTGATAATAAACATGTCTCCCATGTCCCAGATTTCCTACATCTCTTCACGGCTTCCTGATGTTCTGTTATCTCTAAAGGCCCAATTTAGGGGCCACTTCCCCCAAAGCCATCTTGCTACTGAGCCCCCTCATCCTTTCTATTCTCCTGGAGCACTGATAAGCCACATGCACTTTCACCAGTTAGTGCCTCCTATATATTCTGGTCTGTGGGGTCTCTTGTTTTATGAATTACTCTTCTTTCTTCAAACAAAGGCTCTTTAAGGACAAGACCCATGCCTTAAAATGGTCCTGTGTCCTCGTGGGGCCTCATGGAGTGGTTAGCACATTGTGTCAGTGGCCAATAAACACTTGCTGATGGCGATGAAAGGAATGCTGCAATTGGGAGAGAGAAATATAAAGAAAACCTTTGAAATGTCCTTTCCCGCCCTGGCCGGTTTGGCTCAGTGGATAGAGCGTCGGCCTGCGGACTGAAAGGTCCCAGGTTCGATTCCGGTCAAGGGCATGTACCTTGCTTGCGGGCACATCCCTAGTAGGAGATGTGCAGGAGGCGGCTGAGGGATGTTTCTAACTCTCTATCCCTCTCCCTTCCTCTCTGTAAAAAATCAATAAAATAAAAAAAATTTAAAAAAAGAAATGTCCTTTCCCTTCTCATAATGCTCAAGGGCCTAAATCAGAGCGAGTTATGCACTGGAGCTGTGCAAAATCGAATCGCTCTTCCTAGCACGGTGTGATGGTCCGGAAAGAGCGTAGGGCTTGGGTTCAGAGGTCTGGGTTCATGCTCTGGCCTGCCAGTGGTTGATCTTGAGCTTGAGCAAGTCTCTTAATTCCAGAGCCTTTACTTCCTCATATTCGAAACTGAGATAACATCTAAGGCTTTCTGGAGACAAATGCTATAATCCACAGAGCGCCATTGGCGGTGGGGATTTCAGGTACCATGTGGACCAGGAGAGAAGCTGTTTGAAGTTAGGCAAGCCTTCTGGGACCCCTCCCATGCTCGCCCCCACTTCGGGGCCCACTGTCTACTGCAGGGCCAGCAGGGAGGGTAGAGTCCTGGGGGTGTTCAGAAGGACATGCATTCTGTGTGAGAGAGGACAGAGAATCTAACACCGAACATGGTCACGTTTGTTCTGGACATCATCAGAATAGACTTGCTGGTGGAAAGGTTAAGGGATTGTATGAGCAGTCTGTCTAAAAGGCAAGGAAATAAAGAGAGGATTCTGAGAGGGATTGGCTGTGAGTGGGAGGAGCTATGAGAGCAGATAAGGGCTGAGCCTGGGTCAAGGAAAAGTAGGCTGAGCAGCGATGAATCCAGGTGCTCCAGAGGAGGGGCGAACGTACCACTTTGCGTGATGACAGCTGTGAGCTGTGAGCCGGACAGTCTGAAGGAGCGTCATTCTAAAGGAAAATAAAGTGGCCTGTGCCTCAGAGGAGCAAGCGTGCTTTGGAAGCATGAAGCGTCCTTAAGGAAACAGCAGGCTCCTTAGGGCTATAGAAATGAATGTTCTCTCCCAGCATGGCACAGCCTTGTTCCCTCTCTCTCCTCAGGCTAGCTGCAGATGGGCCAGCAACCACCCCCCAGAGCAGGCACGGGAGAGGGGCTCCCCCACCCTGTGGGGGTGCACAGAGCTGGGCTGAGAGGCAGTCCTGACCCGGGAGTCCTCCCAGCAGGTTAACAAGTTCTGTTCTCAGAACCATCCTAAAGCCCTGCTCTGAGGAGCCTGGCAGCACCTTGTAGTTCCTCTCTTACTTGCCTCAGAGGAAGAGCTGTTTTCAGTCTCTCACTGAGCATCCAGAGCAGTGATGGCGAACCTATGACACACGTGTCAGTGACATGCGAACTAATTTTTTTGGTTGATTTTTCTTTGTTAAATGGCATTTAAATATATAAAATAAATATCAAAATATAAGTCTTTGTTTTACTATGGTTGCAAATATCAAAAAATTTCTATATGTGACACGGCACCAGAGTTAAGTTAGGGTTTTTCAAAATGCTGACACGCCGAGCTCAAAAGGTTCGCCATCACTGATCCAGAGGCTTCGAGCTGCGTCTGGATGTGTGGCCAGAGAGTGCAGCAAGCATTCCACTCTCCTCCCTTCTCCTCAGGGCGACAAACAAGAAATGAGGCCACACAGCCATCCTTTCTGAGCCCCCCTATCACTTGAAACCCCACAGTGTGCTTTAACCTCTCCCATTCATTTATCCATCCATTCATTCAACAAATATTTACTGAACAGATATTGTGTACAGGGCCTTCAGCCAGTGCTAGTTAAAGAAATGGGCTGCATAACTCCCAAGTGTTGGCTCTGTCTTTGCGGCCACAACCAGAAGCCAAGCCTGTCCTACTCTCACTGCTCAGGACCACAGCAGAGGTCTGTGGGGAGTGTGTTCAGGGTGCGGGAAAGAATGTGAGTCAAATATGCTAGTCATTCTCTGCCTGCTGTACAGGTTGCTCAGTCCCCAAAGTCAGGGTGGTGTTGAACCTCTGGTTCCCATACACAGGGTCACTCATTAACCTCCCAACATCCCCGTGCTCAGTAGTTGTCATCGCTCTGATTCTCAGACCTGAAAACTGGGCTTGGAGATATCAAACCACTTGCTCAAGGTCTCTCAGGCCGTGAGTGTGAGCGGCAGAGCCTGCAGCCAGCCAAGCCACCTCTTCTGCCAGGACACCTCGCTTCACCCAGGCACGGCTTCCAGGAGGCTGCTGCTGGTCGCCTTGGATCAATGGACGCTCCCAGCCTGGAGTCCATTGACTTAAGCAGATGTTTGAGGAACTGGAAGATCTCCAGTGGAGAACCTTTAGGAAGAAAGGCTTACCGGTCTCTCTGCCCACCTAGATGGACCCTACTGAAATGGGTTAATGGTAGCGAGTGATGAGTTCTGTTTACTCCCCTCCTGGGTTTCCACTAACGCTTGGAGATGGAGACAGAGCAGTCTGGCCAGAACTCCCCAAAGGTCTCCTTCCCTGGGCAGCAGCTACAAGGGGTCTGGCAGCAACATCCAAACCAGCTTGGAGGAAGCCTCGTTAGGAGTTCAGATCATCGTTCAGCAAGTCACGTCCGGGACTCCAGTGGCTGGGGCCTCAATGGGATTCAGGGTCTTAAGGAAGAGCTACATGACCTAAAAGTGTTCTGAGAACAGAACCCTGGAGAAGCTCCAGTCCTTGTCTGAACCTACACCATCCAGCTCCCAGTCCTGATCGGCTGTGTGAGCACATACTGGTTCCCTGGCAGCCCGGACTACTCCACCTGCCCCATCTCTACCTTTGACTACTTCAGCTCTGAGAGGCCGAGCCTCCCTATGAGTCAGGTCTTTGCTCAGCCATGAGAAGAAGGTGATTGGCTGGGTCTGCCAGGGCTTTGTGACCCGCTAGCCAGACTCCCCCAGTCCCTCAGCACCCTTCATCCCTGCCTGCACATATTGCCTCCATGTAACCCCAGAATAACCTGATGTCTGATCCCAGGGGGCAAGGGAGAGCAATATCGCAGATTTTCCAAACAGGTGACTTTAGCTCCCCTGGGCCTGGACGGAAGGGGTAGCCCAGTGACAATGGGCATAGGCCCATGTCAGGAGCAGGAAACATTTGTCAGACTCCGCAGAGTTCTCTCTCTTCTGATCCCACAGCATCTGTTCCAGTTTTCCTGGCCGGTAGGATGGCATCTACAAAGCAGAATCTAAGAAAAATCTGGAGTTGGGGTGGTATCGTGGTCATAGGCCAACCTTTAGGAAGCCCAGGTGGCTCTTTCCAGGTCGAAGGGACAGAGAAAAGCACAGTGTGCAGTCCCCCCTGGACTGGCATCTTGGACACCCGAAGCTCATGTGCATTGGGCGCCTGCTTCTCAAACAAGTGCCTTGATTTCTCGCTGCCTGCCCCAGTAACGCTGATAACACTTACCTGGTGTTACTGTGTGCAGGCTCTGCTCAGCACTTTGTATACATGGCTCAGTTAATCTTCATATCAGCTCTAGGAGGTGGGAACTGTTACTGTTCCCATTTTATAGATGAGGAAACTGAGGCCCAATGTCAAACAGCTAGGATTGGGTAGAGCCAGGATTGAAACTAAAGTGGTCTGACTGGAGACCCAGTATTCTTTAAGCAGCATCCTCTAGAGCCTGCTGGCAGCACGCCCAGCACCCACTGCAGGAGGGAAAGACCTGGTGTGTCTTTCATTGCCATGCTGGGCAGAGGGTAGAGGCCTGGGAACGTCAGAGGGCTCCTCTAGGGACCAGAGAATTAAAGAAGACTGTGGGGCCCTGAATTATCTTCAAGATATATTTGTAGAAGACAGATTTCCACTGAAGACTGAAAAACAAAAAGCCAAAATTAGATTTGGTCTGGTGACAAGGTTCTTAAATATTACATGTGAAATTTCAGAGTTATGCAGACTTGGTTATGCTTTAGGAATATAAAGACCTAGATCTATGTGCAGTCCTAAGTATCTGGGAAGGAACTGGATGATCTCTCAAAACTCTTCCGGCTGTGGGATGAGATTTGGTCAAGATGACCATTTGCAAGGCCTAAGGCAGAATGACCGTCCGCTCCACCCCTCCTGATGAGAGCTAACACAGCCTTTCTGTCAGTCAATGAATCGTGACCCTAGCTTAGGAAATGATTTAGCAAAATCACCAGATTAAACCTCCTCAACCTTTCTGTCCCATGACTGCACCCCTGGGAGCAGGAGTCCAGACCCTGCAGAGCAGGCTTTCCCCAAGGTCACGTCCTCTGTCTAATCCTGAACGGTATTTCAAGGGCCCTAGAGGATGACATGTCAACCAAATTGGGGTTGTTTCTTGTGGCAGTCACCATGTGCCAAAGAATATGGTAGAAACATGGGGACTGGGTTGGAAGACCCCACTATTTAGCCCTGGAACAGAGCCTCCCCCCTCTGGCCTACTATTATCTCAGGGAAAGTGAAGAAGCCCTTGCTAAGGAGTATGTTAACCTCAGAGTTTTCTCAGACTATGTCTCCACTCTAATGGGAGGCGACTGGTCCACTTAGGGCCAGATGCTTGAGCAAATGCTTTATATACCTCTGCCCCTGGAAGCTGGTCTGATTTGAGTCTAGGCATGAGTCAGCCCCGAATAAAAAAAGTTGGACCCGTGGATAAGTTTAACATGTGACTTTGGGGAATAGGGAAGTTGGGTTAGTTTAGTCCCGAATCTTAGAGAAGACACAATCCTAAGCCATTCCTGTGGTCCAGCCCTTCTTAGAGCTGGCCAGGAATAAGCACTCCATCACCCCCCTGCCCTGGCACTACCAGCTTTTGACCCAGACAGGCTCCTCCATGGGGAACCAGATCAAATTTAGGGGCCCTCCTTTTCTAAATGAAGCTAGGGAGAGGGGGGTTGGAGGATGAGGAAACTTTTAAAGGAGTCTTTGCTCAGGACCTGGGTGCCACCTGCTGGCCATGATTTAGTTGTACTGTATTTACAGGGCCAAATCTGTAAGATTTGGAGAGGAAAATTAAGAGGGCACCCGGCCGTCCCTGTCATATGAGGGGTAAGGGAACTGCTTTCTTAGTGACCTTTGAACAAGTGTGACAGAGAATCCTTGCTGAGACCCCTGGTGCCTTGGAGGAATTCTTCTGAGCCAAAATGGACCCAGTCAGGGCAGGGGTGGCATCACTTGGAGACCCTGAAGCAGTCCTGAGTGGAGGCAAGGGCACTGATCCTAGTATCAGATGAGGACTGTGGTTCTAATCCCTGGTCTGCTTGGGCACCAGTATCACCTGCAGTGTTTTTTAAAATTACATATATGTAATATATGTATATGTATACATATGTATAAATATATATGATATACTATATATTCTACATGATGTATTATATTATACTAGAGGCCCAGTGCATGAATTTGTACACCAGTGGGGTCGCTTGTCCTGGCCTGCGGACCGGGCCGAAACTGGCTCTCCGACATTCCCCCAGGGGTCATGGATTGTGAAAGGGCACAGGCCAGGCCGAGGGACCCCACCAGTGCACAATCGGGGCCAGGGAGGGACACAGGAGGTTGGCCAGCCGGGGAGAGACCATGGGAGGGCTCCAGGGTGTGTCCGGCTCATCTCCCTCAGTCCTGATCTGCTGGACCCCAGCAGCAAGCTAACCTACTGGTCAGAGCGTCTGCCCCCTGGTGGTCAGTGCACGTCATAGGGAACGGTTGAGTGGCCTTAGCATATCATTAGCATATTACGTTTTGATTGGTTGAACAGCTGACCAGTCGACTGGACACTTAGCATATTAGGCTTTTATTATATAGGATAGTATTTTATATAGTTATATACATAACATATGGTCTATTATGTATGATACTATATAATAGATAATAAATAGAATAGTTACATATAATATGGATAGTTATTCACATATACACGCACACGCATGACTTGGGCTTCACTCCAGCCTATTGGCAAGTCTGCAGGAGAAGCTCAGGTCCTATCCCAGTGCAAAGCCTTGGGAGTGCATGGCTATGTGTCATTCCCTTTTGGTTCCAGACCAGACCTGATAAAGCAGCAGAATAGGTCTGGACAGGAAAGAGGGCTGGGTGCATTCTTCCTTCAGGGACACTTTGCATATTAAGCCTAGAGGAATATTCTTCACTCCAGAACTACGCACTGTCACAATCCTGAGTACATAGTCCTTCCGTCTATCTTCTGTTTCTCCGTTTCTGATAAAATCTAGTTACAAGAAATATTTCCCTCTTCCCTTCACAGTGCATGTCAGTGCTAACAGCTGGCACTTGGCCTTTGCTGGGAGATTGGGGGAGGGGCTTCCACCTGCTCTGCTCAGCTCCAACATAGGTTCTGTGCAGGGAGCACAGGCCCAGGATCGCTATAAGAGGCCAGAAGTCCCGAATTGTTTGCGTGACGCATCCCAACTTTAAAATAACGGGCACTAATTCAAAAATGTTTCCAGCACTGTGAGTGCTAGAGTTCAAGTCTGCAAGGCAAATTTTGCCAATGGGTGTCTCCTCTGTGACTGCTGATTGCCAGGGCTTTAAGCTAAGAGTGATGTGGCCAGGGCTGCGTTTAGGTAGGTTCTGACTGCAGTAGTGTCAGGGGGGTCTGGGGGAGACCGGAGGCTGGAAGGCCTTCCAGGAGGCTTCTGCTGGCCTTGGCCAGAGAATGTCCACATAAACCCCAAGGTGGCAGGAGAGATGGAGAAGATCAGGGCCATTGGGAGGGCAGAGTTGCAGGACTTGATTCAATATGAGGATGAGGGGGAGTGGGCTATCTAGCCTGGTGACTGGGTGACTGGTGGTGACATTCATGGGGATAATGAATACAGGAGCAGAAGCATGTCTTTTTTAAAAATATATATTTTTTTTATTGATTTCAGAGAGGAAGGGAGAGGGAGAGAGAGATAGAAACGTCAATGATGGAGAAAATCATTGATCGGCTGCCTCCTGCAGGCCCCCACCTGGGATCGAGCCCGCAACCGGAGCATATGCCCTTGAGTGGAATTGAACCCGGGACCCTTCAGTCCACAGGCTGATGCTCTCTATCCACTGAGCAAAACCAGCCAGGGCCAGCAGCATGTCTTAAGGTTCTGGACAAGCAGAATGTAGGTGCCCCTGGGTCAGCCAGCAGGCCACACGCCACAGGCCCCACAGGAATATGGAATCTGGTCAGGCAAAGGTTAGCTGGCTTTCTAAAACACAATCTGGCCAGGACAGTGTCTGCTTAAACACCTTCCCATTGGAGGTCAGACTCCTCCTCCCGTAAACAAAGTCCTTCGTGATCCCTGCCAATCACGCTGTGCCGTGCTCAACATGAGCCTGCTCCCCAGCTCCGCCAAGCAACTGGGAGCCCTGGAATAAGCCATGCCTTTGTTCATGCAGTGCCTTCTACATCCCTTTGTATGTTTGGAAAATTCCTACTCCTTCCACTCCACATCTCCGCTTGGAAGCCTTTGCTGGCCTGCCAAGCAGAAGCGGTCCCTCCCTGCTTTGTGCCGTCCCTGAACTTAGCATGTGCCCTGATGTGTGGGGATTTGCCTGTCTGTAAACTCCTTGAAGGAGTGACCACATCTTAACTTTGTTGCACCCGTTCTCAACACGCCTCTAGCATATAGGAGATGCTCATTAGATGTTTAAAGAATGAAGAGGTCCCCTCTCCAGGAGGGAAAATGCAAGGCTGTCTGGAGGAAGACAGCTCTCATTCCCCAGGGATCATCCCACGCCTGCTCTCCTAACAGCTAAAGAGCAGCACGGGCCCCTGGTGCTGACCTTGCCTCTCTTCATTCTTTGCAGCTGGGGTATGGCCGTCAATGTGTACTCCACATCCGTGACCAGTGAGAATCTGAGTCGCCATGATATGCTTGCGTGGGTCAATGACTCCCTGCACCTCAACTATACCAAGATAGAACAGCTCTGTTCAGGTAGGAGGCTGGGAGGGGGAAGTGGGCCCTGCTGGAGGGGAGGTGGGAGGCAAAACAGACACAGCAGAGACTGTAACTTGTAATTAGGGTTTAGGAGGAGAGCTGCAGAGCACTGAACTAGTCAGTGTTTGGAGCTGAAGGGCCTCCATGGATGGGGAAGAGCAGGAGGGGCGGGGCAATGGCACAGGCAGTGAAGCCAGAGGCTGACAGCAGAAGGGCCAGCCTAGCCACTCTGGGTCCAAACCTCAGCTCTTCTTGTAGTGCACCCTGGGCAATCACTACACCTTTCTAGGCCTCAGTTTTCCCATCTGTAAAATGGAGATTATATCACCTATCTCACTAGGATAACTGTTAGATTAGATTACATAATGTAGTGTTTGCTATGGTGCTGGCACATAATTGCATCAATAAATAGTAATTGCTCTTATTCTTGGAACGCTGGGGGATTCTGGCAGCGTCTATCCTGCGAGTAGGACTGGCCATGCCCCAGAACAAGGAGAGAAAAGAGGAGCTGGGTGGTTTGGGGGAGTAGGCCGGCAGAGGGGCTGGCTGAAAGAGAAGCAAGCAGCCTCGGCGGGGGAGCGGCCTGGACCCTCGGTCAGCCCTGCTTCTCCTCAGGGGCAGCCTACTGCCAGTTCATGGACATGCTCTTCCCTGGCTGCGTGCACCTGAGGAAGGTGAAGTTCCAGGCCAAGCTAGAGCACGAGTACATCCAGAACTTCAAGGTGCTGCAAGCCGCTTTTAAGAAGATGGGTGTTGACAAAGTAGGTGCCTGTGCCCCCCGGGGCCCTGAGGAGCTGTGTGACTTGGGGAAGAAGGTGGCCCGCCAACAGGGCAAAGGGCCATTCCATCTGCGCCTCTCTCCACCCCCTACTCTCCGAGGGAATGTCCCCCAGCTCAAGGCACAGTGGAAAACCCCACATTCTTCCCATCCCATCCTAATGACATTCCTGCCCCTTCCTCCTCTCTGGACCATATCCACCCATTGAGGCTTGGTACTCCTATCATTCCTTCCCTAGGGCCCAAGAAAAGGCTTTTGCTCACTCTACTGCCTCGATGGCCCCAGGCCCTTGGCTCCAGCAGCCCCCACCCCACATGGAGGCAGCAGCACCACGGCACTCCCCCCACCCAGTTTCTCCTGTGTCCTGGCGCCATGGGAGGGGCAGGTGACAGAGCTGGCAGCCACTGCAGCCAGGGGCTGGCTCTCCTGAGAGCGGGCCCTCACAGAGGAAGGCAGCCCTCCATGCAGGTGGCTAAAGTTCTCTGCTTATGTGGTCTGTTTCAGATAATTCCTGTAGAGAAATTAGTGAAAGGAAAATTCCAAGATAATTTTGAGTTTATTCAGTGGTTTAAGAAATTCTTTGACGCAAACTATGATGGAAAGGAATACAACCCTCTGCTGGCGCGGCAGGGCCAGGACGTAGCGCCACCTCCTAACCCAGGTGATCAGATCTTCAACAAATCCAAGAAACTCATTGGCACAGCAGGTAACATGCTGGGGGAGGGAGTGTGTGGGGCCGGGCCAGCCAGGAGCGCCTCCTGGGCCACTCGCCCGCCCGGCCCTGCCCGCCTAGAGGAGACTGTTATCACGGAGTTCAGATGACGCCGCCTGCTGCCCCCTTAGACCAGGGGGAGTCACGGCAGGGAGGAGAGGGCTCCAAAGACGCCACAGAAGGAGAGCCACTGGCCCCAGCCAAGGTGGCAGCGGCGGTGGGAGGCCCAGGCCCTTCCCTCTGCAGCAGGAGCTGACAGGTTTGCCTCGAGATGACGGGGCAGCACGTGGCATGGTTCCTCCGTCCAGGTCCATCCCGGCCAAGGGCCTGGTGCCTGCACTCCACATCCTCTTGCCCCCTGGACGCCGGGGACGGGACTCTGCCAGGCGTGGTCATATCTTCCCCCATTCCACAGGCCCATAGTCCTAAGTCCTCAAGAGACAAGCCTCTGGAAACAAGGCTTTGTCGGGGTTCTAGAGAAGAAGGGAAAGAAGCATAGGGCCTTTGGGGGACGGGAGGGTCGGGAGAGAAGGGGAGCGGAGCGGCCCCAGCCCGCATCTGAACCCGTCATAGCAGAGCCCTCCTGTTTGCGCTGCTGCCCCGCCTGGGCCTGGCCCCCTCACCTGCTTGCTTTGCGTTAGAAGCAGCGGCTCTGCCTAGGGAGCTGCCCAGCTAGAGAACAAGAGCCACAGCATGCTTGTCCCGGGGCAGGCAGCGGGAGGGGCAGGGCAGGTGTCTTTTCTGTCCTCCAGTCCCGAGACTCTGAGGTCACCCATATGGAGAGTGGCTTTGGGCTGCCAGGAGAGCTAGATCGAGACCCTGCCCCAGCTGCTTTCCCTCGGGCTTCAGCTGTCAGTACAAGAGGCGCCAACCCTCCCAGCCCCACTTCCCCAGTTCCCTAACCCTGTTTCCCTCATGTCTCCCTCCGCCAGCTCTCCTCCCTCCCACACCTCACCTGCCTCAGCTCCCTGTAGTCCCTGCTCTCCCAGGCTTGCAAAGGGCTGCCCAGCTGCTATGGTGTCATGTGTGGCCGTGGCGTGAGGCCTAGATGTAGAGCCCCCGAGTGGGAGAGGAGAGGAGGGCAGAGCACCTGCCTTTAGCAGGGGCCTGCCGCACACTCGTCACACCAGGCCGTCTCCTGCCACGGGGGCTCTGGGCTCACATGGCCCCTCCGAATTTCCTCCTCTGCGCAGTTCCACAGAGGACGTCCCCCACAGGCCCCAAAAACATGCAGACCTCCGGCCGGCTGAGCAACGTGGCCCCACCCTGCATCCTCCGGAAGAATCCCCCATCGGCCCGAAACGGTGGCCATGAGACTGATGCCCAAATTCTTGAACTTAACCAGCAGGTGAGTGGGGTGGGCGGGGGTAGCTGAGACAACCCTGCCTCCACAGCCAGGCCCGCGGGTGTCAGGGTGGGAAGGGGAGCCTGAGGCGGGACCTGCGGCTGGAACCCCACCTTCGCCCACGCAGCTATTGGATTTGAAGCTGACCGTGGATGGGCTGGAGAAGGAGCGTGACTTCTACTTCAGCAAACTCCGGGACATCGAGCTCATCTGCCAGGAACACGAGAGCGAGAACAGCCCCGTCATCGCGGGCATCATTGGCATTCTCTATGCCACCGAGGTGAGCCCTGCCTTCACCCGCGAATGTCCCAGGTCCCCTGGGCCCTCCCCCATCCCGCCTGGCCTAAGACTGGAAGAGACAGGACCCGAAGGAGCCTTGGAGAACATGGACGGTGAGGACAGCGAGCTGCAGTCACAAGCCCCAGGTCACAGAGAGCGTTAGCAGGGAAAGGACTGGAACCTTGCTCCCCAGCTACCTATACAATCCACACCTCCGCCTGCCTGCCTGGCTCACCCTGTCCTCTCTCTTCCCACCTCCAGGAAGGCTTTGCACCCCCTG
Source organism: Myotis brandtii (assembly GCF_000412655.1). Classification (NCBI taxonomy): domain Eukaryota; kingdom Metazoa; phylum Chordata; class Mammalia; order Chiroptera; family Vespertilionidae; genus Myotis; species Myotis brandtii. The sequence goes on along the minus strand of NW_005367354.1, from coordinate 1,455,814 downwards.
AGGACGACGAGATTGAGGAACACCAACAAGAAGAACAGGACGAGTACTGAGGGCGGCTCCAGCCCTGGCTGACTGCACGCCCCCTACCCCACGCCCACCCCCACATTATAATCCTTTCCTTAGAGCGTCGGCCGGGTGCTTTGTGTCAGTGCCGCAGCATTGGGGAGTCAGGCGAGGGGGCTGGAGGGGTTGGGGCAGATGGGCAGGCAGAGGCCCGCACTGGCCAGTGGGTGGGACCCCTGCCCATTCCCCACCCCTATTTATTTCCGTTGTCTCTATGCTGTTTCGGCCAACACTTCCCAGGGTGCTGTGCCACCCGCCCCCGCCAGCCGCCTGCTCCCCTGACAGCCAGCAGCTGTATATTTGACAAAGTCATTGGTATATTTTTACTTACTGGATTTTCCTTGCACTTTACCTGTTCTTTTCCCAGGGCTCACAGCACGGGCTCCAGGGCAGTGTGCCTGGCTTGGCTTCCCTTCCCCATTGCCGGGCCATGGCAGGACTCACAATTCTTATTTATTTTGTCTTTTGACTCCCCAGTAGTTGAGGGAAGGCTGATGTCAGGAGAGGGAGAGGGGGACTGAGGAGAGGGTGCCTTAGGCCTCGGTGGTCAGGGAGAGGGAGGGGAGCATGCGAGGGATGAAAATGACCCCCTGGCACCAGACTCACCCACCCTGGGCCCCTTTCCCCAGCCCCAAAGCCCAACACTGCCCCGAGGCCCCCAGCCACTCCCTCCGCAGCCCGTTCATACCACACAGACTCTGCCCTGACCCTCCTGTACGTCTGCCTCCCATCCCCCCACCTCCCCACCCCTGCCTCCTTGGGCCACCCAGCCTGTGTATGTGTTCACTTTTATTTAAATAAACTTGTGTGGTAAAAGTCCATGCCATGTCTCCCTCAACTGAGCTACAGTCTGGGTCTCAAAGCTTTGCTCTCCCTGAGCACTCCCCTCTCAGAGCCATGGCCCCGTGCACAGCACCACGGTGGCCTTCCCTCATGTCTGCACACCACCGCTGGCACTCGGCCTCAGACCCCAGCCCCGACCCAGCCCCCATCTCCCAACACTGACGCCAGGGCTCTAAGACATAGATGCCTACCCCCAGTCCCTGAGGAAGAACAAGGTTTGGAGCCATGGTGGTGAGGATAGGCAGCCCAGTAAAGGGGCGGGGTGGGGATGGGGGGGAGGGGGTAACAGGGTGGCCTGGCCAAGGGGCCAGTTAGACTTCATGTTGTCCCGCACCTTTGTCAAGGCTCACACCCCCCAGAACAGTGCTCCAGCCGGGAACAAGGGCTCATCTGACAGAGAGAGCTGAGTGGGTTACAAAGAGTAAGCAACTCTGAGCACTGAAGTCCAGAGGACAGCCGTGCCCATGAGGCTCCTTCTACAGAACAAGGTCTCATGGGAACCAGGATCAAGAAGCTTTCACATCATCCACACAGCCCTGCCTGCCTGGTGTGTGTCCCAGCAAAGGGCCGTACTAACCAATGTCCTGGACATCCAACAAGCGCTACCAGGCCATTCAAATGAAGCCTTGCCGTCATGCCGCCCAGCGCCTTCATTTACTGATGAAGGGACCAAGGCCCACCTGGGGCATGACTTACTCAAGGTGGTAAAAACCTGGACCAGAATTCACACCTCCAGGTTCATGGTTGAGTACTTATCCCCAAAGACCACAGAGGTATTGCCCCCAGAATGTTCCTCTGGTTCAGGCTAGTCCTGGTAGCTGTCTCTTCACCATCCTGAGAGTGACTGAGCTACAGTTGGGGCTGCTGCTGCTGCGGCCCTGCTCCATGACCCTTCTTCCAGAGGACCCCCATTTCTCTAATGGCTCCAGACAGAAGCCTAAGATAAGCAACTCTTGCCTGCTCATTCCTCATTCACTTCTCCTCCTCCTTTTGACTCCCACCCCACATACAGACACTTCTGGCTTTATTTTATCTCTCTCTCTTTCTCCTCGAACAAGTTCATTGCCTGCTTTTATTGATCTTTTTTAAAAACTGTATTTTTATTGATTTCAGAGAAGAAGGGAGAGGGAGAGAGAGAGAAACATCAATGATGAGAAAGAACCTTGATTGACTGCTTCCTGCACGCCCCACACTGGGGGTTCAAGCCCACAACCCAGGCATGTGCCCTGACCGGAAATGGAACCGTGACCTCCTGGTTCATAGGTCAACGCTCAACCACTGAGCCATTGAGGCTGGGCAGCTTTTATTGATCTTTGTGATTTTTTAATCCCTTGCCTCCTTTTAAAAGGCCTTTCCTCCTTTATAGTATCCCAAGTAGATACTATAAAAGGATACAGTGGTTGTTCTGCGTTGTCCAGTGTTCATCTTCAGGCTCAGACCTCACCCTGCTGATAAAGTAGGTGTGGTAGGCAGAATAATGCCTCCCCCCAAAGATGTCCACATAATTCCCAGAACCTGCTAGGTTGCATAGCAAAGGGGAATTAAGGTTGTAGATAAAATTAAGTTGCTAATCAGTTGACCTGAAAATAAGGAGAGAATCCTGGGTTATCCAGGTATGAATCTCATCCTCACATGTAGGAATGTATACAAAATAGCACGTTTCCTTAATTGTGATAAATTACTTTCACTTCACCTTCCCTTGTCCTCCCCTGCTGGGAAGCTTCAAGCTTTGTGGTCTCACATTATATTACAAGCAAGGCAGGAGGCCCTCCAGGGATAGTGAATGTCTGAAGCAGTCACCTGTTGGAGTGGTTCCTCCGGTTTTTTGTTTTAATTTATTTGTATTGATTTTAGAGAGGAAGGGAGAGGGAGGGAGAGATAGAAACACCAATGATGAGAGAGAATCATTGATCGGCTGCCTCCTGCACATCCCCTACTGGGGATGGAGCCCGCAACCCAGGCATGTGCCCTTGACAGGAATCGAACCTGGGACCCGTCAGTCCACAGGCCGACGCTCTAGCCACAGAGCCAAACCAGCCAGGGCAGGTCTGCGGCTTTTGATCACTTACCCGCCACGTCTGGGACTTGGGACTGACAGCAGCCAGAGCCAGAGCCAGAGCCGCTTCTTTTCCATAGTCTGCAAGAGGAAACCCAGCCCTGGCTGTCCCAGGGCCCCAGACTCTTCTCTGCCTCCATTCAAAGAACTCTCCACTCTCCACCCTCCAAAAAGCGCCTCTTCCCTCGAGCTCCATCCTCTTCCCTGTTCCTGCACAATAGATTTTTACAGCCCATTCAACTCAAAGTTTAATCACCAGCAACAGAACACGAACACTTTCCTAGAGCGAAGGAAGCGTTTAATCTACAAACTCTCCTGGAGGGGAAGAGAACTGTTTCCATGCCATCCTTCTAGCACTACGAGAAAGAAAAACCGCATCAGCTAAATTAGCAAGTCACCTCATGCAGCGACCCTCACACAGTAGGTGCTCCATGACAGTTTGCTAAGCGTAATAGCCTCCGTCTCAACACCTTTGTTTTGTTTGTTTTTTTGTTTTTTTTTTCCTTTTTTTTTTTTCTTTAATTTTTTACAAAAGGTTTTCC
>NW_005367354.1:1437955-1451754 GCF_000412655.1 Myotis brandtii | reverse complement strand
GACCTCCCCGGGCTCCTCCAGACGCGAGCCGTCCTGCCGATCGGCGCCTCGGGTTCCGCGAGCGGGACCCTTGCCTCGCCTCTTGAGCCTCACACATCACATGGCAGCCGGCGTGAGGGAGGTTGCTGCCCTGGCCTCGCAGATGCGTACACTGAGGCCCAGTGGAGTTAGATGCCCAGAGTCACCTGTCAGAGGGACAGGGATTCGGGTCTGCACGCCGGGCTCCCCGCACACACCCGAGCAGCTGTTGCCGGCCCAGCCTGGCCTCTCCGGGCGGGTGTCCGAGAGCTGGGAGGAGGCATGCTTGCTCATGATATAAGGTGCCCCCTCCTCAGGGACCAGCAGGCGGGTGAGGGGAGGGTGCACAGGGGGCCCCGCCGCGGAGCCATGCCCACCGCACGCTAGACACCCGCCAAGTCTTACTCTCCGTGGCGCCCGTTCCCCCAAAGTCTCCCAGAGGCGTGGAGAACGCTTGCCACTTGTTGATTAGGGAGTTGTCACATCTGAACCCGGAGGAGCTGGGGTAGAACCAAGATGTGCAAATCCTGACCTCCCAGACTCCTAATCTCTCACCAAAGGAGCCAGCCCTCTGCCCCCCAGCCCTCCACTAGCTCCCGCATCCTCCGACTTAGTAGCAGACGCCTCATCTCTGCGGGAAGGCTCAGGAGCCCGCTGTGGTGGCTGCAAGGAGCAGCGGGAAGGCTCCCTGGCCTGCTCCCTCAGCAGGACAGCAGGGAGGAGCTTTGCGGCAGCTCCTCCCTGGAGGTGAATCAGGTGCCAGGTGGGAGAAGGGACCCCTGTTCCCGTGGGGTCCTCCTGACCCGAGGGTGGCCCCTCTTTCTCTGCCTGTCACCACCTCAGCTCCCATCCAGACGACCAGCACCCTTTATGAGCGGGGCTTTGAGAAAATCATGAAGAAGCAGAATAAGGAGCAGGTTCCACCCCCCGCTGTGGAGCCTAAGAAACCCTCCAACAAAAAGCAGACTAAGAAGGTGGCGACCCTCACCAACCAGAACCAGAAGCAGGGCCGCTTCCGCAGCCTGGAGGAGGCACTGAGAGCTGTGAGTGCGCCTCGCCTTTGGGTGGGGAGAGAAGGAGGACCTGAGTGTGGAGGAGATGAAAAGGGGGGAGGAGGACGGGCAGCTGATAGCTGATGGGACGCTGTTGGCCGAGAGGAGGCATTCGGGGAAGGACGGAAACCCCATCAATTAAAGTAGGTGTGGTAGGCGGAATAATGCCTCCCCCAAAGATGCCCACATCATTCCCAGAACCTGCCAATGTGTTAGGTTGCATAGCAAAGGGGACTTAGGTTGTAGATAGAATTACTGCTCTCAGGATAAGAAGGACATGAGAAGCTCGGAGGGAAACATGGATTAGTGAGAAGGGAGCCTGGACGCCCAGAGACGCGAGGGAAGGTTAGAGAAACTGTTTTTGTTTCCTCGCCCCTGGGAGCTTCTTGCCTTTTGTTTTTTCCCCTTGAACATGTGAAGGGCCTGCGAGTACTGGTCCTGGGGGTCAGCGGTTCCAGTTTTCCTAAACTCTCTAAAGATCTGGATGCAGCAGAATTGTGGCACTCCACATCCTTATGTTGAAAAGCAGAAACCCTTTGTTCCTCCTCCCGCAACTGACCATGTGGGGCCTGTGTCCCTGGCAGCTGGACGTGGCAGCTCTGCAGAAGGAACTGGACAAGAGCCAGAGCGTGTTCTCTGGGAACCCGTCCGTGTGGCTGAAGGACCTGGCCAGCTATCTCAACTACAAGCTCCAAGCCCCTCTCAGTGAGCCCACGCTAAGCCAGCACACTCACGGTTAGTTCTCTCGGCTCCCTCAAGCTCAGACAAGTTCGAGAAAATTCTGAAATGGCTGTGCGTAAGCCCATTGCTTAGTAACAGACCCCAGTGCTCCCCACCGCCCCGATTTCCATGGGCGGAGCTGTTCTCAAACCATCGTGGTGTGAACGTGTCTGGGCCTTATTGGGGTAGGGAGGGTGCCAGCCTCCGTGTGGACCTCGGCTCCACTCACCGGCCTCGGAGCACAGCTGGCAGAGGCTTCTGGTCCCAGCGCTCACGTGGAGGCCTATTGCCCAGATTACCCCTATAGCCTGGTGAGCCGCGAGCTGCGTGGGATCATCCGAGGGCTGCTGGCAAAGGCGGCGGGGTCCCTGGAACTCTTTTTTGACCACTGTCTGTTCACCATGCTGCAAGAGCTGGACAAGACACCAGGTGAGGGGCCGTGAGGGGGAGCCAGCCCCATCTTGGGGGCCTGTTTCCTTTTTTCTTGCTTCAAAAATGGCTGGGTTGTTTCCAGTAGAGAAACATGCTAATCCTGACACTTGGGGAAAGGGAGGAGGAAGTTAGGACTTGTTGGCCTGAGCTCTGGGCTTACAGCTGCCAGTAGGGAGATTTCAGGTGTTGGATGTCTGTTCCTATGTGTGGGTCTAAGAGCATGTGTCTCTCCAGGGGAGTCGCTCCATGGCTACCGTATCTGTATCCAGGCCATTCTGCAAGACAAGCCCAAGATCGCCACCACGAACCTGGGCAAGGTGAGCTCAGGACGGTGGTAGGAACACCAGGAGGCTAGGACTGGGGCGGTCGGGCAGAATCTACCCTGTTGGATCCAGTCAAGGGCTAGCAGAAGACCCTGTAAGACCAGTCATGATAGCTGACACTATTAGCACTTACTGTGTGTCTGACATATACACACACACACACACACACACACACACACACACACACGAGGCAAGTACTGCTGTTATTCTCCTTTTATAGGTGAGAAATTGAGCCACAGAGCGGGTCAGTAACTTGCCTAGAGTCAGTCAACCAGTAAGTGGCAAGCATGGGTGAAGGCCACAGTCCGGTGCCAGAGCCCACGCTCTGAGTCACTGCACCACACTACCACGGTGCCCCACTGGCCCCGTTGGCAGCTCTTCCTGCCTCGTTTTGGGGGTGCTTCGGATGCTTTGCCCCACCCCAGCCTGCCTCTCTTACTTGGCTCCTCAGTTCTTGGAACTGCTGAGGTCCCACCAGAATCGACCAGCAAAGTGTCTAACCATCATGTGGGCCCTGGGCCAAGCAGGTTTTGCCAACCTCACCGAGGGACTGAAAGGTAACAAGGCAGTGGGGAAGGGGGGTGGTCCTGGAGCCAGGATACTTCTCTGTAATGTCCCAGTGGGTCTGAGCCTGAGGCTTCCTCCCTGACCTTTGTCTCCACAGTCTGGCTGGGGATCATGCTGCCTGTACTGGGCATTAAATCCTTGTCCCCCTTCGCCATCGCATACCTGGATAGGCTGCTCCTGTGAGTAAAGGGGAGATGGGAGGGGGAGGGCCCAGGAGTCTCCAAGTGGCTATTTTAGTAAAATGAGATGCTGGGATCCTGGTCTCCATAGAGACCAGGACCAGCTCCTCCCAGCTCAGAATGTGATGGTGAAGAAGGAAGGGGAGGGAACCATTAAGGGGTGAGGTGTGGGGTAGAGTCTGTGCCCTTTTTCCTAGCTGTTGGTCTTCGCTGGGATCACAGCCTAGGTGGTGGTCCCCAACAAGCCTTTCTTCCCCCCACAGGATGCACCCCAACCTCACCAAAGGCTTTGGAATGATTGGCCCCAAGGACCTCTTCCCACTTTTGGACTTTGCCTATATGCCCAACAACTCCCTGACACCCAGGTAGGGCCACCCTGGGACATAACTGCTGTGAAGGATCCCAGCAGGGGGCCAGAAGCAGGCAATATATTCCTGTCCCTTCTTCAGCCACCCTAAATCTAAGATTCTCAACCTGCAAGTTCAAGGGATCAGTAAACGCCCTGAAATTTTATGGACCCTTGAGTGTGATTGGCATGTGGGCATTTTCCTGGGGAGAGGATCTGTGACTTGCAGCAGATTTTCCAAGGAGTCTCTAAATCTAAAAAAGATTCAGAGCCATTACAAGGTTCTGAGACTCCCATCCTTGGGTAGGGTGTGGACTCTGGGGCAGGCAAAAGGGACACAATGCACAGCTCCCTTTAGAGCCTGTGCCTGGCTCTCCTCCCCACCCCCATCCCAGCCTGCAGGAGCAGCTGTGTCAGCTCTACCCCCGATTGAAGGTGCTGGCATTTGGGGCCAAGCCGGAAGCCACCCTGCATACCTACTTCCCCTCCTTCCTGTCCAGAGCCACCCCTGACTGCCCTCCTAAGATGAGGAAAGAGGTGAGGAAATGGTGGGAGGCTGCTTTTTCCCTTCCAGGGGTCAGCTGCAGGGGTCCCTGTCTGCAGACCAAGGCCCTTCTTCACAGACCCGTTTCCTGAATGTCCCTTAGCTCACTCCTGACAGCCTCCTGCCCCACTCTGTCATGTTCTACCCTCAGAACAGAGCTGGAAGGGCAGCACGTTCAGGTCTGGCTGGTCTCTGAAGTCTTCCCCCTCGCAGATGAGTGACCTTTGAGGTCAAGGTCTAGCTCAGGACCCCAGCCTCCCCCTTTACAGCCTCTGAGATTTCTGGGGTCTGGCACGATTTGTCCACCCTTTAGGGTGGATGTGTTGCCTGCATGGTCTCACTTAGGGAAGGGGATTACTTCTCAGCTCTCTCCCCCCGACCAGCCCCATGGCCCAGCGGTCTCTCTCCCTCTCTCCTGTCTCCTGTGCAGCTCCTGAGCAGCCTGACTGAATGCCTGACGGTGGACCCCCTCAGTGCCAGTGTCTGGAGGCAGCTATACCCCAAGCACCTGTCACAATCCAGGCAGGTGGGGGGGGGGGTGTCACCTATCTCTCACCCACACAGGAGAGCCTTAGTTCGTGCCTCCCAGCCTGTCCCTGTCCTAGAAGCAGAAGGGGAACATTTGTTACTGTTGTTGGGGCTCATGCCTCCAAGTTGAGTGGGAACATTGCATGTGGCTCTTGGGAAGCAGTTCCTGTGCTGGTGGGGGTGCAGTCTTCAGCCAGAGGCAGCCAGGGGCCTAATGGAGGATGGGAAGGGCCAAGTGGGCCCCCTGATTGGAAGGGGATGTGTTTTCCCCACAGCCTGCTGCTGGAGCATTTGCTCAGGTCCTGGGAGCGGATTCCCAAGAAGGTGAGGAGCTGGAAGGACATGGCAGGCTGAGCCTCGTCTGGGTTCTGGGTTCGTACCCCCAGCCACTGTCCCCCTTCCCTGAGAAGGCGTTCTGCTAGTACATTTGGCCTGGAAAATGAAGCATGGTGGAGGGTTCCCTCACGGGCCAAAGCTTATGCTCTCAACCCAGATGTTTCTTATCCTATAGGCACAGAAGTCTTTGCAAGAAACCATTGAATCCTTCAAGCTTACCAACCAGGAGCTGCTAAGGAAAGGCAGCTGCAATAACCAGGATGTCGTCACCTGTGACAAAGCCTGCAAGGTGTCAGCACCCGGTCCTCCCCAACCCACACACTGTTCTGCATCTGTCTCGGCACACCCTGGTTGGGCCTGTACCACATTCCTGCCCCACCCGTCCCTGGAGCCCCCACTGCCTCGGGTATGGGGAGGGCTTGGCCCTCTCCCTGGAAGGTCTGGCTTGAGGTCTGCCTTAGGAGGCAAGACCAGCCCCATCTCCCTTCTGACCACAGCTCCTACCCCCTTTCCTCCTAGGGGCTGCTGCAGCAGGCTCGGGGGTTCCGGCTGCCCTGGACACGGCTACTCCTGTTGGTGCTGATCTTTGCCATAGGTGTCCTGTGCCACGACTTCCGGTCACACAGCTCCTTCCAGGGTAAGCAGGGATTGGCGGGCAAGGCAGGTAGCATGGGGTGGGGCATAGAGCTAGCTGTAGCACCCCTGTCCCAGCTCACAGCTCTGCGCTGATGCTGCAAAACAAACACTTTCAGACAGATGGTTGTGTCCACAACTGTGACCTTTCCACTTCAGATTGGGCCAGTGCTTTGCAGAGTAGAAGGGCTTGCGTGTTCATGGTCTCCTTTAAGTAGGTGTTATCTCCTTTTTGATTTTTGAGTAAATTGAGGCTCAGAAAGATTTATCAGTTACTGTAAGATCACAGCTGGTCAGTGGAAGCCCTGTGAACACACGAAGGTCGACCCCATCCCTCACTGGGCCTGCTCGGAGCCTGTAGTGTCTGCCCACTCCCTGCCCCCCACCTCCCAGCTCACAGAGACCCCCTTTACTCAGACTCCTTTTCTGGCCGGTTGCTTCAATCATCTGGTTTCTTGCCTGCTGGCCAAAAAGCATGTGCCAAGATCTACTCCTACAGCCTGCAAGGCTACAGGTGAGCAACTCGCAGGGAGGGGGGAGATGGATGGATGCTCAGGGTGGTGATGGCATTGACAGTCAGTGGGAAGCAAGGGTGGTTTTCCTTCCCAAGGCCTCCCTCCCGAGCTCTGGGGAGCCGAGCTGCCTGAGGAAACTCGGCCCTCCTCTCTCCTGTCATTGCAGCTGGCTAGAGGACACGCTGCCGGCCTGGGGCTCTCACCTGCTGACTGTGGTGAGGCCCAGCGTGCAGCTCGCCTGGACCCACGTCAATGCCACAGTCAGCTTCCTTTCTGCCCACGGTGCCTCCCACCTTGTCTGTTTCGGTGACAGCCTCGCCAGCCTCTCCCAGAGGGTAAGCCAGAGACGGGCTGGTCTCCCCAGCAGCTGAGTTCTTGGGAAGGTGCCGCCCCACATGGACTGGGTCCTCGGGGCCAGGATGCATTCCGGGAGCACCCTAACCCCATTCATTCTCCGTGCTCCAAATCCAGCTCCCTGATGTCCTGATCCAGCTGCTCCATTCTCTGAGGGAGCTGCTCCTGCTGCTATACCACAGCGTGCTGTTGCCAGTGTGGCACCTGCTGCTTGAGGCCCTGGCCCAGGCCCAGCAGCACTGCCACCAGGTGTGCAGGTGAGACCCTCAGCCAGGGCCCCAGCAGGAGCCCCAGTGGCCCCCACGCCCTTTTTCCAGGGACAAGGCTTCTCTGTTCAGGCTCTCTGCCCTGCCCCTTGCTCATCCCTTGGCCACTGGTAGGTGGTTGTGGGCCTGAGTTGCAGCCTCGTGGCTTGACACAACTGCACACCACTACTTCCCAAGCCCCACGGATGTTCTGCTTTCCTCCCAGAGGTCCGGTGACCTGGGACTGCGTGAAGACACAGCTCAGTGAGGCTGCCCACTGGACCTGGCTCTGCCTACAGGACACCACAGTGGCTTTCTTGGACTGGGCGCTCGCCATGATATCCCAGCAATAGGCCCTGCCTCCTTGGCCACTAGTCTCTGTCTGAGACGGGCCACCTGAGACTGCTGGAGGCAGTTCTGCATGGGGTCTTTTTTACTTGGTGCCTGAGTTCTGTACTCTAGGCCAGTTGTCTCTTCCCCAGTTTTTGGTGATGACTGAGCCCAGGGGTATCTCAGCCTCCTCCACGATTCCACTGAACACTTCTCTGGCCCTATCGCACATAGCTCCCAGCATCTGCCCTGGGCTGGTAGCCTCTCTAGCCTCCTCTCTCATCTCCTGCCTTCCATCTCACTCCCGAAGCCCCAAACACCTCATCCCCAAAGGTGGGTCTCCAGTGAGTGGCTTCTGCATTCTTCGATGAATGATTTCTGCTCCCGCACTTCAACCACAGCAGGAAAAGGAAAGGGACTTCCAGGAGACTATGGCACCACAGTGGGGAGAGCAGCTTCACTTCTACCCACAGCCTGCACCTCAAAATGCCCAGCGTAGGTCCTTCCAGGCCCCTCTCTGCCCCCTCCATCGCGATCCGTTCTCCTCACCACTCCCCTTCCGTGCTGGGGGTGTGGAGGGCCTCCGCCTCCAAGTCCAGCTTCTCGCTGTCGCCTGCCCCTCCATCTGTCGGGGGAGCAGAGTCCAGTTAGTTGTGTGCCTCGGCACGGGGAACCTTCCAGCAGCCGGTTGAGACAGGCTTCAGTATATGGCTCCTGGATATGCCTACAGGTGGAATAAAGGACACAGCTTTGATTTCTAGCTTTCCTCTCTGCCTCGTCTTACAGGAATTCCCATAGCTGTGGACAGGATAAATACAGGCGCCTGCACATTCCCCGGGGCCCCCTGCCCGCCTAAGGGCCGTAGCTCCTGCGGTAATTGCACTTCTGGTTAAGGAAGCCCACACCCATCCCAAACTTGGGTCTGTGGAGGGTTCTGGACCTCTTCCTGCGCCCCTTGTCTCACTGTCACTGTGATTCATGTCCCACTTGTGATTTGCCTTGACGGCTGGTGTGATGTATGCGTGGAAATGCAGGGAAGAGTCTCCTGGGGGAATTCTTGGCCAGCAATCGGGTGTCTTCCTTGCCAGGACCTTATTAATCGGTTTGTTTTCTAAGGCAGCGAGTGAAAGATTTAGAACTCTAAGAGGCAGGATCAAGGGTTTATCACCAGAGTCTCTTAATTTTTGACTTGAGACTATCATAACTGCGCGGGTTTTCGTTCTCACCAGGTTTTAGTTCTCACCTCGAGTTTCTTGGATGTTTCTAAACCAGCAGTACCAGAGGTGCACTGCCCACTCACATTTTTGTTCCCTTGTTAGAATGTTACCTCTTGGGAGTTAAATAGCCCACGTTGGGCAGAACCCAGCTCTCCTAGTGGCAGATAGCCATGACCATTTTTTCACAGAAATTGGAAACCCTGCCTGGCAAAGAGCAGTGGTCTAGGACTGCTGGACTGGACTGCCTAAGGGTCCCAAAACGTGTCCTATTTCCTCAATTCTTCCTCACCAATCAGAAAAAAATGGGTTCAATTCTTAGGAACAGTGACGCTTTGGAACTGGCCTGTATTCATGGCAAGTAGAAGGGGCTGGTATGATCCTACACTGGCAACAGCAAAGGACAAAGTGATGACACTATCCTGCAATGTCCTCGAGTCCAGCCAAGGCTGCTGGGCTGAGTTCTTGCAATCCAGCAACTGCAAGGATGCTACTTACAAGTGCTTCACTGGCTTCTAATGTGTGTACTACACTGGGTTCCTTTCATTTCTGACATAATCTTGGGGTGCAACATTTCCCTTCAACACTAACACCTGAATTGGCTTTGATAGATGTAGTTGGTTGACCCAATATTGGAATTGCCAAAAATTTTTCCTGTGTCAAGGGTGTAGGCCAGCGTTTCACCTGCTGGCCAGTAATGCTAAACCAGATATCCAGATGTTTCATTTTTGCAGAACTGTCAACAAACTAATCCAAACAGCCAGTGAGTTGAACCAGTGTGGACTAGTGGAGCGAGCACACTGGTGCTGACAGGTGGGCAGGGACTGTTGGTGTTATTAGAACAGAGTCTGACATCTCAGAGGGTCACATCTGGACATGGTAACTACTTTTCACACACAGCTGGAGTTCTATAGATAATATGCCATAAAGCTGAAGGGCAGTTTAAATATGGTTATCTCTTACTAACTTCAGTTATTAACAAATGGTGTTGAACTGCAAATTAGATCAAAAGACTCATTTGAAACACGTTTTTCTAAGCTTAAACTGTTTCCACATTCCTCTGGTGATTTGTACCCAGTCTACAGCTTTAGAGCAGGCCAACTTGATGGACCAGCCCGACTTACTGTGGATAGATGATCTTGCCAGGCAGATAACGCTGGTCTCACACCTGCTGGCCTATTCTCAAATGCCCCCACCCTTGAGGGAAGTGTTGCCCACAGAGAGGACGTGCCTTGCCTGCCCTAGTCCAGAATGACCCAGTTGTCAGTACACTGAAATTTCAGTGGTTGGATGACCTCAGCATTTTAATGCTGCCTTATCTCCTAAATGAGTTTGAATTTAAGTGAACACTTCAAGTGATCTAACTTTTTTAAAATTTTTCTTCATGGTTCTGCTCCCAAAAGCGCTTGAGGGGATAAAGGACTTTGCTTTTCCCCATGTGATATTCCATTTTACTGGGTATTTTTCATTGCCCCACACTTGAGGTAGAAGAAATTTGAGGGGACGGGAGCTTCCATTGTTCAGGGTATGAGTGAATATTTATTGAATATTGGATATTCTGCCTATGAATAAAATAACTGAATTCAGACACATTTTTGGATATGCCTTGGTGTAATTTTTTTACTGTGTTAGCATACCAGTTATCAAATTTTTAATGGACTTTATTTTTAGAGCAGTTTTACATTCACATTAAAGTTGAGCCAAAAAAGACATAGCCCTTGCCCGTACACTTGCACAGCCTCTCCCACTGTCAACGCCAGTGAACCTCCGACACATCACTGTCATCCAAAGTTTGTAGTTTACATTCATCGTACTTTGTATTATTTCAATCTTTTTAAATTTGTTGAGACTTGCCTAAGGCGAGCTATCCTGGAGAATGTTCCTGTGTGCTTGAGAAGAATGTGTTCTGATGCTGTTGGGTGGAATGTCCTTGTCTGTCAGGTCGAGTTGCTGTGTTGATCAAGGCCTCCATTTCCTTATTGAGCATATCATACACACATCCTAATGTAAAGAACACAAATCAAGAAAGCGCTAAACACAATAAAAATACGGACAAAAGACAATTCATAAAATAAATGCAAATGAACCATAGACTTGAAAAAAGTCATTTCATTGGTTAAAAAGTGCAGATTTAAAATATCACTTTACTTTTGTATATAACATTGATGAATTTTTTTTTTTTTACGATAATATACTCAGTAAATGCTATGGTAGAAAGTGGTATAATGTTTCTGGGAAGTAATTTGATACTATTTATCAAAAGGTTTAAAACTTTCATACTGTTTTACCAAGTAATTACACTCCTAAAAATATATTCTGGCTTTTTGCATAATTCTGAAAGAATTATTTATCAAAATCATGTGAGGCTCCAAACTGTAAAAATAATAAAAGATTAACAAGTATATACATTCTTGAGAATAAAAAAGTAAGCCGAAACATGGACAAAGATTTATATTTCAGAACATTTATTGTAGCAGTATTAATAAAAATTTGGATATAAACTGTGTCTGGCAATAAGATGAATATTTAAATAAATTGTGGTAAAACCAAAGGGCTTCTCAAATTATTCCAAAGAATCTATAATGTTTATAATTAATTGAGCTTAATTTATTGAAATATTGCCTATAATAAAAAACACAGAAAACAAGTGCTGACAAGGATGTGGAGAAATTGAAACCCTCCTACATTGCTGGTGGGAATGTAAAGTAGTTCAGACACTATGGGAACAGTCTGACAATTCTTCAAAGAGTTAAACATATAGTTACCATAAAACCCAGAATTCCACTCTTGGGTACATAACCAAGAGAAATGAAAGCATATATTCACACAAATTTCTTCATGAATGTTTATAAAACCATTATTCATAAAAGCCAAAAAGTGGAAATAGTCCATCAAAACAGGAATGGAAAACAAAAACACAACAGATGAACGGATAAACAAAGTGGTATATCCATACAAGGGAATAGTGTTCACCATAAAAAGGGAGCAAGTACTAATACCGGCTACTACCTGGATGAGTCTCAAAAACATTATAAGTGAAAGAAATGAGACACAAAAAGTCCCATGTTCTGTGATATTTTCCCCCATGAAATCTCCAGAATGGGCAAGTCCATACAGTCAGAAAGCAGATTCGTGGTTGCCAGGGGATGGTGGTTGGGAGTAATTGCTTAAAAGGGTAGGAGGTGTTCTTCCCAGCCTGGTGATTAAACAAAAAGTTTTGAAACTAGCGAGAGGCGGTAATTTGCACAACATTGTGAATGCATTAAATGCCGCTGAAGTGTTCATACTTTAAAGTTATTTATTGTGTTATGTGACTTTCGCCCCCCTCCCCCAAATAAATAACAACATAAATACGTTCTGCTTCCCAGTCTTCCCTCCCCGCCCCTCGCCCCCAAAGAGAGTGCTAAACACCCCAAGCTAACGCTCGGAGACACAATGGTACCATTTGCAGCAACAGAGCAGTTAAAATCAAGATGTTACCATCCTGCTTTGTGGGTGGGAGCAAAGCGGAGTTGTGCTCAGCGACATCAGACCTCGGATTTAAAAGCACAGCTCCCAAGAACCCAAAAAATGTCGGAGCGGTGCGGGGCTTGAAATCATCACCAGGTTGCACAGGCAGCTGGCCACAGAGCTGGAAATGGAGGTCAGGTCTTCCCGCACACCCACCCCATCTGACGACCAAGCAAGGATTCACACAAGAGTTGGGTTTTCGTTTTCAGGCTTCCTTGTTTTTAAACCCCCGGAGCTCCTGGTGGGCAAAGGATTGTGGGCTGGCTTTGCAGCCCGGGAAAGAGTGAAGGTGTGAGCCGGGGGTAGGGGCGGGGCCGGTGGCCGTGCCCAGGGCCCCTCTGGGCCCCGCCCGCCAGGCCCACCTCGCGGGGTTTCGGGGCAGCTGGATCCCGCGCCGCCCTGCAAACCTCGAGCAGCTCTGCGGTTTGTATCTTTCTTGCCCTAGTCGGGACGAATAGCCGACAAAACGTTGGTTAATGGACTGAATGAATGTCCTTCCCACCAGGAGAGCAGTAGGGTTTTATTGGCTTCCCCGGATAAAGCGAAGGGGAGTGGGGAGCAGAAAGAGCAAAAGCAAGCCGTCGGCTGGGCGAACGGGGCTGGCGCGTTGCAATTGCAGAGCGTGCGAGGGTGCCGGCCCCGCTGGGCCCTGCTGCCCAGAAGGTCAGGGTCGCGAGCGGGGTCTCCAGGCGTCCGCAGTCCTACGGAAGCCACCGGGAGCGGCGGCGGGAGGGGGTGCATTGTTTTGTGGGAAGCAGGAAAACGGAAGGGAAGTGTATTGCCCGCGTTTCCTCCGTCCGGGGTTGGGAAGTGGGTCCTTTGCTCTCACTCGTCTCTGCCTTTCTCTGTTGCGTGTAGCCTGGAGGGGCTCGGCTCCTGTGAGCTTCTATAGAAAGTGGAGTCCAGGCTCTGGAAAGCTCCGCGATCCCGGGGTAGTGAGGCCTCGTAAGCATTAGAGGGCAATCTGCGGACGGCTCCACCAGCGGGGCCTTCGATAGCTCAGTTGGTAGAGCGGAGGACTGTAGTGGATGAGCCGTGGCAATCCTTAGGTCGCTGGTTCGATTCCGGCTCGAAGGACTTCGTACAATCTTTTTAACCTCCACCCACCTCGGACGGTGGGGAGGCTTATTCGAAGGCAGACTGAATTCCTGAACACTGCCGATGTTCTGTAAAACATATGCAAACTGGTCGGGATACGTACAGTGTAAGTACTTTCTTGTGGGTTAAATGCAGATATTTTAGGTGTTTTAATTTCTTTACTATTGCTTACGTGTAGTTATTTCTACCTTTTAAAATTTCGCCTATGGTTCCATCATACTCTGGTGCTAAATAAATGTCCTGAATTCTGGTTCTTCATTGGTCAGCAGACATCTTGTAACAACCTGTAAGGTAACTGGAAGGGAGACAGCCACAGCCGGGGGATTAGCTCAAATGGTAGAGCGCTCGCTTAGCATGCGAGAGGTAGCGGGATCGATGCCCGCATCCTCCACTCAGCTTTTGCCCTCCCCCCGGGGGGAGCGGGAGACCAGCCGAGGCGGTTGAGTGTCTGTAACAGCCAGAGGAGCGCGGCCGGCGGTGATCACTTTCACACATGGCCCCTTGGTTTTTAACGTCTTTTCCGTTTACTACTCTGTCCCTTCGTCCCCTCCTGCCGGCAGGCCGGCGGTTGACTATCTCCTGAGAAGGCGCTCGCGCAACCTCCCGCCCAGCGGGCGGGTCAGCCCCAAACGGCACCGGCTCAGGTACCGCGCGCCCGAGGAACCCCGCGCACTGGCCAATGGCAGCGGGCTTTACTGGGCGGGTGGCCAGCTGTCCCCGCGGCCAATCGGCGAGAGACTTCTTGTTTCCTGGCAGAGCGGGGTCCCGGCACCGCGGCGCTCAGGTTTTGTTTGGGTCCTGGGTGCCGGGGCCCGAGGTGGCGCTTCGCTAGCGGGAAAGGGAGCGGGATCGCCG
>NW_005367354.1:1427577-1437805 GCF_000412655.1 Myotis brandtii | reverse complement strand
TTCCCGGCCCCGCCCGCCCTCTACCGGAGTCGGTGGTGCCCCATTCCTGCCTCCAGCCCCACCCCGCCCAGGGCAGTCCCGGTCCTTCAGGGTCCAGGGTGGTGAAGCCGCCTCCGCCCCCAGTGGGGCTCTACCGGCCACTTTTTAGGGGTGCTCACAGCACCCATTATTCACCCGAAACTCCCAGAGTAGCGGGACTGCGGGGCTTGCGGGGCTGAGGAGGGTGGAAACGGACCGCGCCCCAGGTGGACTTGAGCTGCAGCCTCTAGGTGAGCGAGCGGCTTCTGCCCAGTGCCCGGTGGCTTGGCAGAGGCCTCACGTTTCTAGTTTTCTTCCATGATAGGCAAAGGGCCATGACAAACGGGACGAGCCGGCCCTGGCAGGGCTCGGGGAGCCACACGGAGAGCCTGGCCAGTGCCTGCGAGGGCAGAGGAGTGGAGAGGAGACAGGACCTGCCCACGGCAACTTAGAAACTTGGTTCTTTCCGCTCTGCCTTGCTGGCGAGTGGGGGCCCCTCTTTCCAGGTGGCCATGTGTATCCGGGCTGGGTTTGGGCAGTCCGACCCCTCTGATTATATTCTCTAATCCTTGGGCTGCGAAGAAGCTTCGAGTTTAGTATTTCGTAGTATTTCCCAACCTAGTTAAGTCGCCCTGTAGTAAAATGGAGTCCTTTAGGTCAGTTGTAACCTCAGTGTGGGGCAGGATGCTGCTGCTGCTTGGCCTTGGCTGGAAGGCCACTCCTGTCTTTTCTGGCAGGGAGAGAGCCTCTCACTTCGCAGGGCACTCCCTCAGAGTAGCGCTCATTTATCTGGAGATACCCCCTTCCCCCAAAAAATTGTTGTCCTTTCCCCTCGCTCTCCCTAACCCGACCCCCCTTTTTCTTCAGCTCTCAGGGCCAGAGCGGAGCAGGAGGATGCTTTCCCGGCCCCGCCATGGAGCTGCGCTGTGGGGGACTGCTGTTCAGTTCTCGATTTGATTCGGGGAACCTCGCCCATGTGGAGAAAGTGGAGTCTGTGTCCAGTGATGGGGAGGGAGTGGCAGGGGGCGCCTTACCCCCCACCAGCAGCACTGCCTCTTCCCCTGACTATGAGTTCAACGTGTGGACCCGACCAGACTGTGCTGAAACAGAATATGAGAATGGGAACAGGTGAGAGGATAGTGGAGGGTGGAAGGAAGAAAAGAGGGGCGACGTCCCTGTCCCCAGGCCCGTGCTCGGTTAGCCCTTTGACTTGCAGTTCATACCAGCACACTGTCCTTCCTTCTCTCCCTACCCCTCCTTCCTCCCTCTCTCCCCCTTGCTACCCTCCCACATGTCCCCTCTCCTACCCTCTCGATACAATGACCGGCCTCTCCTACTCTGGCCTTCAGGTCATGGTTTTACTTCAGTGTCCGGGGAGGATCGCCAGGGAAACTCATCAAGATCAATATTATGAACATGAACAAGCAAAGCAAGCTGTATTCCCAGGGCATGGCCCCCTTTGTGCGCACACTGCCCAGCCGGCCACGCTGGGAACGCATTCGAGACCGGCCTACCTTTGAGGTAAGTTTATCACGAGGCAGAAAGGAAGACCTGGGTGCTAAAAGCAGAGGAGGGAAAGGAAGAGGAGTTACCCTTGATACTGAGCACTTGGCAGGCAGGACACCAGGTTTTGGTACCTGCTTTCCCTGCAGCGCTAGCAGGAGTCCCAGAGAAGCCCCTGCCTCACGGAGCCCCCAGGAAGCTGATGGTCATGTGGAAAGTCTCAAAGGGACTTTGTGTGTGTGTGTTGGTAAATGTGATGGGAGGGAAGCTGGTAAATGTGATGAGGGCGTGAGGTCAGTCCCTGGTGACTCCACTAGGGCCTTAGTTCTGACAGCGATGGCATGTTGCCCCTCCCTCTTCCTCTGCTCCTCAGATGACAGAAACGCAGTTTGTGTTGTCCTTTGTTCACCGTTTCGTAGAGGGCCGTGGGGCCACCACCTTCTTCGCCTTCTGCTACCCCTTCTCCTACAGTGACTGCCAGGATTTGCTAAACCAGCTAGACCAGCGCTTTCTGGAGAACCACCCTACCCATAGCAGGTGCCAACCCCATTCTTACTCCTGCCGCACAGTCCTGGACCACACAGCACCTCTGCTACCTCTGGGACTTGCCCTAAGACCCTGAACCAAAACTTCATCAGTTCTTTTCTCGGTACAGAATGTGGGATTTGGGGTACCTTTGGCAAATATATTACTGTGTGACCTTGATCTCAGCATACCACCACCTACACTCCACTCACCCCCCTGTGCAGTTGAAGCCCTTAATACCCCAGCTCCCCAAGGGCGGGGGGAAAAAAATGAGACATATGTAATACTCTTTGTAATACTTTAAGCAATAAAACAATTAAAAAAAAATACCCCAGCTCCCATCAGTTATCCAGAATTTAGTCAGCACACCTTTTTTTTTCTGTCCCAACAGAGGGCAGCTCTTTGTGCAAAATAATCTATCCTAGGGAGCCAACAACTGGGGGAAAAACAAGTTGATCCTGTCCTGTACTCTGCATTCAGGCAATGCAGACCCACCCAAATCCTCAGCCTGTAACACTATGAGGGACTGTAAGGTCCCCAAGACAGGGTGAAGTACCAGATCCTACAAATCCTGGGCTCCTGACAAGGCCCACCTCTTGCTAGGACTTTAGGGACTTCTAATGGCTTAATGATTTGTATCCCTACAGCCCTGTGGATACCATCTATTACCACCGGGAGATCCTTTGCTATTCTCTGGATGGACTTCGTGTAGATCTGCTAACGATCAGTTCCTACCATGGGCTTCAAGAAGATCGAGAGCCCCGTCTAGAGCAGCTATTTCCTGATATCAGCACCCCCCGACCATTCCGTTTCACAGGCAAGAGGGTGAGTGGGAATAGTATAAAGACAAGACCTTGACCATTCCTAGTGCAGGCACTGTTGATAGCTTACAGTCACGTTATCGCGGGGCCTCTTCATCACAGGCTCAGCCTGCATTCTGAGGCAAGGGCGACAGCTCCCACTCCACTTACAGACTCAGCCAGCTGGAAATCCAGTGGCTCTTCATTCCTGCCTCATCCCCTTCCCCACAGCCCCACCCTGATACTGGTCCAGTAGAACTATAGTGTAACTGACCTAATGGCTGCTCTCTTCTCCATATCAGATATTCTTCTTGAGCAGTCGGGTGCACCCTGGAGAGACTCCATCTAGCTTTGTCTTCAATGGCTTTTTGGACTTCATCCTTCGACCTGATGATCCCCGGGCCCAAACCCTACGTCGCCTCTTTGTCTTTAAGCTGATCCCCATGTTGAACCCTGATGGTGTGGTCCGGGGCCACTACCGGTAAGAAGCCTCCCTGATCTCTGGGGGGTCTTCCGGTCCCCCGTATGCCCTACAGCTCAGTGAGACACTATCATCTACCTCTTCCTGCATTCCCAACCCTCTGGCACCCTAATAAGGGTGAGCCCATCTAATCGTCCAGTGACCTGAGAAGGAAAGGGATCCCATCCCCTAGCACTCTCTGGAAGGAGCAGAGCTAGCATACCTGCAGGTCCACCTGGGAGCTGTCCTCAGGTGTCTGTGCAGGAGTGACAGCAGATTAAGGAGAGCACCTATCCTCAGTTCTTTCTTTCCTGATGCAACTTCAGCCTCTCCTTTTACAAGTCAGTCTCCCATAGTCTCTTTTCATCTACTCTAGTGTCTGTCTTGCTGGTCCAGCCCTCTAGACCCTGCTTCAGCCCTTGTTCTCCTACAGCACAGACTCGCGTGGAGTGAACCTGAACCGTCAGTACCTGAAGCCTGATGCAGTCCTGCATCCAGCCATCTACGGGGCTAAAGCTGTGCTTCTCTACCACCATGTGCACTCCCGTCTGAACTCCCAGAATCCCTCTGCACAACAGCACAGTCCTCGTCTCTGCCCTGATACCCCCCTTTCTGACCTTGAGAAAGCCAGCAATCTCCACATTGAAGCTCACCTTGGGCACTCATGCGATGGGGATAACCCTGAGTCCTGGACAGAGACTGAGCTTGCAGAACAGAAGGCCAGCAGTGTGTGGATTATGCCACCAGGGTCCACTGAGGCTGAGCAGCCAGCCCCCGACACCATCCCCCCCAAAGAGAGTGGTGTTGCTTACTATGTGGACCTGCACGGACATGCTTCCAAAAGGGGCTGCTTCATGTATGGAAACAGCTTCAGTGATGAGACCACCCAGGTAGGAATCCACAGAATGTCATGTGAGTGTGGGAGGGGTTGCAGGTTAGGACAGAAAGGTTGGGCCATGAACAGAGGGAAGGTGACCTTCTGTCAGGTCAGGAAAGCCTGTGGCTGCAAAAGGTAGACTACTGCCCTAGCAGGTTTGGCTCAGTGGATAGAGCGTCGGCCTGCGGCCTGAAGGGTCCTGGGTTGGATTCCGGTCAAGGGCACATGCCCAGGTTGCCCACTCGATCCCCAATAGGGCATGTGCAGGAGGCAACCGATCAGTGATTCTCATCATTGATGTTTTTCTCCCTCTCCCTCTTCCTTCCTCTCTGAAATCAATAAGAATATATTAAACACACACACACACAAAGTGGACTACTTCCAAGGGTGGACTACAGCTTCAAAAGGCCAAGAAGGAATGACACTGGGGCCTGTTACATCATGACCCTAAAAGAGGCTCAAACTGTTGGCATCATAGTCTTTTCTAGAATTGGGGAAACCAGGGGGAAAGGAAAATTTTGCATTATTGAAGAGCAAAATCTAAGAGCTTAAAAAGGTAGAACGGTACCTTTCCAACAGCTGGAGATAATGTTAAGCATCCCGTGAGAATTCAAGGAACGCTGTCTGATGGTTGTGAAGGTATCTTCGTCACGTGGCCCCATGCTTGCCATGTCTTCCTTGCCCTCAGGCTTGCTTTCTGTCTCTGAGTTGCCTTTTTCCTCCCCAAACAGGTGGAAAATATGCTTTATCCAAAGCTCATCTCCTTGAACTCAGCCCACTTCGACTTCCAGGGCTGCAATTTCTCAGAGAAGAACATGTATGCCCGAGACCGCAGAGATGGCCAGTCTAAGGAGGGAAGCGGCCGGGTTGCAATCCACAAAGCCTCAGGGATCATCCACAGGTTGGGTGGAAACTGGGATACGGTAGATGAAATAGCTTCCCTAAAGAAAGCAATACTCGGGGTTTGCAGGGCAGGGGCGGCCCAAGTCTTCTGAAAAGGCAAGCTCATAGTTAGCATTATTGGCTTTAGTCTGGGAGTCTATCTTTTTGGGACTTCTTGTGTATGTGATAGAGTGCCGAGGTCTGTTGCTGGTGGCTAGGAATTAGGACTTTCTATTTGTGTCCATTTTTTCCCCAAGTAATTACCTTCTTAGATTACTAGGCTGTCCCCCATAGTTCTGTCCTGATTCTGTCCAGGCAGGACATTGATGAAGGTCTCTGTGTCTTAGCTACACACTTGAATGCAACTACAACACTGGACGCTCAGTAAACAGCATCCCTGCCGCCTGCCATGACAACGGGCGTGCCAGCCCCCCACCCCCGCCGGCTTTCCCCTCCAGATACACTGTGGAGTTGTTTGAGCAGGTATGAATATAGGGGTAAGTGGGGGACAGGAGAACCTCAAAGTCTGGGAAGGCCTTCTCTCCTGCTGCCTGACTCTAAGCTCCTCTGATGAGAGTCTCACCACTGGCTCTTTTCCTCAGTTAATAGGAGTAGGCCTCTGACTGTAATAGTGTTGAGAGGATGAATGGGCTCTATTTCTGACCCCAGCACCACAGAGAATCCCCTCGCACATCTAAGTCAGATTCTTTGCCTCTGAGCTTGTCTTCCTTATATTGGGTTAGTTCACCCCTGGGCTAAAAGCCCGTGTGCTGTGATCTTGATGATCCCTGGTGTCTTAGGGCACAAGAGGAGTAGGAAGGGCTGTTGGTTATAGAAGAGATCAAAGCGCCTTCTGCTGGAAGAAACCCTTCCTGGTGCAGCCAGAAAGCACACCTGCCCCAACTCATGATGGATGAGGGCCCCAAATGAACAACAGTTTAGGGAGCAGCTCTAAATACACTATCAGTAAACGGCCTGGCACAAAGATTAGAGTCCCCCATTGAACAAATCTGAGGTCTGGCCTCCCCTTCCACTGTGCTGTGCACCCCACCCCAACACAGCAGCCTTGGTTGGAAGACCAAGACACTGAGCCAAAGTGGACTCCCCCACAGGTGGGACGAGCTATGGCCATTGCAGCTCTGGACATGGCAGAATGCAATCCGTGGCCCCGGATCGTGCTGTCCGAGCACAGCAGCCTCACGAACCTCCGAGCCTGGATGCTAAAACACGTGCGTAGCACTCGAGGCCCGAGCAGCACTGTGAACATGGGTGTCAACAAGAAGAGAGGCTCTCGAACTCTACCCAAAACTAACAAGTAAGACCAGCAGGATGGAAGGGAGAGAGTATGAGAGTGAAATAGGGCTCTAAACGGGGAATTCCCAGGGGTCTGTGTCCCTTTCCTACTTCTAAGAGGACCACACGGTAAATATTTTCAGGGAAAATTAAAATGAGTAGCATCAGCTCATTTTTTGAGAATGGATCCTCTTCCTTTTTACCTGGAGCTACATGCTTCCTAGGTATCTGGGAATCAGAGCCCTGCACAAAGTCAAATATAATTGGGGTGGGGGCAGGGCTCAGCTTCCAGTGGTTGTAACTGGTTGAGGGGTCCAAAAGCCAGCACCAAGGCAACGGGAGGAATTTACACTCGTTTAAGATGCCCAGGGATGGCCCTTTCGGCTCCTGATGTATTTTCTGCAGGAGCATGTGTGTGAACAAGAGCTCTAGGCATTCTGAGATCAGCTGGTATGCCCCAGTCAGACAGTAAAAGAATTCCTCCCTTTTCCCTTTGAATGAGTCCCTATGCGTTTTCACCCCAGAGGTGAAGTTTTACTGGGCATCGACCCTGGGGAAAGACTTGGGACACAACCTCCCTGGATCATGGTTGACTGGCATCTGCTTCTTTACAGTGGATTGCCTGTTTCCTGCTCTGAAAATACCTTGAGCCGCGTGCGAAGTTTTAGCACTGGCACAAGTGCTGGCAGTAGCCTCAGCAGCCAACAAAACTCTCCACAGATGAAGAACTCCCCCAGCTTTCCTTTTCATGGCAGTCGGTCTGCAGGGCTGCCGGGCCTGGGCTCTAGCACCCAAAAGGTCAACCATCGGGTGCTGGGCCCCGTGAGAGGTAAGCTAGTCTGGGAGCCCCTGCAACAGGTGTTTAGTTGTTTGGGGCATTGTTGGGGGAAGTGAGAGCTTGAAGATATACACTTGGACTGGGACCAAGGAAGCGAATCAATAAAATTAGTTCATAGCAGAATTTGCAGCCTCTCCTGTGACCTGGTGTTCCCTGCGGCATGAGCTCCAAGCGGTATTTGTGGCAGAGGCGGTGTGCTGGGTGGCTGTGCTTCAGCACGTCGGGAGGCAGGGGAGTTTGTAAGAATGAAACGCCAGCTGAAGCAGGGCCACACAGACATGGAGCCTCCACTTCAAGGACAGTGTCAAGCTGCCTTGTTGGAGGCAGTGTCAGGAATGCCCTCAGTCCAAATTGCGGCACTGTGAAATGATGGAGAATCCTACCCAAGGTCCCATGAGCTGAAATCATTCCTGGCTTCAGAGCCTATTCAGAAAGTTATCAGAAGGATTCTAACGTTTCCAAAGAAAAATGGCCTGCAGACAGATTCTGTTGTAGGCACACCAAGCAGCAGTCTAGCCCCTTCCAGCAGTGGTCACAGTTGCTCAGCTCTGCATCAGTACCCCTAGTTTGGCCTGATGAGACCCTGCCTGATAAGACAAGAGATTCTGGGTCAAAATGTTTATCAGAAGCAGCTGGGCCTGGAGGGAAAAAGGGGAAAGTACTGCGGAGCCATTTCTCGGAGTGGCCAGGCTGTGGTGGGGAGGCTGGTGCAGAGCCACTTCTGGAAGTGCACTAAACCGCAGATACATTGTATGTGGCTTCCGGGCTACAGAAGTCTTGCCAGAGTATGGAGGCTTATAAGCTGGAACTAAGCTTTGCTGGTCTCCAAGCCACACTCAACCTTGTTAGCATTTCCCTGCTATTCAGCTTGCATCAAAGCTTTGGTGCAGACCAGAAACATGCACTGGGTCGTTGCTGTGAGCATCTGACTGCCCTAGTTTGAGTAGCCAGAGGAGAGCAATGGTCCTTCCCAGCTTTGACCAGTATCATGTTCGATCTCTGACATGCATCATCGTTACCTCTGCTTATATTCCAAGTCCCCTTCTTTTGAGATTCTATCTTCATTGAAAAGGGCACTTTTGTATACTGTGTTTGAAGGGGAGTATTAAAGTAATAAAATGCCTTATATTTAAATAACATTAAACAGTGAACAAAATAGTATCACATATATATTTCATTTAACACTGATGAGGTCTGTGTGGAATGGATGGTGTTTCTATTTTTCTGATGAGGAAACTAAGGCTGTTTAAGGGTGACTTATCCAAAATTGCACAGCTGTTTAGTGGCAGTTATTCACACATGTTTTTTCATGCCCCAGTATACTTGAGTTTCCCATCTTTCTTCTAATTTCTTTTCCTCTTAACTCATAGTTCCTAGGAAGGAATATCAGCATTATAAATTCTCCTTCCCTTTCTACAAAAGGGACATAGTAAAGAGCCTATTCTAGGTCCTCACAGGAGGATTCTCAGCCATTTCAAACATCCTCCCTGACCCCTCCCATGCAGAGTGCTGTATTGAACTTCTTGAGGAAGGGACAAGAACTGGGTTTCTCAGTCAGTACAAAGTAATTTTTAGTTGGCTGATTTGAAACTTAATAGGGACACAGGACAGTAAACACAACATAAAAGCACACACACATTATAAACATGCAGGGAACTTGGGGAGCCACTGTCATAGGTAAACAAGAGGGTAATTAGCCAAAGAATGTTTAGTTGAGAAGTGGTTTTGAAGAATGAGTGTTGGTATATGGTTTGACAAAAACATTCCAGAGATGAGAATGATGGCCAGACCAGGGCTGCTGCGTAGAGAGGACAAAGAGCAAGTGTACTAGCTGGCTCCAAGGGCCAGACCTTTCACCGTGGGCGTCAGGTGAAGAGAGGTGGGAGGAAGAAGGACGTCTTGAAAACAAAGATGTGTTCATGAGACATAGGTGCTGCTTCTGAAAATGGTGGGAATAAAAGACTGAGGTTAAGAGAGCTGTCTGAACTGTGTACATCGGCAGGGCAGGGGACGTGGGTCCTTAGAGTGGGTTATGCATGAGAAGACTAGCGCCTGTACCAGGTCTAGAGAATTAGAAACAGTGGTAGGCCTCAGTGATGGTGGAGAGAGCTTCAGGGCTATAAGCTAAAGAAAAAAATCATGGTGGCACAGAAATGGTTGGAAGAAAAGGTGATGAGTTTATCTATATGGAGATGCCCTGCAAGCAGAAAAAGGGCCAAACTGTAGAAAAGGTGACATCCGGGTCGGGTCTAGGAGTCATCCACATACAGGCGCAGGTAAAACCAAGTGAGACACTATGTCCCCCCAGGTGAATGAGCTTAGCAGCAGAGAGAACTGGTTTGCGTAAAGAGACATCCCAGGGACTTGAGTAAATATTTGTAAGAACTACGAAACTATGTCTACAGTCAAGGGGTCAAGAAGAGGGTTGTTGCTAATACCAAACCAGGATACTATGAGCAGCTGAAAGGTCAGATTCCAGGAATCCTGCCTCCTATGTTCTCTTGGGCATTCACTGGAGCTGCAGTGTTTGCTGCTTCGTCTCTTAAAGTCCCTGGTGTGACTCGAGGATGGTAGACTGGCCCTGGCTTGGGACAGGGACCTGTGATGGACACACTTGGTTCTGAAACAGGAAGAACATGACCTGTATCTCTGAGATCTAACTATAAAGCAGCTATACTTTCCAAACCCAAAAAATGGGATTGTGATCTGACAGATTTTCTTTCACTTATGTAGTTATTTATAAGAAAATTTCCTCTAATGTATAAAAATTATATCACACTTAACTATACATTTAACTGGTGACTCTCCCTTATTGGCTAGAACAAAACATGAGATTGGGCTATCCAGGAAATTTCAGAAAAGATCCAGGCAACCCAGTCAGAAGCTTAAGGTAGAGGTTCAGGGAACTAGTCTGACAGATTCTGTCTTCAGGGGTGACATTTTAGAAGGCTAACGAGTAACCAGCTTGGGCTGCACAGGAGTGTTCCGGGGGCAGGAGGCCAGAAGAGCCTTCACTCCCAATGCCCTTGACC
>NW_005367354.1:1420063-1427324 GCF_000412655.1 Myotis brandtii | reverse complement strand
GGCTGCCAAGAGGCCATGAGCACCGCCTTCCCAGACCAGGCTCAGCTCCTGCAGAGGAGGCAGGAGAGGTCATGGGGAATAGCTAATACAATGGTGGAGTGAGGAAAGTCAAAAGTCTATGAGATGCTGGTGTAAAAGCAGATGCAACAGAGGCCAAAGGAAGGCCAGGGAGAGGGCGGAGAGGCAAACCAGCTTTTGTTGGTTACATAGTGACAAAAACAGGGCAAGGACGGGGAGGCCAGTGAGGTAGGCGCCCAGGTCACACACAGAAGAAGGCACTTGCTCTCAGGGTCAGGCCAGGGTCTCCTTACATGTGCGCCCCAGATGCCTCACTCGCTTCATATTGGTCCTGGCCCTGAATTCAAGCAATAGTGTCAATAACTGAAACACGCCCTGGCCCTCCAGACAATCCAGTGGGGCACTGGGGTAAAGGACAAGGGACTTACTCTTTTTACATCTTCAGCTCTTGTCCTCCACCACTGCCCTCATTCCTCCCAGCTCTGATGCTTAACCTGAGGTTACGAGAACCCTTCCCTGGCCTCTGATGCCATGGCTCAGCTGACAGGCAGCTTTTGGTAGAGAAGCTAAAGTCTAATAGTGAGGGGAGGTTCCTTTGTGAAGTGAGTCAAAGGACACAGGAAGAATGCCTCTAGCACTATCACCACCTTTACCTTTTCTACTGCAAACAAAAGTTTCATGTTAAAACTTACTTGATGGCAGGAAATGTCTCATAACATATCAATATATCCCTATCACCCAGCACCTACCTGGCACTTATTAAACGATCAACAAATATATTGCTCAACAAAAACTTGGGAGCTGTAGAATAGCCATCCTAATTCATACACTGGTGAGGTCAGTCTGGCTCCTCCTCTCAGACCTTTGCCCCAGGACTATCCTGCCACTGCCAAAATGGAACCTATAGCAGATGACCAAAGAACATCATCTCACAACCTCTAGAAGCAGAGCTGATCGCATATCACTCTTGCACTCAGCCTTAAGCTGCCATTTCTATACCTCAGAACCAAGAAATAATAAAATCGGGGCTCTTCCCTTTAATTCTTGTCTCAATGGGGACTGAGAAGGCCAGAAGCCAAACATGAGAAACTGCTATGGGCTCACTTTGCCAGACTTACAGCAGCGCTGGCTGGATCTTAAGAGTCTTTGATGAGTTGAAATGCTGTCTAAATGCCTTACACTTTCCAGATCAGCCTTCTACCCTAAACCAGACCTTGTCTTCTACCCTGGAACTCTCCTTAGGGGCAGGATTCCTGAGTGCATCCTTAGTATCTTTCCCATGATCTCTACATTTCACACTGACTTTTTTTTTTTACATCATTTGCCTATTTTGCTTCATACCTCCTTGACTATCATGCAGTTCCTTACTAGAACCTACAAACGTCCCAAAGGCTTTCACCCACTCTTGCTTGTTTTCTCTCATCCTTTCTTGGGGTGGGTGAGGCTTCATCCCTTAGTATATTTTCAACATGCGTCTGTATGGAGATTTCTCAGACCATCTAGAAACCTGCTGTTTCCCCCTCTATCAAGTTCGTTATTTCTGCCTACTGTGCACTGTCACTTGGAAATCATAGTGACATCCCTGTTTTAACCAAAAATTACCCAGGTCTGGGCTCTACAGCATCTCTGTGGTGGGTAATGTTGCAGGTTAACTGACTGGCATTGAGACTCTGACTTCTTTTGTCTTGCTGGCATTGCTGTACCAACTCTTCCTAGCCCCCTAAGTTCTGGTTGTTTCTGACTCTTGGCTGCAGTCTTAGCCTCTAATTGGTACCCAGCATACATAGTATTAGAGAAGGTCCCTACCCTCAAGGAACTCAAGTTCTAATTAGAATATCGGCAAACATTATTGAGTACTTAGTATGTGCCAGATACTATTTTAAGTCCTTTACATGTACTAACTTATTTAATTAGGGAGAAACCATAAATAATTACTAGCCACGTGAATAAAGGACAATGAAGAGAACAATTAATTCTACCATTAATGGTCAAGGAGGCCTCACAGAGGTGACATTTGAGATGGGACTCGTAAGATATCCAGGGTTTCCCTAGGCAACAGACATTTTAGAGGAACCGCACAGCTAGGAGCCCCAGGGGTTGGAGCAGAGGGTGTGAAGGATCAAGTCAAGTCAGCATCCTTCTGAGGATGAGTAGACCTGAATCAGTGGGCAGGGCTTTGAATGCTGTGTACAAAGGTTTAGACTCTGTCCTTTAAAAGACCTTCAGTATCTCCCCCTTCTCTGAGCCAAAACAATTTTTGACCAGGTCTATGTTTTAGAATAGCAATTTCTGTCATCTGCCTAAAGAATGGATTGTAAAAAGGAAGGAGGGGGCCAGTAGAGAATATTTTTCAAAAGCCTGAATGAGCTAAAGACCTATATCTGGACACTGGCAATAGCAAGGGAGAATAAAGAAGAAATTCAAATGAAGGGAAAGGTAGAATTGGTTAAACACAAATATAAATGTGAGGGAAAAGTTGAAAGATGAAACAAGGTTTCTAGCAAAATCTTCCCGAAAATAGGGAGAACAAAAGAAAGGGTGGGAGAAAATGGATTTTGTTTGGGTCATGAAAGACTGTCAGGTAGAAAAACGTCCAGTGGACAGTTAGAACTGCAGCTCAGGAGCAAAGGGCTAGAGGGAGATTTGAGAGTTTAAAATATGCTGAGCAAGAGAGGACCAAGGATAGAATGGTGGGGAACACCACAATTTAAGGGGCAGGAAGATTAATTGAAGAGCAGTTAGAGGTAAGAGGAGAACCTAGGAAAGCTGTTTAGAAGCCAAGCTCAATAATTCCTTTGCCAAAAGAATGAGCTCGTGGGTAAGTTGGTTAGCCAGAGAAGTGAGGATGAGGGCTGGCTGAGAACTGGACACTGGAGTAAGTATCAGAGGACTTTATACTCATCTTAGGTTTCTTCAGACAAGGGACGCTGTTGCGGTAAGTTTGAAAATGGGCATTTTCTGACCAAGGAGAGCCAGTGGGATGGTGGACTGACAGTGCCTCACTTACTTGCCCTCTCTGCTGTGTCCCTTCCACTCAGAGCCCCGAAGCCAGGACAGGAGACGGCGGCAGCAGCCACTGACCTATCACCTTACTTCAAGCAGCCTGTCCTCATCCCCAACTCCTGCCAGTTCTAGCCTAGCCTCCTCACGCAACATGGGCTCCTGCCTACTGCCCAGCTCACTCAGCATATCAGGTCTGTATGCGCTGCCACTGAAATCTAGGTTGGCAGCCTCCTTCCTTCCTTACCACGCAGGGTGTAGAGCAGGCTCCTGAGGAAATCCTGCAGCTCTGTTGCCCCCAGACCTGGACCTCCTTCTTGACTTGACGTGATAGAGGCCTCTGTAGACCAGGGGCATCAGTTATCGCCCAGAGGGATCCTAAACCCCAAACACCCATGCCCTTGTACAGGAAGCTGAAATTTAATGAATGTCTTTTTTTTTTTTTTTTAAATGAATGTCTTTGTATAATAGTAGTTCCCATTTATTGAGCATTTACTATGTGGCAGGCACTGCTCTAAGCTCATTATCTCATTTAATCCTCACTTTTACAGTTGAGGAGCATTATGACTTTTCCTACCTGCTACTGATTGAAGCTCCCTGCCTCCAGGAGCTGGACATTAGACAAAACTGCAGAATGAAAAAAAGGATAGGCCTGCCATCACCACAAATATGTGACCATATCAAGCACACAAAACCTTGGCCATCTGCTCTCCTTTTGTTCTATCCCAGCTGCCACAACATTAGTAACAAAGAAACAGAATTTCCAGAGGATGAGGCCCAGACATCAAGATTTTAAAAAGATTGCCAGGTGATTCTAATGTGCAACCAAGGTTGAGAACCACTGCTCTAAGGTCTATAAATTCAGAGTAATTCAAGCTCTGATTTGCTGCTCCACCCCTTGAACAAAACTAGAGCATGCCAAGCTTCTTAACCAAGGGCAACCACCTCACCACCTCTGCACATGTGCCAATGTCTAGAGACATTTTGGGTTGTTAGAAATGGGGAGGGGCAGGAAGAGGAACACCCTCTAATCCAGCGGTTCTCAACCTATGGGTCGCGACCCCTTTGGCGGTCGAACGACCCTTTCACAGGGGTCTCCTAAGACCATCCTGCTTATCAGATATTTACATTACGATTCATAACAGTAGCAACATTAGTTATGAAGTAGCAACGAAAATAATTTTATGGTTGGGTCACAACACGAGGAACTGTATTTAAAGGGCCAGAAGGTTGAGAACCACTGCTCTAATGGGTAGAGGCCAGGGATGCTGCTAAACATCCTAGAATGAAACAAAGAACTATCCAGCCCAAAATGTCAATAATGCCAATATTAAGAAACCCTGATCTAAAGGAAGTTCCCTCTTCCCCGTGGCCCCTACCCTGATATGTTTCTTTTGTTCTCAGGGAGCAACTGCTCACTCCTGTCCTCAGGGGACAAGCCAGAGGCGGTCATGGTGATTGGGAAAGGTCTACTAGGAAATGGACCTCGAATCCCCTGTGTCAGGACCCGATTACAGGTAACATTTTTGGGTCTTCCCGTCCCCAGCATAACAACTATGGCAGAACCCAACAAGCAACTGTTCATCTGGTAGTAGGAGGGGGAATGCCCAGCACTGCTTTACCTCTCCCCAACCATTTAAGAGAGCTCTTCTGGTGTCTCGAGTGCCTGTCTGTCCAGTGTCCCATCCCCTTCAAGCCAGGTCTCTTGCTTGCTTTCAACCCCATGTCCCTGCCGGATATACCCCGACCTCAGCCTGCTAGCTTTGGCTTTGTCTGCCCCTGCCCTTAGTTTCTCCTCTCTTTCTGCCCAGACCTGCCCGAGGAGAGTTCCCGCCAGGAGGGGTCCCGGATTCCCCAGGTAACACATCTGATTGCTGCTCCTAGGAACAGCTGTGCCACCAACGCCAATTCAGTCCAGACCCCCATGCTAGTTGGCTAAAGTTGGGTATAGGCAGAAGGTGAATGGACGGGTGAAACGTAAGCTGGTCTGGCAGGGGCTGAGGCACAGAAGGCTGAGAAAGGTCTACCAATCCTCCAAAAGCTTTCTACACAGTACTTGTCTTTGGTACAAATCTTGGCCATGATATAGCCATGGAGGTTAAATGGTGGATCCTTTTGCCTCCCCTAGTTAAATAAGACTCAGAGTATATAGTTATAGATTGAACCCGAGTTCTCTATTATCCTCTCAGCTAGGGAACGTGCCCAGGAATTAAAGGTCCTAGTACCTCTGTTGACTGCTAAAGCACACCCTTACTCATGGGAACTCTAGAAGCACAAATATTCACGGAAGAACCCAGCTTCTTAGCCCACCCCCTATCCACAGGCTAGGTCCAGGTTGGGCTGGGGCTCACCGCCGACTTGCAGAGGGATGAGAGGCTCTTCGGGCCCCACATCCCCTATCCTCTGGACCAGGGAGAGCAACGAGCCGGAGCCGGGACCCCGCTCTGCACCAGGGTGAGCACAGATTGTCCCTCACCCCACTTCTCGTTTCTACCCCCTCATTCCCAGTTCTGCCACTCAGGATCATTTCCTTCCTGAATCCTTGACCCCCAAAAGACTAAATGTACTTTCATTAGGAATCTAGTACCTGTTTTTTTCCCCATAATGGCCTCAGTCTTCACTCCAGTGAATAAGAAAACTGTTAGGGTCTAAGGCCTAGGAGCTGGCAGGTTCCAGCATCAGACCACTGTGCAGTACTCAATACTGTGCCTATCCTTACCCATCCCACCTCTCACTTCCCAGCCCCTGGCTAACAGACCAGAAGAGAAGCAAACTTTTCACAACCCTGATTCCTCTCTTTTCTGTTGCAGGCTGCCTCAGGCCGCACCTCCACGGCCCCACTCTGCCCCTGCCATTTCTCCTATTTCCTGTAGTCTATCTGACTCCCAGTCTCGGACTTGTTACAGCGGGGGGCCCTTGGGCCAACCTGAGGTTTGTTTTGTCCCTAAATCTCCCCCATTCACTGTTTCTCCCCGGGTCTGATGCCTTGACCTTCATGCCCAGGATATAGCCACAAGATGGGGAACACTGTGAGAAATGTGCTAGTCTCCTGCCTCAGCTGCTGATTCCATGTGACAACTATAACTCCTCAGAATGCCATTCACACCGTGCTGAGGCATCACAGAGCATTACCTTGAGACAGGGCAAAGCAGGGAATGTGTCACCCCTTCCCTCCCTCCACAGCACAAGATTTTGGGACCACAAAAATATCTATATTTTTATATCGGGGGGAGGGAGTAGAAAAGAAAGCAGCCCTATACTGGGCCCTACTCAGTGGCAGCTTCTTGTTCCATAGGGTTAAGGAAGACTTTGAGGAAATAAAAGTTGTTTGGAAAAATCCAGGTGTAGTTGCTTTATATGCTGTGATGGGTAGAAGGGATGAAGTGAAGTGTGAAGGCCCCTCACACCCTCCATCTTGCCTCAGACTCTGTCCTGGAGCCCTAGAAAAGAGGGAAAGACCGGAGGTAAGGAAAATGCTGTTTTACTCGGA
Source organism: Myotis brandtii (assembly GCF_000412655.1). NCBI lineage: Eukaryota > Metazoa > Chordata > Mammalia > Chiroptera > Vespertilionidae > Myotis > Myotis brandtii. The sequence continues at coordinate 1,420,816 of NW_005367354.1, read as the reverse complement.
GGAATCCTCCGGGAATCAACTCCCATCCACCCTCTCTCCCCTTTACATTGCGACCCACACTTAAGGTTGGTCTCCAAGCCCTCCCCCCCACCCCTTTCTTCTCTATGACTTGGGTCTATAGCCGCCAACCCCTAGCTCAGTGTCTCTTGCCCCAGAACATGGAAATAGAATTCTATATCTTTACAATCCCTCACTCACAAAAAAAAAAACAAAAAAAAACCTGCCTAAGTAAGTCTAAATAATCTTGGAAAAGTGAGGACTGTTTAAGTGAAGAAGAGCTCAAATCCTCATTCGTGGATGGCATCCTCAGTACCCTCATTCCTACCTGGCAGTGCCAGCTTGTACCCATACCCCCAACTTGGGCATCTGGGGACTAGGAAACGCACCCCAGGGGTCAGCTGAAGCGGGAGGGAGTGCGGACAAGGGGCCCAGTGCTAGCGCTGCATGCTTGGCCCCACGCTTTCTGATGGGAAGTTTCGAACCCCGCAGGCCCTGGCACGGCCTCGCCACTCCCGGGCTGGGCGCTACAGCCCCAGACCGTTACCTGGGGCGGAGAAAGCGCCACTTTCATTCCTGCTTCTTGGGATTGTTGACGGCCACGTAGTGATAGAGAACGACAAGCAGGAAGAGCGACACGCCCAGCATGTTGGCGAAGATGGCGAGCTGCACGTCGGTGATCATCCTGCGGAGAAGAGGGCGGGCTGAGCCTGCGGCCGACACCACACCCGGCCCAGACCTGGGCCCGTCCTCGCC
>NW_005367354.1:1415029-1419796 GCF_000412655.1 Myotis brandtii | reverse complement strand
AGGGGAGGGGGAGGGTGGGGCAGCGGGGCCGGGCGGGAGGCTAGGCCTGACCCTAGACTCTGACACCCCTTCCCGTCCCGCCCCCCCACGATGCTGCTCACCCTTTCCCGGCCCGGCCCGGCCAGGTGCTTCCTTTGGGCCCTGCCCTCGGATCCCCTCCCTGGCCCGGCGGTGGGGTGAGGGATGAGAGGTGGTGCCGAATGGAGACGGGGCTGGGGCCACTGGGTGCTGCTCTCCTCGGAGCCAGCCCTTGCGCCCCGTACCCTACAGGACGATCCTGCCTGTGATCTGACCAGCGCCTCCCTTACCCTGGCTCCCCCCACCCCCACCCCCGAGGTAGGCGTCGGAAATAGGGCGGACCCTCCCGAAATCTAACCCCAAATCGTGGGACTTCGGCCAAGTGGGAAATCACCCCCCGGATGTGAGGGAGGGAGCGGGGAGGAATGGCCGGGATGTGCCAGAGGGGCCGTGGGTTCCGAGCAGAGCAGGGTCACGAGGAAGAAGAAGAAGGATGACGGGATAGATGTCGGGGTCCGGTGAGGGGAGAAGCCGCTGGGGCTCTAGCCCCCCGCCCAGCCATAAGCTGCTCCGCCCTCACCCCTGACTTCCCCGTCCCTCGGCTTCACCATAAAAGGGAACGGCACGGAGCCAGGCTGGGCGGGGGGCTGGGCCGGAGCTGACAGGGGTAATGGAAGCCAGTTGCTTTGCGGTAGAGGGGCCCGGGCTCAGGGGACGCTGCTGCTCCTGAGCCAAAGAAAACCACAGGAGTTCCCATGGGGCCGGGCAGCGGGTGGGGGACCAGTGCCGCCTGTGTGCACAGTGCGCTGGTGTGCACTCGCCCAGCGTGGCCTTCCTGGCCTGGGACCGTCACCAGCGTGTCCGCCATGCTCTGGTCCAGTAACGCCTAAGTTCAGCCTCTGCCTTTCGTGGTCCTGGCTCCTCTGGCCTCGCCACTCACCCCAGCCCTCACCCAGTATTTCCCAGAGGTTTCCTATTTAGAATCCCAAGCCCATGTCCCCTCCACGTAACCTTGAAACCCCAGAATGTGTTTCCTCGAGGGGCCAGTCTGTCCCCAGCTCTGCTCGGGGAGAACGAGGGTCTAGGTCTTAAAGGATTACACACATTAGGCTTCATGTCCCCTGGAAATCTGAAGCAGATTCAAGTCCAAGCAGATCTTAGAGCTACGACTGGAACAGAACTAGATCCTGGAAAGCAGACTTTCCAGACTGCCAATGGCATGAGGTGCTGCAGATTTTCAAGCCTGTCCTGAACCCGCTGAGCCAGGTGCCAAGCTTCCTAGACTGTCAGAGCGGAAGGGTGCCTCCAAGATTGTTTTATAAAGAAGGAAACAGGCCCAGAAGGCAATTGACCACGGTTCTACGACCGGTTCGAGACCGTGTCACCTGATTCTCTTTCCTCTGATCCAGTGAACCCAGAACCATTGGTTTATTTGATATCAGTAGGTTGTCCTGGGTCAGGGACAGGAGGAAAAGGACGTATTTTAGAGCCATCCAGAAATGTCCTTCACCTCCCACAACTTCTTGTGCCTAGGTCACTGCGACTTTATCAGCCTTGAATGGGTCACTTGGCCTGGTGCCTAGAGGAACTGAAACAAAAATGGTCTCCAGGACAAAACTAGACCCAGCTAAGAACAAATAAAGCTTGAAAACAGCTTGGGTAGCAGAGTATGTGGGAAATGGGACAGGCACAGCCTCATCCTGTGAAGAATTGGAGGAGGGAGAGGATCTGGAGGGGGCACATGTGCAGCTTAATCTTTGTGATTAGTGTGACATTTTCAAGGAAAAGATGAGTTTAGAATTAGACTCAGGAGAAAAAATCAACCAGAACTGGGAGAAGGGGACTGAACCCTGAGTCCAGGGAGGTTGGTACCTAAAGTATTGCACCTGTAGAAGGGTTGGAAGGAAAAGGAAATGTATGCATTTGAGAGGAGGAGTAGACTTTTGCTCAAGAGTCCCCGCAAGTTTGAATTCCCATCTGGGTTTGCATGACTCAAGGCCTAATTCATATTATTCCCCCCTTTTCCCCTCTCAATATTTATCTCTGACAGATGCTTAGACATAAAGTGTTCCTTACCACTACTGGTGGCCCCTGGCCCGCCCTGGGCACGAGCTCGTTGCTCAGTTAGTGATGGTCGACTGGATGAGTTACGTCGTAGAGCCAAGATTGCCCATTGGCACTAGACCCTTGGAAATTCCCCATCTTGGAGCGGTTTTAAAATAGATACTGTCCTGGTGCCCCAGGGACTTAGCCTAGTTGACCTCAAGAATTCCAATTGCTTTGGAAATTTGTGGCCATCTGCCAATACTACCACTGCAGCCATCACTGCATTCTCCCTCATCTTGCCCAACGCCTCGGGCCTCCCCAGTGAACCCAGAGCCGCTGATTTATGTGATGTTTCACAGACATCCCTGTCAGCCCCGAGGTCTCGGCCCCTAATTATAGGACTAAATGATATGTAACATACTGCAATTGTATTTCAAAGCCAACATTTCTGACTTGACACACTTAAAATATAACCGGTTTTTAAACTTAAGGGGGCAGGCAAAGGGATGGGTGACAACTGGGCAGTGACGAGATGGCTGGGATGACTCCTCAGGTTGCCAGAGGCCTCCCGAGGGAGAGAAGAGGGGAAAGAACAGAGAAAGAAAGCCCACAGCAGTGGCCAGGGCAACCTAGAGAGGAAGTGGGTTGGCTTCCTGCCAGAGCCAGGGCCTAGAACTGATGCTGAGACCAGGGACGAAGCTGCAACCTTCCACCGGCAGCAACTTCGAAATCAAGATCTCCATCCGACACCTCTAAGGGGCAGCCACAGACTCCCATGTCTGTTGGTTCCAGGGCTTACTCTCACCATCCCATCTTCTTGTTGCATTGCTCCCAACCCTTAGCATTCACAGGACCTCAGAGGCAGGTCATTCAGTCACATTGAAGAGTTGGTGGCATCCTCCCATGGCTTCCAATCATTGCCCTGCAAACGGTTCCCAGAATCAAGATCCACATTTTGAATCATCTCCTGGACATCTATTTCTATTGAGATGTGTTACTCTCACCTTAAACTCAGTACAGGCCTACCTCGGAGATATTGTGGGTTTGGTTCCTAACCACAGCAATTAAGTGAATATTGCAATAAAGCGAGTCGTAATGCTTTTGCTGGTGAAGGAAGTAAATTTGTAAACATGTGTAACATTTTCTATTTGTAAAAAAAGCAACATCTGTGAAGCCTAATAAAGCTAAATGCTTGTATGTTTAAATCAAGGTCATCCTTCTTTCCTCCAAACCTGCTCCTCCTCTCAACCTACCCATCCTGGCTAGAACCCTGGCATCTTCGCTGGTGTCTCCCTTCATCTGCTCCCCTGGTACCCAGCCTTCTCTTTCAGGTCTGCACCACTTTGCAGTGCAGAATTTGGAAGGGACCTTAGACAACAGACCCCCAGTGGAGTCCCGGAACTTGCTCAAAGTGATAATGTAGTTAGAGGAGGAGCTGGAACCAGGATCCTCGTGCCCTAACACCCTGCCCACTGTTCTTGCTGACGGTCTTCGGTCTTCTCTCTGCGGGGATACTGATCCCCTCCTCAAAATTGTGCAATCCAGGCTCTTAGCCAGTTATCTGAGGCTCTCCCTGATTTTTCCGCAATGCACTTCTCTGACTTTCTATGCGACTTCTTGACACAAATAAAAGCTAACTGCTCATTTACCACATGCCAGGCAGTATTCTAAACTCTGTGTGTGTTAACGGCCCTCACAGACCTAGGAAGGAGGCACTGTTATTACTCCCAAGTTATAGATGGGGAAACTGAGGAGGACCACATTTCCCCACCTGAAACCTCTCTGTCTCTTCCAACACCTCTTTTCTGACTCCCGCAGCAGCCGCTGTCTTTCTGCTCCTCTTACCCACAACACACCTCCTCCATCTGCCTGGCCCCCTAGGCGCTCTGTCTATCCCGCGTTATGTTAGTTTCTGTTTTGGAGCTTGCGTCCCATTCCTCAATAGCCCCAGCTGCTCCTTACTGAGTCATACATACATGCCTTTGCACCTGGGCGCCTCCACAGTGCTCAGCACACAGCGCTCTCCTAGTACTTCCGCTCAGCCCTCCCAAGTGTCCCTCCACACAGGACCTGGTCCAGAACACAGCACTGAGGGCCAGGTGGTGGAGAGGGGCCCGCTGATGGAGAGGGGTCCGCTGACAGATCCCAACATCCCAGGAGGCGCTGCCTGTCGGGTCAGGCTGACGCTGAGTCCTATGAGTCCCCAGCTGCTACAGAGGCTGTCAGACTTCCTTTACTCTGTAGTAGGGCTCAATTTGTCTACCTCCCTTCCCTCCCCCACTTACGGCCTGACCCTCCCCAAGACTAGTCTGGGGCCCATATTCATTTGGCCTTTTTAGAATGAGAGTCTCCTCTCGCCCAAGTTCTCCATGCTTGACAAGGTTGCTCCCCATTTCCAGATTCCTTCCTTCCCCTCTGGCTTCTCTGAATCTCCTGCCTGCCTCGTGGAGTCCTTGTCCTTTGCCCTGGCCCAGTAGCCCTCTCTCCTATTCTCCTTTTTTCTCCCAAGTCACTGACTAGGTATTTAGATTTTAATCTCAGCTCTGCTCTTAACTTGCTGTATTACCTTGGACAAGTTCCTTTCCCTCTCTGAGCCTCAATTTTCACATCCGTAAAAGGAGGGAGCTAGACTGGATGGTGAGTGATATTCTGCTGAGCTCTCCAGGCTCTCCTCTCTTCACAGTCCTCCCCTCTTCCTCTCAC
>NW_005367354.1:1407855-1414874 GCF_000412655.1 Myotis brandtii | reverse complement strand
CTCCCAGGAGAGGCCTGCCCTCGCCCAGGGGAGCTGTGGCTTCAGCTCCTGTTCCCTAGCTAAGCGGCCAGCCCTGGGCCTCCTCCCCAGCCCTGGCCCCGGCTCCACTCCATGTGGCCCGTCTGAGAGGCTGGCTCCAAGCCCGGCGGCAACTCCACATTTCTGTTTTTCCTTTTTTCCCCCCTCTTTCCCGGAGTTAACTAGAAGCAGATGTGGCGCACGATGGTTGGAGAGGTGGGGGGAGGAAGGGGGAGGCTGGACCGCCAGCCAGACAGGGGGGAAGGGAGGGGAGTGAGCAAGAGAGGGAGGCATGAGGCCAGGGCCCGCCCCGCACAGCCACTCTTGCGCCTCTGAACGGCCACAGGGGTAAAGTCCTGTCACCCCCAGGATCCAGTCATTGGGGAAAACGGATAAGGAGACCAGAAGAGGGCCAGCTGGGGTGAGGGGGTGGAGGCCCAGGAAGCAGCATCTGAGAGGGGCCGGGACCAGGCTCAGGAGGCCTGGGGGCGCCGAGAACAAACTCCCCTCAGAGGTGGAGAAGAGGAGAGCGGAAGGAACCGAGGGAGGGACGGACGGACGGGAGCCTGAGGCGGGAGGAGGAGGGGGAGAGGGGTCAGGCCAGGAGGCCAAGGAGGAGGCGTGTGGCTGGGGGCTGCTGGCAGGAAGCTGGGGACAGGACCCGACCTCGGAGCTGCGGGCATCCCCGCTCCAGGCAGAGGCGCCGGTGATCAGGCGGGATGTGCCTCTGAGGGCCACGGCCTAGCGCCCCACCATGGCCCCCAGGACCCTCTGGAGCTGCTACCTCTGTTGCCTGCTGACCACAGCCGTGGGGGCAGCTAGCTACCCCCCTCGCGGGTACAGCCTCTACACAGGGAACGGTGGGGCCCTCAGCCCCGGGGGGCCCCAGGCCCAGAGCGCCCCTCGGCCTGCCAGCCGCCACAGGTAAGTGTCTGGTGAAGAGGGGCCCAGCCCAAGGCTGATGGTAGGTGGGAGGGTGGGTCAGAAGTGGGTATCGAGGCCCCCGCTTTGGCTGCCCTCTCCTGGGCTGTCTCCCCAATGCAGGGAAGAGAGGGAGAGGAAGCCCATCCATCAGATGGCTCCTCACGAGCCCACCTTCCTGCTGGGCGTTTCCAGGCCCCCCCTGAATAGATAGGTCCTCTTGTCTAACCTCAGGGGGATCAGCCCCCTCGGCCTCTGGGCGGGACCTGAAGTTAGGTGTCCAGGGGGACGACCTGAGGGGCATGGCCGGGCCTTCCTGCCCTGCGTACCAGCCTGGGACCCTCGGGCAGCCCTTTCATCCCTTCCTGGGCCTTCCTCAGCCCCTCCAGGGATCCCTGATACTGACACGCTTTTGCTGTGCTCCTTTCGGCCTCTCCAGCCAACACAGATCCGAGGCCAGCAAACCCCCTGAGGGACAGGGCTCATCAATGGCTTATTCTCTGCTTAACCCTGAGCTGGACCCCTGCCTGCCGGGGCCTCTCCCCTGAGGGGTGGGTGGAAGCCAGCATCCAGGGAATCACCGAATCACCAGAGGGCCCCAGCCAGCCGGCTCACACAGGCCACGCCAGGCTAGAGACTGAGACAGAAAAGGGACACGAATGAATGGGTGAATCCAGAGGCTCCCTGGGACCCCCCGCCCCAGCCGTGAGGATCAACTTCTCATAGTTGTGGTTTTCCATTCTGCGCCTCCTCTCCTGTCTTGAAAAGTCTTTATTGAGACTCCGGGGCGGACAGGAAGGCGTGGGGGAGTTGCCCCTGCCAGAGCCGGCTCCCACTGGTCCCCCAGGGCCCTTCATCCTTTGACACACCCCCCCTCTGGCCCTCTGGTGGCCCTGGGCCCTCCCCGGGGTGTGTGTCCCTGGCTCTTGGGCCTACGTGGGGTTGTGCCTGCAGGAACTGGTGTGCCTTCGTGGTGACTCGGACAGTGAGCTGTGTCCTGGAGGATGGAGTAGAGACCTTCGTCAAGCCCGACTACCAGCCCTGTGGCTGGGGCCAGCCCCAGTGTCCCCGCAGCATCATGTGAGCCCAGCGCTGGGGAGTGGGTGCTTGGTGGGGGCCGGGCCAGGACAGCACTAGGGCGGCCAACTCGGGAATGTGCACCAAGCAGGTAGTGAGGGCAGGGACCAGGGGCTTCAGTCAGAGCCATTCTGAGGAGAAGCTGAGGCAACAGTTTGGCTGGTGGGCACACTTAATTAGAGCACTCTGCCAGCCCCTCAATGCCTTCTCTGGGCTGGTCATGCTCAAGGAGAGGAGTTCAAGGCTCCAGCACAGGACAGCGGAGGAAGAACAGCGATTTGGCCCTTGGCCAACAAGCTAGCTGACAGCTGTCAGCTGAGCAAGACCACATGCTGAACGGTGAGGGGGACCCAGCCTGAGGGACAGGCCTTGCCCACAGCAGCTGCCCATCTCTGAGGACAGGGGCCACGGTCACCGACAGTGCAGGGAGGAGTAATGAGCCCTCCCTCCACCTCTCCCAGGTACCGCAGCTTCCTCCGTCCTCGCTACCGCGTGGCCTACAAAACGGTGACGGACATGGAGTGGAGGTGCTGTCAGGGATATGGGGGTGATGACTGTGCTGAGAATCCTGCCCCAGTGCTGGGTCCTGCGCCGACCACACCACGCCCCCGGCCACGGCCTGGCCGCCCCAACCTCTCTGGCTCCAGTGCAGGAAGCCACCTGAGTGGACTAGGCGGGGAAGGTGAGTATGGGAGCCCTGGAGAGAGTAGTGGGAAGTGGTGGGGGGCAGAACACGGGGGACCAGGCTGCTGAGGGAAACCTCCATGTTCCAAGTCAGAAAAAAGGGACAGAAAAGAGTTAATGGGATCTCTGAGATTCCCTGTCCATGTGTGCGTGCGTGCATTAGCATGTGTAAGCGTGTGTGTGTGTGTGTGTGTGTGTACACCAGACAGAGATGGAGAGATTGAGAGGGACCAGAGAAAAAGGAGGCAGAGAAAGTGAATGTGCTTACACATGCCCACATGTGGCCAAGATACTTCCTAGTTGGGAACAGCTGCGGGAAGAAGGGGGAATTCCTTCTGAAGCTTGGTCCAAGGGGACAGACAGTTGGGACTACAAGTCCCAGCACGCACTGCAACCAACTACAGGTCCCAGGCCCCTCCCTGGCCTCTGGAGACTGCAGGTCCCAGAATGCAGCAGTCCCTGTTGCTTTCCCTCCCCAGTGTGCTGGGCCCTGCGGATGTGCTGTGTTTGCTTGCCAGGGAGCAAGTCATGTTGTAATTATGGAAACAGGAACTTCTGGCTGACTCTCCCCTCATCCAGCTGGAGCCCCCAGAGGCCTGCCACAGAACTCATCTGTGTCCTGTGGTGTTGTGGAGCGGTGCTGCCCAGGAATGGCCGCTGTCCTGGGGCCACAGAGCTGCCCCACATTCCCATTTCACTTGCCGGGGGCGTGGCCGTGTCACACCTGTTTCACAGAGAAGGAAGCCGTTTCCATAGCGTTAAGAGGCCCTCTGGACAGTGAGAGGACACGGGCTGGGTGGTCAGACGGATGACCTGGGTGTGAAACTTGGCCCTGCCACTTATTTATCTTGTAACCCATGGCCCAGCTACTTAAGCTCTCCGGTCCTCTGTTTACCACTCTGCAGAATGGAAAGAGCTCACGGTAGCTGCCCAATGGAGTGTTGCAAGGGGGAAAGACCTGGCCTTGAGGCATTCAGTGAATGAGAGTTTCTTTCTGTCTTTTCTTGCTCAAATCACCCCGCTTAAGCCATAGTCAAATCAGTTAGGACCTCTGACCTCTGGCTGGAGTTGGACCTAGGAGGCTGGTACTGAGTCCAGCCCCGCTGCCTTATGTCTTCTCCTCTCTGCCAGGTCCTGGGGAGTCAGAGAAGGTGCAGCAGCTGGAGGAGCAGGTACAGAGCCTGACAAAGGAGCTGCAGGGCCTTCGAGGTGTCCTGCAGGGACTGAGTGGGCGCCTGGTGGAAGATGTCCAGAAGGCTGTGGAGACGGCCTTTAACGGGAGGCAGCAGCCAGCAGACGCAGCTGCCCGCCCTGGCGTGCACGAAACCCTCAATGAGATCCAGCAGCAGCTGCAGCAACTGGACAAGCGTGTCTCCACCCATGACCAGGAGCTGGGCCATCTCAACAACCATCACAGTGGTGGTGGCAGAGCCCTGGATCCGGCCCCAGCCTCTCCCGGCCACAGCGAGGAGCTGCTGCGGGAGGTGGAGCAGCGGCTGCAGGAGTCCTGCTCCGTGTGCCTGGCGGGGCTAGATGGCTTCCGCAGGCAGCAGCAGGAGGACAGGGAGCGGCTGCGAAGACTGGAGAAGCTACTGGAGGAGCGGCAGCGGCAGCTCGCCGGGCAGGCCGTGGGCCGCAGGCCCCCTCAGGAATGCTGCCCTCCGGAGCTGGGCCGGCGACTGGCAGAGCTGGAGCGGAGGCTAGAGGTCGTGGCCGGTTCAGTGACCGTGCTGAGTGGGCGGAGAGGCATGGAGCTGGAAGGTGCAGCGGGGCAGGGGGGCCATCCCCCAGGCTACACCAGCTTAGCATCCCGCCTCTCCCGCCTGGAAGACCGATTCAATTCTACCCTGGGTCCCTCGCAGGAGCAGGAGGAGGGCCGGCCTGGGCGTCCTGGGGGCCTGAGCCACTGGCTGCCTGCTGCCCGGGGCCGGTTAGAGAAGCTGGAGGGGCTGCTGAACAATGTGAGCAAGGAGCTGGGTGGGCGGCTGGACCTGCTGGAAGAGCAGGTGGCAGGGGCCGTGCAGGCATGTGGGCAGCTCTGCTCTGGGGCCCTGGGGGAGAAGGACTCCCAGGTCAGTGAGACCCTCAGTGCTTTGGAGCGCAGGGTGCTGGACGGCGAGGGGCAGCTGCGGCTGGTCATCTCTGGCCTAAACAAGGTGGGAGCAGCTGGGGAGACACGGCAGGCCACACTGGAAGGGTTGCAAGGGGTCGTAGGCCAGCTCCAGGGTCGTGTCGATGCTCAGGATGAGGCAGCTGCAGAGCTCACACTTCAGCTGAATCTCACAGCTGCACGGCTGGGCCAGCTAGAGGGTCTGCTGCAGGCCCGCGGGGATGAGGGCTGTGGGGCCTGCGGGAGGGTCCAGGAGGAACTGGGCCGCCTTCGGGATGGCGTGGAGCGCTGCTCCTGCCCCCTGCTGCCTCCACGGGGCCCGGGGGCGGGCCCGGGTGTTGGGGGGCCGAGCCGTGGGCCTCTGGATGGCTTCAGTGTGTTCGGGGGCAGCTCAGGCTCAGCCCTCCAGGCCCTGCAAGGAGAGCTTTCCGAAGTCATTCTCACCGTCAGCTCCTTCAATGACTCGCTGCATGAGCTCCAGGCCACGGTGGAGGGCCAGGGTGCTGATCTGGCCGACCTGGGAGCCACCAAGGACCGCATCATCTCCGAGATTAACAGGCTGCAGCAGGAGGCCACAGAACATGTCATGGAGAGCGAGGAGCGCTTCCGAGGCCTGGAGGAGGGACAGGCGCAGGCTGGCCAGTGCCCCAGCCTAGAGGGGCGATTGGGCCGTCTGGAGGGAGTCTGTGAGCGGTTGGACACAGTGGCCGGGGGACTGCAGGGCCTACGTGAGGGCCTTTCCAGACATGTGGCTGGGCTCTGGGCTGGGCTACGGGAGACCAACAGCACCAGCCAGACACAGGCAGCCCTGCTGGAGAAGCTGCTGGGGGGGCAGGCGGGCCTGGGCAGGCGGCTCGGCGCCCTGAACAGCTCACTGCTGCTCCTGGAGGACCGGCTCCACCAGCTCGGCCTGAGGGACTTCACTGGTGAGGGGGCAAGAGGAGGCCTGGGGTGTGGGGGGACCCCTTTCCAGTTCTTTCTCCCTCTCTCACAACAGCCCAGCCTTAAGCCCATCTACTTTTTCTTTGCTCTGCTCAGCATGAATTGCAGAGCCCACCCCTGTCTCAGGGGTTGATTTATCCACAAGAGATGATCCCAGGCCCCAGCTCCCCGCCTTCCCCGGGCTGTGGGTGGGGGTAGGGTGCTGCTCTGCCAGCCAGGCAGCCAGCATGGGCAGCCAGGGGTCCCATCAACCTGTCCGTGGAACCATCACCCTCTCTGTCTTTTGGAAATTCCTTGTATGGCTCTCCTACAACAAAGTTTTGTCACTGTAGGGCCTGCAGGTGAAGCTGGGCCCCCAGGGCCTCCTGGAGTACAGGGACCCCCAGGCCCCGCCGGGCCTCCAGGACCCCCAGGCAAGGATGGACAGAAGGGGCCCATTGGGCCACCAGGTATGTGGGCTGAGATCCTTGAGCAGCCAGGGTTACCGCCCTCTGACATTCCCCTTTGAACTTGACAGGGAAGTGGGGCAAGGGATGAGGAATGGGGTCCCAGATGGCTGACAGTGATTAGGAAAGTGACCAGGCCCTGGGATAGGCACTGTTGGCTGACTGGACATGGTGGCCTCACTGCTGACTTGAAGACCAAGGCTGAGCCTATAAGGGTTGTGTCGGGTGTGAAAGGCTAAGGGCATAGGCCCAGCAGTTGACAGCATGGCCCTGCTCCTCCTCTCCGTGGCACCCCATTCCTGCTTTGAAGTCCGTATAGCACCTAGCACAGCCGGACAGACTCGGCAGATGTTTGCTGATGTGTAAGCGTGTTCTCTCTCTCTCTCTCTCTATCTCTCTCTCTCTCTCTCTCTCCTCTTTCCTCCTCTCGCAGGTCCCCAAGGTGAACAAGGTAAGTTCTCATTTGAGGCTGGAGGGAGGGGAACTGAACTAGGGGTTGGAGGATGGAAGGCCTCAGGCAGCCCTGGGGGTAGAGACTCCCGAGGGGAAGGAACTGGCTGAGCATCTACTCTGACACCCCCCCTACCCCCCTCAGGAGTGGAGGGGGCGCCAGCAGCCTCCGTGCCCCGGGTGGCCTTTTCAGCTGCCCTGAGTTTGCCCAGGTCTGAGCCAGGCACAGTGCCCTTCGACAGAGTCCTGCTCAATGATGGGGAATTCTATGATCCAGAAACCGGTAAGCCGGGTAGGGGGCTGGCTGGGCCCGGGGAGGAGGGGCGGGAGAGAGGGGGGGGGCAGTGGAGAGGCCATGCAGGGAGGGCACT
>NW_005367354.1:1406639-1407718 GCF_000412655.1 Myotis brandtii | reverse complement strand
GCTTTTTTTTTGGGGGGAGGGGGCTGTTTTGAGGGCTGGGGGGGAGGGAATGAACAAAACACCAGATCTCCTGCGCTCGCTCGTGGAGCTTACAGTTTTGTGGGGGAGCGGTGAAAAGACCCAGCAGGTCCCTCCCTAGTCCAGGAGCTCTGGGTCCCGAAGCCCGCGGGCCGTGCCACCTGCCTCCCCCTGACGACTGCCATCCTCGTCCCCAGGCGTGTTCACAGCGCCGCTGGCTGGACGCTACTTGCTGAGCGCCGTGCTGACCGGGCACCGGCACGAAAAAGTGGAGGCGGTCCTGTCCCGCTCCAACCTGGGCGTGGCGCGCATAGACTCCGGTGGCTACGAGCCTGAGGGCCTGGAGAATAAGCCGGTGGCCGAGAGCCAGCCCAGCCCGGGCGCCCTGGGCGTCTTCAGCCTCATCCTGCCGCTGCAGGCGGGGGACACGGTCTGCATCGACCTGGTCATGGGGCAGCTGGCGCACTCGGAGGAGCCGCTCACCATGTTCAGCGGAGCCCTGCTCTACGGGGACCTGGACCTGGAGCTGGAACAGGCGTAGGCAGGGGGCCGGGCCGACCGGCCTGAAGTGTCTGTGCCGCCAAAGAGCCATCTGGGGGGGCGGGCACCCCAGCCCCAGGTGCATCGCCGTCTCCAGACCCGACCGGCAAAGGCGCCCAGAGCAGCCTCCCCCCCTCAGCCCCCCCTCCCTGCAAACGGAGCGTGACAGGTGGGGGTCTCCGGAGTCCCCTCGTCCAGACTGTGAGCCTGATCGCTGTCCCCCGCAGGCCCCGGGCTGCGGAGGAGCGGGTCCCGGACCCTAGAAGCTCCCCCAGCGGCTTCTCGGCCGGTCCCCCGGGCTCCAGGGCGCTCCTGAGGCGCTCCGCCACCACCGCCATACTAAACTATTCAGGAATAAAGACATTTGGTTTTTATAAAAAAACAGAACAAAACGAAACACACCGTCTGCTTCAGTGTGTCCGGGCGTAGGTGGGCGTGCACAGGGCTCTGCGTGGGTTAGCTCCGCCCGCACCGGCGATGGACGCGTGGGCGGTGACCTGCGTCTGCGGCTTCGAGCCCTA